>NC_056732.1:278950627-279305627 GCF_019279795.1 Protopterus annectens | reverse complement strand
TCTAGAACATCCCCTCCTGTCTGTTGGCTTGTCTCCACAGTATATGTTGTAAGAGGTATCTCCAACTACCCTCTTTCATGCTGTTTGTCATACACCAACATGAAGTTCTGCTCACAGTGAAGGAAAAGGGCCAACACCCACTTGAAGTGCTTAGTTATAGGAGTGTGTTTGCATGTAATTGGCTATAGGAATGATACCACAGCTGTTCCACATGCAATTAGCAAGTGGGGGACTGCAATTCATGCACAGGCCATCAGCTGATCATGAGGATTATTTACAAAGCTCAAGCTGCTGCCTGTTCAAAACAGATGTACTTTTCCACATTCACCAGAGAGGGAGAGAGAGAGAGAAAGAGACAAAGAAAGAAAGATAGGGAGTAAAAGAGTAAGAGCCAAGCGTATTGGTGTATGATCCTTGGAGGGAGAGTGGTACCTGGGTTTTATAACGGTTGCCTATATTGTTTACTAATCCATACTGTCACATCATAATTGCACATGGCTGTACATATTTATGGCTGAGGATTGTCTACAACAACCCCTGCAGTGTTTGAAAACTGTTGGCCTTGTAATGAGGACAATGGGACATATGGGTCCACAATGTAATGATGTAGCAAGATCCACAGTGTAATGGATCCTGTCATTACACAATCACCCCAACACCCAAACAGAATACTGATGACACACACTTACCAGTACTGAGTTTCAAACCCCTACTTGACTATGTATTGCTGTTACAGTGTTACGCAATTATTGCACGCACCATGGAGCTTATATGTTGGAAAGTTGTCCATAGGTATCTTTGAAGGTGAGTGACATCAGCAACAGTGCTAAAGGAGGGATAATGGAAGTGTAGTAAGTGTGAATGTCCACAAAAGCAGGTGTCAATGAAAACACACACACATTCTCTCAGGGAAACACACACATTATCACAGTTGGCAGGATCAGGATTAGAACTCCTACCTAACTAGTTTGCTACACTACAGTATTACACAGTTATCACAAGTGCCACAGAGCTTATAGAGCTGATAAATGGCCAAAGGGTTATTTCAGGCCTGCTAAAGTGGGATAATGGGAGGTGTAGCGATTGTGAATGGCTTCAAAATCATTAATCTACACACACACACACACACACACACACACACACACACACACACACACACACACACACACACACACACACGCACACACACACACTTGCCAGTACTGAAATGCATAGGTTCATTGCTTCACAGGTGTGTAATAGATGAATGGGCCTAAAGGCTGTACAAAGCTAGGCAAAGGGAATACCTTGGTATCAGGCCACATAACAATAGTCTCCAGTGTGGCTCTGGGTTGTAGTCCTTGTAGTGGTCCCCACAGGTGGGTATTGTATTCACCATCCACTCATCTGGGTTACTATTGTGGGTGGCCAGTGATGTGCACTGCTTCCCATGTATGTGATCTATATTCCATAATATGGACAGTGTCTGGGTTGAGCACATGTCCCACATGCATGTTCTTTGACATGTGGAAGTGTACTTGAGGCCTCTGGGGCATGTTGTGTGGACAGATTGTTGTCTTCTGATGTAGCATTCCTGGCCTCATTTGGTGAGACCTGGCTATGGAACTGAGGTCATTCTTGCACCTATATTGACAGTATTGTATTCACCATCCACTCATCTGGGTTACTATTGTGGGTGGCCAGTGATGTGCACTGCTTCCCATGTATGTGATCTATATTCCATAAAATGGACAGTGTCTGGGTTGAGCACATGTCCCACACGCATGCTCTTTGACATGTGGAAGTGTACTTGAGGCCTCTGGGGCATGTTGTGTGGACAGATTGTTGTCTTCTGATGTAGCATTCCTGGCCTCATTTGGTGAGACCTGGCTATGGAACGGAGGTCATTCTTGCACCTACATTGACAGCATGATACAGGTATTCAGTGGAGTTAGTGGTGTCTGTCCATACAGGGCATGTGTATAAGGCATGGTATTCCCTTTGTGGGTTACATTTGCAGACTCTACAGTTGTGGCAGGTGTCCAGTGGAGAACATAGCAAAAGGACCACTGTAAGCATTTATTTGCTTACTGTAGGGATGGAACAGCGTGCCATGTTTTTTTACTTGCTGGATAACACACACTCAGTCAGGAGATGTAACACATCACAGTACTTTCTGATGTCAGTGGCACTGTTGTGGTCAACAGGCATGTAGTCCACTGCAATCACACTGTGGTTACCATCTGTGAGGCAATATGCAGGGAACTACCAATATAGTGATTTTTGCTTAGCCAAGTGTGTTTGTGTATGAGACCTGGGTGGAGAGTGTTCTCTGAGTAATACAAGGGTTGCCTATATTGTTCAACTATCCATAATGTCACATGTAGGGCTATGGATTGTCAACACCAGCCTCTCTGGTGTTTGACATCTGTTGTCCTTGTAAGGTGGACACTGTGACATATAATAGGTCCTCGCCAAAATAATTTACAAAACCCACCCACAGTGCATCCTGTTATTACACAATCACAGCAACCTCGACACAGGATACTGATCACACACACACACACACACACACACACACACACACACACACACACACACACACACACTTGCCAGTATTGAGATTCAGTCCCTTACCTAGCTATGTATTGCTATTACAGTGTATTGCATTTATCGAATGCACCACGGAGTTTATAGGATGGATGTTGTCCCAAGGTACTTCTAAGGTGAGGAACATCACCAGCCCTTGCAAATACTGCCATTGGGTGATGTAGTGGGTGAGAGATCCCAAAAACAATTTTACCCTAAACACACAGTTACCAGGGTTGAGGTTCAAATCTCTAACTAAAATCTTTACAGACCATTATGTTACACATTTACCACATGTATCACTGACCTGACATGGTTTAGGGTTAGCAACAGGTACTTCTAAGGTGGATGATATCTGCAGGACTGCTAAAGTCAGGCTCTGAGGTGTGTACTGGGTGTAAATGGGGCCAAAATCTTTAAGGTACACATACAAATAATTGCCACAAATGAGATTCAAACCCATACCTGTGTAGTTACTGGCACTACAGTGTTCTGCATTTATGACATGTGCCACAGAGATTATATGGCTAGACCTTCTCCACAGGGGTATTTTAAGGTGACTGGCATCAGCAGGCTTGCTAAAGTAGGGCAATGGGAGGTGTAGTGACTGTGAATGGCCTCAAAGTCATTAATCTTTACACACACAAACAGTTGCTTTGTCTGGGATTAGAACTACCTACCTAGTATGTTACACTATAGCATTACGCAGTTATCACAAACACATAGGAGCTTATGAGGTTGAGAATTGGCCAGAGGGTTATTTCAAGGTGACTGACATCAGCATGAGTGCTAACATGGGCAATGGGAAGTGCAGTGTGAGTGAATGGGCCATAAACCATTCCTCTGGAAACACACACACAACACTCAGTCACACACAACTTGACATTTGACAGAACTGGGTATACAAATGCTAGATGAATACTGATTTGTACTATTATGTTATACAGTTATCACAAGCACCACAGACACTATAGGGCTAAGGGCTACCAAAAGCAAATGTATACAGTGATTGACATTGGCATATCATGTGATATTGGCCAATTGAATGTGTAGTGGGTGGGACAGGCCTCCTGATGGCAATCTCTTTGTCACTGTCTGCCTCTCTGTTCCCCACATCTCTGTGTGTGTATGTTTGACCTATTATAGTGTGATGGCATTAGATATGTGTGTGTATTCCTATCCAATATGTGTGCAAAGCATGAATGTTGTGTAATGTGGTATGTGTGCATAGACATCTGTGACTGACAGATATGTATAGTCCACTTTTCTTGTCAGACATGGGCTTCATTATGGTGTGCAATGTGGTATGTGTGCACAAACATCTGCGACTGACAGATATGTATAGTCCACTGTTCTTGTCAGACATGGACTTCATTTCTCTAAGTGTAGGAGCATGCCCAGTATGACCTTCTGCATTGAGTGTGTGAATACATTCCAGGTAGGTTGTACTCCAGTGCAGGATTTTGTGTTCTACACCTACAGCTAGCATCCTGTTTCTGCAGGATATCTGTAGATAGGTTGACAATATGGAGTCACAATGGGCAAAAGATAGTGGGCCACTGTAACTATTGTGTCTGTGCTGCTTGTGTTACATGGTTGTTGTTAGCAGAGATATTCAGACATATGTACTGTTTTACACTGTGATGTATTGTGTCATCTGCTACTGACAGATATACTTATTTGCTCACAGTTATTTCCTGGGAAATGCAAGATGAATGACACTGTGTCCAGTATTGTGGTCCGCAGCCTACATATTCTTGCACACTCATGCCATTCTGGAGGGGTAGCTGCAGACACTTGCTGATGGGTCTGTGTAAGTGGTCCAGCACCTTGGTACTGTGGTGGGTGAGGATCCTTTGCTTGTACATCTATCAACATAACAGACTGCCATATCTGCTGTGGCCATACCTCTCAGCTGTACAGATTCACCCAGGTTACCCAGAGGCAGGGCTTATATATCTGGTCAGTTCCCATTCATATTGTGGTTTACGAGCAGGTTTGTAGTCACCCATTACCGGGTTTGCAGGCAGAGGTAGTATGGGCATACATCAGAGTTTCACACTTCACACACTCCATGACATCCATGCTTCTACACCCCCACTCTGTTATTCTATCGTCTTCCTAACATTATGCGAGTGATATCCGAGAAGTATCCCCATAGTTGTCCCTTCATCCCAGCAGTATTTAAGGGTTGGTCCACAGTTCATGCAGTAGTACATGGTGGGCATGCTACTGGGATTTGTCGACATGGCCTTGCATTTGTGTTATGTGGACTGTGTTATGTTGTTAGTTGGGACCCCATGAGATAATATACATTAGCAGTACGGGTGAGGCACAGGCCTTTGACAGAGGACTGTAGGGGATTTGGTAGTGATGCAGGCCATCTGTAGCAGGCCAGTTCATTCTGTCACTCCTACAGTCCCAGGTTGCAAGCCACTGGATTCCCCTGGGGAGACAGGGTAAGTGTGTGAGGTGTTAATGGCAATTAGTTCCCATCCATATTAATCCATTGTTCTGGATGCTGGCAGGGTGCTGCTTACAACTAGGGACACGCCTGCATGGGACACCTCTTCAGCATGCTGTATTCTGTGGGTATTCCCATACAAAAGTGGGGGTCATACTGTACCCATTCCCAGCAGCAGGGATATGACCTGTGATAAACCTGTGGATGATGGTGGGGTGAGCTGGGTGCATATGTGATATGGAAGCTTCTTGCAGCTGACTCACAGATATACCTGTGACATTCCCCTTATGCTGCCTCATGCAGGGACATAGGCAGTATCTCATTACTTCATAACTGTGCCTTTTGTGGTCTGCCAGTGATTGGCCAGACTACAGCAGTATTCCATACTACACAGACAACTAATGTGATGCTAACCTGTATGTACAATTCCAAAGGTGTGTGGAGTTGACAGTTACATTTTATATACTCTCTCTAGGGTTCTTCCACCAGTGTACTGTGTGTATGTCTGGGCCCACATTCATGGCATGTCCATCTTTCAGATGGTAACAGATATTGACATCTGGACAATGAGTATAGATGACTGCTGGATTGGGTCTTGGTGGGATGCATTGTGGTTAGCACTGCAGTTGTCAGAACATGGCCCTGTCATTGACAGTACTGGACATAGGCCACCGGGACATAACCCTCCATGCCTACATGCTGACCACTTCCACACAATATACAACACACAATAACCTAACACACAGTGCCCTGCATATTGTACACATTCAACAAGCTATCCTGTAAATTGGGCCAGCTCAGGTAATCTGTGCTCCACTGTTATTAAACCCACATGTACATGTTACTGCATTTCTACACAGGATTGTGGGGGGGGGGCACGCCTGACAACTGTAGACATTTGCTATGACTGTACTGTTATTTCAAGTACTCTGTTGGCTTCCATTTTATTTTGTATTCTGACCTATCATGCAAACTAGAGGCATATCAGTAGAGTACAGATCTTAGGTTTTATTGACCTACATTTCAGTTTCAGACTTCTTACCCTTCAGAACTAACTTACAACTGCCTGACCTGTTGTAGTATGTCTGTGTAGGTCTGGAGGGGGGCTGTTCTCCATTGCTATCAGTTGGAGTCTTAGCACAGCCTTTCTTTATGGTCATCTACACCTGTCCTGCTGGTTAAGGCTGCTGTTAGGTATGTGAGCCTCACTGACATGCATGTATGTGTCCTGTGGACACACATTTGGGCCACCGCATGTACTGCAGTGGGATTTGTCACCTTGTGTAGTACTGCCTACTTTGTTGACACCAGTATGTGTTATAGATTTCATGCTGCCCATATAGGTGTCCACTATTTGCTGCCATCCCATTCAGCTACCCAATTCCCTTGCATGCTCATAGCCATACCATAGATACAACTAGCAGAACATACTACTCCATTCAGCAATTCATAGGAAGAGTGACTTACCTTGTGGCTGTGCCAGTACTGAGGATGGTTCTGGAGGGCTGACTATGTCAGATGCACATAGTACACTCCCTATACATGGTAAAGTACAGGTAGGGTCATGTTTGGTATCCCTTTTATTGTATGAGAGAGTCAGAAAGAGGTGTCATTCTCTGGGCTCCTACCATATCAGTGTATATGATATGTGTTGCCCCTTTGTCAAAGCCTGGGCATACTGGGCATGCCTCCTTCTGCCTACATGGGCAGGCTCAGGTCATTCCTTCCTTGTGTCACTCTGTGCTTGTGCTGGCCTTGGCAATGGTGGGGGGCTGTGTGGCCCTGCCCCATGCTGTTCCTGCTGCAGCTGTTTCCGCAGGATCATATTGTGTAGCATGGCACATACGATGACAATTTGGGTACATGTAGCTGGTGAGTACTGCAAGGCTCCACTGGATATGTCCAGGCACTGGAACCATGACTTGAGCATCCCAAACACACGCTCTATTATGATTCTGGTTTGTGCGTGTGCCTCATTATGGACGTCTTGTTTGGGTGTGTGTGCATTTCTGATGGGTGTCATCAGCCACAGCTCCAATGCATAACCAGCATCCCCCACTAGGCGGCCATATGGGATGTCCCCACTAGCAAATCTCTGGTACAGCTGTGTCATATGTCAGATGTGAGAGTCATGATAGCTTCCAAGGCTGCCAGCACACACATTCATTATAATGCCCTGTGCATCGCACACGACCTGGCAATTGATGGAGGGGAAGCCCTTGCAGTTTATGTAGACGCTACCCCGCTCACCTTGTAGTGCTTTGATGTGCATGTGTGCAGTCTATAGCACCCACTCCCTCAGGGTATAGTATATTTGGTGGAAGAGATGAATATTGCTGGTCAATGCCTCACGGGTGTTGAGTAAATATATGTGCTCACCTGCATGTGCTGACATGGCATCCAGGAACTGGTGGAGTACCCTGGATGCTGATGCCTGTGAGATCCCCATGATATCCTAAGTTTGCCTTTGGAAGGTACCTGTGGCTAGCATTCTTAAGCCTACACATACCTTGGTATCCACTGGGATGGGTTCCTCTCTGTTGGTTCTGTGTGTGAGGTGTGGCCGGCACAGATCAACAATTTGCTGTAGGATGTCCCTGTCCACCCTATAGTGCTCCACTATCTCCAGCTCATGTAGCCCTTGGTAGGTTACCCTGGGTCTGTACTCTCTTCTCCTTCTCCTCACTGTGGGTTGGTCATCAGCATTCTCATCCTCACCACCCTCAGCCTCTTCCACATATTTATGTATGAGAGCGACAGCAGCCCCTATCATTTTGTTAGTTTTGTCAGGTAAAATGTCCCTGTCTGTGTACACCGGTGGTGTAGAGTTTGTGGGAAAAACCAGAATGAAAGGTGTTTGCATAGTTTATAGTAGTGTGCTGGGTTGGGAGGCTGCCTATGTAATTGGCTGATTCTGATACATTTCACCTTCCAGCTATGTTAGTTCTCCTTGATTGCCTTCCTACTGCTGTTTTCCCTTCCCATTGCCTTCCTGTTTAAACTCTGAGGTGCATACCCAGTGCTCAGATGTGAATAGAGCTACCATTTCCTGGTTTTTTTTTTTTTTTTGTTTTATTTTTTTAAAACCTGGTGCGCGGCGCACACACCCATTTAGGCAATGTAAACACTTCTAGGCAGCCTCTGACACCCCCCCTCCTTCCTTAGCTGTGCTTAGCTAAGGGCAAACACGGGCCACAGAGCTCCAATAAGCTTATAGCATGCATGACACTCCCCCTTATGAGGTCATCTACCTCTTATGCTTATACCATGGTGTTGCTGCACCTACACGGTTGGGTGGAAGCTAACACTGAGGGGAAATCTGTGATTCAGTATCATTCCCCTCATTTGCATAAAACTGACTGCTAATGCATGGCTACAAAACTGACACTCAGCCTTCCCCCTTAGCAACCTCTATTCCATGGTAATGTTGTCTTAAGCATGCCATTGACTATTATAGCAGAATGCTGATTTTGGTTTAAAAGCTTATTTCCAACTTTTTTTCTTATTTTCGGGCCGATCCCTTTTGCACACCGCAGCCCTATGCTTAAACGGCCGAAATCAGCCCCAAAAAAATAAAAGTTATTTTTTATAATTTTGCAACTATTTCCCTTACCAATGGCCATATATTTGGTCATTGGCATGCCTACTACATTGAATACATGGTTTCTTTGGAGCTGTCATGCGTCCGTTTTGTAATTTGCAGAAATGTATTTGGTTAGTAGCCGAATACATTTCTGCAGGTTATACTATTCCTGCACAGATGCCTGCCTGCTTCCTGGATCGCTAATTCACCTCATTTGCATGGTTTTCACCTGCAAATGGGGTAATTAGCATACAGGAGCTGTGTCCATGCAGGAATAGTGTAGGAGCACTTGTGCACATCCCAGGAGCTCGTTCCTGGATTGCTCATCGGCCATATTGCATGCAGCAGCTCTTGCACTATTCCTGCATGCGATGCAGAGCTTGCTGAATCCCAGGGATGGTCTATATAGTTTTTATGTTTTTTTTTATGATTTCAACTCTTGATTTTCTTAGTAAGCAAGCATTATGGGCAGTTGAGATGTATCAGATATTTGGGTAGGTACATATCGAAGGGAGCATTATACTCAAGAATCAGCCTAATGAGCACCAAATACAGTGGAATGATCACATCTTTTGACTTGGGCATCATAGCCTTAGCAACAACCTGTGCAATGAAAAAGCCCTTTCTTACAGTAGTGGATACATGATGATTGAAGGATAGTTCATTGTCTATATAGATTTGAAGGTCCCTAACTTCTGGATCATTTTTCCAGGATGTGTTGTCAGTGTGATAGTTAAAAGTGACTTTTATTTTTACATGCATTGATTTTTTTTTTCTTTTATTGTAGAGCTTGCTTATATTTGGGTTCCACCATAGGGATTTAGTTTTTCAATTTGGTATTGTGTTTACTTTGGGGAGGGACAGATGCAACGATGCAGTTATTCACATGTGCATAGAATTTGACAGTAAAAGACTCTGCATAAACAGTGGGTCATCAAGTTTGAAGGGGATACTGAATCTAGTCAGTCATCACACTGAGTTTCATTAGATTATTCATGGCATTATCTCCGAGTACATATACATTGGAGGACTCTTCTGGCTTCAAGTCTTGAGTGAAATGTCACTTTATTATTGTCTGATTTGATCAGGAGGAAGTTACAACTGGAACAGAGGAGCAGGGTCCCACATTGGTGATGATCAAGTCCAGGATTTTATCACCACTGGATGGGATACAGACTATTTCAGAGATTTTGTATTCATGAAATCCAGGAACCTCTGGGCATACTTGTTAGAGGATGTCTATGTTATCCAGTTAATTAAGGAGTTGTTGATGTCCCTTAGGAGAATGGTGTTTGGCTTAATGTGTATGAACTCCATACTAGTTAGATAGGAGTTATGGTCTGACGAGGTCCTACATTTAACCACAATGTGATTATAAGGGGATTTGTTAAAGTTAAGTTGGACATGAAGGAGTTCCATATTGTTATCTTGTCTAACTAGACTGGAGGCAACATTATTATTATTTTTTTTTAAATATGGAGACTCTGCTGTTGTCTTTAGTGTTTTCATCTGGTGTAGTGGCCTTGAAAGTGTAATAGGCATTTAAACCCTTGCTGACTGCGTGCTCTCAATGGTTTTGAACTAGGTGTTTGTAATAATGCATATATCAATGTTTTCTAGGGTAAAGAGTTCTTGTAAGAAGTAAAGGTTTTTGTTAAGGCTCCATGCACTGAGCAGTAATACCTTTGTGTTATCCTGATTCTGTTTCTTTACATTGGAAGCTTTTGGGGATCGATGTTGCCTAAAAACGCACTATGTTGGTGTACAATCTTTTAGCCAATATACACAAGCTTTGCAGGGAATAAGTGCCGGCCATCCCTGTTAAAGCAGTTAGGACTGTCTAGCATCTCCTACCAGGCTGATAAGTATTGGATCCCCTTTAAATGACACTAGACGTCAAGCTGATTGTTGAAGTCAATCGTTTGTTTGTATTACAACATCATTCTTGCTGATGGTACAGTACTGATCAAGCCTAGGTTCATACCTGCTTCGGACACATATATTCCAAGAAATCCATCAAGCTTTTTTTCATATAATCCAAGGAAGTCAATCTCATGACATTTGCACCTTTGTGGGCTACAACTGTGTCATAAGTGCACTTGAGTGCCTGCATGATGTGGCAAATCCTGGCACCTGATGGGCAACTCACAGTGACCTTCTCCTTGCACAGCCTGGTATGTCACACAGTGGGGGGTCACCTATGACTAGAGTGTTGGATTTGTAGCAGCTTGCCTTATCTGCTTGTAATTATTTATATAATACTAGGTTCCAAGACAGAACATCCTTGGATAGCATGCTAGTCCAAGCAATGCCACTAGAGGGACACATTGATCTATATAGGCTAAACTCTTTTCAGGCATAATTCAAGTAGCATAGTTCAAAATGGGACACAACATGACAAAAGTTATTTAGATTGAAAATCAATGGAAATACTCACTTTTAGACAGACTGTGTAAGGCTGGCATCCAGGCGCCGCATGATAAAATTACATACACTGGAATCTTATAGCACAACAGAATTACAATCATTACAGTGTTAGTTCACTGGAACAATATTCTGAACATTAAAAAATAACATAAATTGAACTTGAAATAAGAAACAAAAGTTAAAAGTCGAAGCTTGGGTATTTATATTATCCTGTTCATTTATTCTACTGTGTAATGTCATTTACGTTTATTAGCAGTATTTCTGGGTTTCTCATACTATGTAAAGTGTAGAAAGTGAGTCAAACTGACTGAGTTGTAGGACTTAAAAAGCTAACAACTGCCAATAAAAGACATCTTAAGGTGTGTAATGATATTTATGGGTTCGATATAGTATGTAGACTGTAAGATGGGAGTCAAACTGACTGAGTCATAGTACTTAGAAATCTTAAACTGGTAACAAATGCCATTGTAAGATATTTTAATTTAAGGTGTGTTCCATTCCCGCTATAAGTGGTACCTTCCACGTATGCTTTTACTGCTATTGCATGTATTACATGATAGAAATGCCAGTCGACTGGAGTACCAGTTGAGTACTATAGGAGAGCTGCACTGACAGCTGCAAGGTTTGTTCAAGGGGAGCTGATGAGTGCAAGCAGGTGTAGTCACTGTGTTTTGAGCATAGTCCCCTCTATACATAAGGATCAGCTCAGATATAAGTCTCTACATGCACATTCTGCTTTGGTAGGACAGTCCTACAGTACAATAATGATAATAGCCATTTTTTGTTTACCATGTAGGCCCATGGAACACACAATTCCCTTTCAGGGGCAACCTGGGAGTAATGTCTAGTTAAGTGACTTACTCACTGTCACACAGCAGGCAAAGGGGAGTTGAGGGAGTCAAACACTGTATGAGAGAAGCTACAGCTCACAGCCTTAACCCTCTGTACCAACTACCAGACGTGTTGCTCTCTGTGTATTTTCTGCTATGATAATACATGCATTACATAATTTTTACCTGTTATTCATCCAGGTGGCATCCTTCTTCTTTCGGCTTTTCCCGGTTAGGGGTCGCCACAGCAGATCACTTGTCCGCTCATGATTGACAGTGGAGTTTTACAGTGTTGAGTTGCCAGCCCGGTGCCCAACCTTCCACAGAAGGCACACACTCATGGCTAGGGCCAATTTAGAGTGTCCAATCCACCTACAGCATGTCTTTGGGATGTGGGAGGAAACCTGAGCACCCGGAGGAAACCCACGTAACCACAGGGAGGACATGCAGACTCCACACAGAAGGCACCCCAGCCGAGAATCGAACCAGAGAACCTCTTGCTGTGAGGCGGCAATGCTAACCACTGCACCACCATGGTGGCATCCTACGGATGGCCAAATATCATCATCATCATCAGAGCTGCAGATATATGATTTGCGACACTGGAGAATCCCCACAATGGTACCCTCCTACCTCCGCCTGAAGTTGACAGGACCAAAAAAATGTAATCCAAAGTTAAGAGAAAAATATCAACAACAACAACTACAACAAGAAAACGGTGACCTTTAAAGTTCCACAAATGTAGCAAAGAATGCTACAGTTACAACACTGCAAACAGCTAAGCACATTTATTTAAGTAGCTATGACATCAGACATGGCACCTTAAATTATTGCCATTACTGTATTTGTGCCTGATAAACAGCTCTTCTGAGACACTAATCACTTCTATGCATTACATCATGAGAGGTGAAGCTGGCTTTTGAATTAAGGTAGCATGACAGGTTAACAGAGGCATTTGGCAATGCTACCACGCTCTTGGTTAATTGTCTTATTTACACAATAAAGCTTTCAGATATTTTTCTTCATCATTTCTTACTCCTGGAAAACATTGTCGGTTGTTAATTATAGCCACATCTTTAGGAGTAAATTGTTGTCATCAAAGCCAAAATAAGTCTAAATTTTTCCTATTTATCTGAAATAAATTGTTTATATCCTCTCTGCATTAATGTTACCTCTTCAGTACAGTTGTGAATAGGACTTGACATCTTGCCCTGGGGAATTTGTTTAATGTGAAAAGGGTTAAAAGTAAAAAAGTGTAATAAATATTAAATTTTGTATATTTACAAAAATCTATAATCTAAAATGCTCTAAAATCCTGAAAATGAGACAATCATTAATATTTTTGTAAATTAATAAACTGAAAGGAAAAACATTACTTTGTGTGCAGACGTGGGTCATATGAAGCCATGGCTGAGTGAAACAAGTGAGGTACTTCTGAAAGAGTATTACGGCAATGTTATTTAAATATTTACAGTAGTCTAGAAATCTATTGCACATAGGGGTTTAATGATGCCAGCAGGTTTAGAAGGCTCCAAGGCAAGATACAATACCTTATAAATTTAAAATGCAGCATTTATTTGCAAGAGTCAGGGATAGCTGCACCGCTAAATGAGGTCACAGCGTCTTAAGATCATTGGCTTGAAGAGACAAGAATTATACACTGTGAAACAATTGTAGTTTTTTTTTTTAAGGGGACACTAAATCATAGCAGTTAGATACCAGACTTTTGTGAGGTTATTGGCTGATTCCTTTGATGGGGGAAGGGTAATGGGGCTAAAATGCTGGCTAGATTTTAGCTAGGGATCAGGGCCTTCTATCAGTGTAGTATAACTAATGTAGGCAAGATGCAAGCTGTTAGAATTTAGGTACAAGCAAAAGTATAATAGCCTATTATAAATGATCTTGGTCCCATAAGGAAGCTGTGCCTCCTGCCTTTAATGCTCTTGTATTTAAATCAGAGTATCCCCTGCAAACATCTGTCACTGTGATATAGTAACTTTTGAGAGTCTCTGTTTCACTATCAGCCTGATACTTAGGGATAGCACTTGTGAGGGCTAAACATTAGCATTTTAACCCTTTGTCATGGAACCAACTCCATGGTATAGGGATAGAGTCCTGAATGCAGCCTTAATGACCCAGAATTGACTAGTAACCTAGGACCTCATGATGGACAGTTGGATTGTGTGACCAGTGCCAATTCACTTATCCTCAAGAGTGAGAAATAGTCCAGAACACTATGATACCATTAGTTAGTGATGACTATAAATTGTTGCAGAAAACTGATGAGCCAGGAATACACATTTGGCTCTGCAAGCTTTATACTTGTGCAGTAGCTATTACTGGCCAAGTGCAGAAACTGTTTTTGTGCAACTGATGACATAATGAGTCCTCCTTCTACATAAATATGTGCATTAGCCATCACAGGAGAGGTTGTATCCCCAAAGAAGAAAGCTTTGAACCTACCAATGAAGACAGTGCCCACTGACACTCAGCTCCTGTTATCAAAAGGACAGAATAGTCAAGTGTTTACTGGACCTTTGGGTGAATGAAAAGGTTGATAGTGTGAATGTAAAGATAGGCCATTTTCAAAACAGGGTTCAGGGAATAAAGAAAAAAGAAGTTTAAAGTGCAATTAAACGCAATACCTTGTAGTACAGATTAGAATAATTAGATCATCTTTAGGGAGGCTGACTATAAAAGTAAGCATGTTTTTTTACAAAACTGATGCTAAACCAAGGTCTTTTACCATGGCAACATCAAGGTCAATGAGAACTCCTTTATGAGTAATTTAAATATTAGTTCACTCCCCCAAATTAGAGGTAGAATATGTGAGATTTAACATTTCCAGTTCAGTATTGCTCCCTTTGAAGATCCACTTTTGGTGATATTCAAAACTTTATGACTCTTGTTAGTGACCTTGCAGTTTGTTAACATTTGCATTTCTTATAGAAAGGGGAATGTTTGTTTGTCTTTTCCCAGTTAGGGGTCGTCACAGCGGAACTCCGGTCCACTAATGATTGGCAGTAGATTTTTATGGTGCCGAGATGCCAGCCTGACACCTCACCTTCATCTAGGCATGCCCATTCATGCATGTCTTTCGGTGGCCACTCAACCATGGGGAGGACATGCAGACTCCACACAGAAGGCACTCCAGTCGAGAATTGAACAGGAAAAGCTCTTGCTGTGAGGCAACAATGCTACCGCTGTACCACAACAGATAGTGTATGGGATAAAAACATATTAACATGTAATTCAAGAGGAAGAACACCATCAATAGCCATTGTAAAACACTTTTTTTCTTTTAACTTACATCTCTGAAGCAAAAAAAGTAAAGGATTCAAGAGAGTAAGGCACTGTGCAGATGAAAATACTGCAGGAATTAAGTAGAGGAATAGGAGAAAGCTCCTGCAAATGATTGCTGCATATGTATGTCCAGTATCCCAGATCATCAATCTACAGCTATGATGGCCATCCACAGAGTACCACCTAGATGAATAAGAGGTAACATTTTTTGTAGCCCAACCCAGGGTTTAAAGCAATATCGGCACTGTTCTTTATAGGGGCAAAGATACAGGTAAAGAAAATAATGTCTGAGATAGAGGACACAAAAAAGTGTTCCTAGTCAAATACTACAATTTACTGCTGCAATTCTAACTCCTTATATATCTGCTGTTATACTGAGTGTGCATACTCACAGCTGTGGATTGTGAATGCTCATCCTAAAATCAAGATTTATTATACAATATGGTGTGCAAAAGACCTTGTTTTCTACATTAGAAAAAGGCCTTTCCCAGTCCAGCTTCTTACTTTGCTACAGTGCTATGCGAAGCCTTGGAATCTGCTTGTGTGACATGAACAAACACCTGCTGCTCAAAAGGCTATTCTAAGTGTTTATAGACTCATTCAGTGTAACTCGTTTACATACAGTAGCCGTAATACAGAAAACTAGAGTTATGTGATATTAAAAACTGCTGTGAGGAAGGACAGTTTGCAATGTGTCAGGGGCGAGCATGTAGTAGAAATAAGAACCTGATGGCTGTTGTTGAACATTAGAAAAAAAAAAACTTCAAGAATCAGACATTTTGTTTCACCCTATTTTTGTGGGACTGAATCATGTGCAAAGTTAAGGTGTCAATAGAAGCAACTAATTTAACACTATGTTTACAAGTGCCCAAAACAGCTAGACTGGACTCTGCACATATCTCAGTGATAAGGCAGTGATACATTGGTCAAAGGCAAGGACTGAGCAAAAAGGTACTTACACGTAACTGGTAATCAGTTTATAGACAACTGTCTTACAAAATTGTACATAAGTATGTTGAAGGTATGCACTGTGCATTTTTTTTCATAACTGCTAGAGTTAAGCCCAAAAGCCAAACTTTATGGTGCTTAGCTGAAACCCAGGAAGGCCTCCAATGTTCAATATCGATGGTGCATTTTTGTTCAGTTGTGTTATGTTAAACTGGATGTGATTGTAATATTGCTTTGGAAGTCAGCTTGTTTTGGCCATTGTATTTAGTAAAAACAAAACAGTTTAATATAGCATTACAGCAATAATCTACACTTAGGTATACAAAATACATTTTTTATAATTTCTGTTATGGATTATAGTATTACATCTGGAATTTTGAGAAGAAAAGTGGGTGCTCTACATGCGCTCGAAACATGTCTTCGCTAGCATCATGTCTTTCAGCATTCACAGCAACTTATCTCTCATAATGTCAACTATTCCTATCAAAACCCTGCTCCTGACCCTAAAAACTCCCACCCAGTGCTTAATCCTAAAGCCCACCATCCCTTCCTAAACCCGAAGTTCCCTTCCCCCTGCCATCTATGAACAATTCCAAAATCTAACCCATAAGTCCCTGTCATTCCCTAAACTCAAAATCCCCCCTAACGTCCACGCTACACTCCCTGTCCCCCTGGTTAAACCTAACAGCACCCTCCTGGCTCCCCTTCCCCACTTACCTGGTCCATGATAACCACTTGCTTCCATTAATCTCCTAGGATGTGAGCAGATGGTTCAACAACTCATTTGCTGAACCCCATTCGAGTTCAAGTATAAGCAGCTGTTCAGATGAGGTTACTGCAGTTCAAGTCCTTGTTGCAAATTACTGGAATTTAAGCAGATGGAGTTTTAAACAGTTGTAAAGCACACAGAGAAAAACATGGAAATATGCTGTTACATTTCAGCTTCAGGCAGACTTAACTTTTGTGTCATTTCCACATTTGTTTGCATGAAAAGTCAATAAATGATGCCAGGAATTTCACAGAAAAGAAAGAAAGGAAAATGGTGTTAAATTTTATAGTCTAGAGTGGACTATTGAAGAAAATCTGTAATTCCATCAAGAAGAAATATTTCCTTTAAACACTGATTATTGTATAGCGAAAAATAAGACTATACAATGTAAAGGCATTCAACTGCATGTATACATTGGTGCCAAAATGTCACATTGCAGATACAAAGAACTGGTCAAAAGGCATATACCTTCTGTTGATATTGATATTTTCTTATTGGAATTATGCTGTAGTGCAGAAAGAATCAATTGCTTTCATTTCAATACAATTATTTTCTGGTATTTTACTGAATGTTGAACCATCTGTGAGTGCAATATACTACTCTAAGGTTTTCTTTATTGTTATGTTATACATATGATGTGGTGGGACATTTGCTTATTAATATATTAACCATTATGTCTTTTCATATACATGCATTTGAGCAGCTTTCCAAATTAAAGAAACATTAAAGCAGCTGATCTTAAAAGTGTACGTATGATAAAAGATTAATAATACACAATTAAATGAATTAGTAAAGGTAAAATCAGAAATAGCTCCTACAAGTATTTTAGTAGCAAAGCACGTACAGCATTCACTGGATCGCTATTATTCCAGAAGAGTTGTAAGAATATTTGTCACAGTCAAGCTATTTTTGGAATCTGCCATCATTGAAGCCACACAACATCATTAACCTGTCTATACACAGCAGGTGTCTTGAATCTGATTACTAACTAAATACAGCAATTTTTATGTATTGCAATGGAGCTGATATAAAATCTATAACATTTTGCTTTTCTTGTTCTACTGCCTTTGTTCAATGTCTTGCTGTACTCATTATTTTTACTTTAAAATAGCAAATTAAATGCAAGTCAGCAGACAAAGTATGTGACATCTAAACAAAGTATTATTAGTATCCCTTTTGTGATGTAGTGACATCACATAAATTCCCTCCCTACTTTATAATCTGAATTAGACAAAAAATATATGATGGCCTCAAAAATAGTATTCTAATGACATGAAATTTTAGACATTATGATCTCCTTAGTCATGTGATTGGGTAACAGCCTGTTCCTGCTAGGTGGACATAATGTTTCCAGCTCATATATGTACAGGTGTTGGAAATCCCATTGTAGATGCAGCCATGTCAAAGAGACTCAGCATTAGATGGTGAAACACGTATTGCTAAACAACATATACAACGTATCCAGATCTGTCTGCAGTAAGTGAACACCTGATGTACAGGTTGTGTGTAGATGTATGATGCTACACAACAGTGTCACTTTCAACATGTGGTTCAGTGCACAGCAGTATAATGCACTCTTTAACATGGCAGTATATGGCATTCACAGGCACAATCAAGATGTTACTTCTGACAGAGTACTCTAGAACAATTTATAGGACCACATGTTCTAGGAAGTAGTCCATCAGGAAGGAGTGGTCACAACCACAGACATTTACAAATCCATGTTGCAAATGTGACACTATAGGCTGCACAGTAATAGCTCTGACATGATATACATTACCTCTCAATGCACACGTGTAGTGCCTACTAAGACAGCAAATGCACAGCTCATGTGCATTAGATAATGCATCGTGAGATCTTGTACAAAAAAAATAGAAAATGTGCAGTAGAATGGAAAGAATGTTTTGCATGGGCCCTACAGCAATCCAGTGGGCAAGATTAAATATATAAAAAAAAAAAAATCAATCTGCAGTGAGACTCATGATAGCAAAATAACTGCTATTAAAGCAACAGAAAATCACTGACAATGCAGTCCATCCTTCCAATACAACATTTCATAGGATAAGTCATAGTCAAAACCAAGGGAGACGACAATCCTCAGACATTATACAGCATTATTACAGGGTCAGGCATGTTGCAAAATTTTCAGCACTCTAAGCACAGTGATAGTAACAAGAAAAGACTGCATCCTTTATGATGTTTATCAGTCTGAATACGGTGACACTGACAAGAAAAGGCTATCCTTTGGTTACTATCAGTACAGTTCAAAGAAGAGGTTTATTAGCTTATTATGCTGGTGCTGTAGACAGAAAAAGCAGCTAAAATACAATACAGTCTTATAGATTTGTTAGTAGGCATGCAGTCCAGGAGACAACAGAGGAGCCTAGCTCAATTTCTGAATGTTTGGAGAACCCTGTATGGTTAAGTGACTTGCTCAGAAACACGCAGTAGGTAAATGGAGGCTAAGAGTAATCTATCCCAGGACAAAAGAAAACAAGTCATAGGTGACTCTACAGTCAGGCACACTGATGTCCCACTCACCAGGCTGAACAAGAAGAAAATTACAGTTAGTTGCCTGTCGGGTGCCAGGATCCGCCACACAGCACATGCACTCAAGTCACTCAACAACAGGTACAAGTATGACTCTGTCATTGTCAATGTTGGAGTGAATGACTTGAGACGTACCTCCCCAGACTACATGAAAAGAGACATGGAAGAGCTCTCGGATCATGTAGCCCAGGCAGGTATGACCCTAGCCTGAGTAGCATCCTGCCATTGCCGAGAATGATACCACAATATAAGGACAAAATGATTGACTTCAATAATTGGCTAAGCTTCTGGTGTCATTCAAAGGGGATCCAGTATCTGTCTGCCTGGGATGACATTGACATACCATGATGCTTTGCAAGAGATGGTTTGCACCTTTCACCCCTGAGATTCAGGTTACTGGCTAAGGCTCTTACTACCCCATAGTGCCTTTTTTAGGCAAGGTTCAAAGGACAAAACTACCACCATAATGGGTACAAGCAAGCAAAATCTGAAGGTAATGCTACTCAATGCTAGAAGTCTAAACCTCAAGATGAACTCCCTCAAGGGTCTCCTAAAAATGGAGAACATGGATATCTGTGCAGTAATGGAGACCTGGTTCATAGCTCCAGAGAGTACCCCTACAATACCAGGCTACAACTCATACCACAGTTTTTGGTCACCAAACCAGGACCAAAACATTAAAGCTGGAGGAGTGTCCATATTCACCAAGGATATTCACACCTACAGGCTGGTTGTCCAACACAATGCATCTGAAATTCTCCAGGTGCAACTAATACTAGGTAAGACTGCGATACAAATTGTAGCTTACTTCAGATCCCCCACCATGTCCAACGATTCTCACTATACCTTTCTAAACATACTAGAAAATATTAAGATACGACCAAACACCCTAATACTGGGTGATTTCAACTACCCTGCCATTAACTGGAAAAACTACTCCTGTACCAACACCTTTGCTCAACGGTTCTTGGAATTCATAAATTCCAACACCCTAGAGCAACTAATTCATAGTCCCACCAGGGGTACCAATATTGTAGACCTGGTCATTATCAGCATGGGAGATTGATGCTCCACACCAGTGGTCACCTCCTCATTGGTCATATAAGACCATAAGCTAATCACCCTTGACATCCACATCCCACCCCCCACCCCCCTTTAAGGAATCCTCTGTAAAAAAACTTCTCTACAGCCAACGTCATGCTTCTCAAGTCAGAAGTAACAAACTTCATGACACCCATGCAGATGGGAACTGGAAGTTCAACTGCTGAATCCTACACTAAGGTGCTGTACAAGCACATTCACTAGTGCATGGACTGAGCCATCCCAAATAGAACCAAGATGTTGTCCTCTAAAAAAAGGAAGCCAATCTGGTGGTCCCCTACCATAAACAAGCTGTTCAACAGATGGAAGAAACTGTTGCAGAAAAGAGGAAGAACCCAGGATTCCAAACCTCCCTCACCAGCCTCAGTAGAAAGCTGAGATCCCTCATAAAATCTTCCAACGCTAGCTACAAAAACAAAAATGCCAAAGATTCCAAAGACAACCACAAGGCATTCTACAGCTATGTCAAGAATCTAAATGGCAATACTCAGATCAGCTCTAAGCTACAGCAGAATGGCACTAGATATACTAATCCCAAGGATATTGCCAATATCCTGGCAAATAGATTCAGTGCCAACTTTACCCCCCCCTCTCACTCCTAAAGGGCCCATCTCAATACTGAAAGAATGCCAAATTCTGGTAATTACAGCCACTCAGGTAAAAACTGCACTCTCCAAAGCCAAGAATACAGCAACCATGGGACCAGACGACATCACAAGCTGTGTACTGCATGAACTACAAAATGAACTGGCACCTTACCTATGTGTCATGTTTAATCATAGCCTACCTCAGGCTTCATACTCACAGAGTGGCGCACAGCTACAGGCATCCCACTCCACAAGGGGGGATCCACTTTGGATACCAGGAACTACCATCCCATCAGTCTGACAAGCCTGATCTGCAAGGCCATGGAATGTATTATAATGGAACTTATAAACAAAGACATTGGCAACCTTCAAACCCTGGACCCCACCCAGTTTAGGTTCATGAAGGGCCTCCTGAACATGATTGACTTCTTCAAATCAGTCTCCAGTGCCATGGACGAGGGTAAGGTGGTTCTCACAGCCTACTTGGACCTTGCCAAGGCTTTCAACACTATCCCCCACTCTGGAATCATAGATAAACTTACTAAGCTGGGCATTAATCCCTATGTCACTCAGTGGGTTGCAAATTGGTTCACTGACAGAACACACACTGTAAAAGTAGCTGACTCCAAATCCAGTTCCAGAAAAGTGACAAGTGATATACCGCAGGGTTCTGTCCTGGGACCACTCTTGTTTGGCATCTACTTCTCTGAAGTATAGGCTAACACTAAGGGACTCTGGCTTATAAAGTTTGCAGCTGACTGCAAGCTGAAAGCCATTATTGAATCCCCAAATGATGTGTATATACTACAAAAGGGCCTTTCCGAAACAGATGCCTGGTGCCAGAGCCATGGGCTCAAGCTAAATGCCAAAAAATGTATAGTAGTCACCTTTGGGAAAAAACATGTACCTGTGAACTACCACATAGGTGGCAGTACACTAAACACCGAAAGTGTGATGAGACCTAGGGACACAGATGAACAGTGGTCTCACCTTTGATAACCACATAGCCACAACAGTTAGAAAATCCTTTTACGTGGCACACCTCATCCCTAAGGGCTTTTCATACAAAAAAAAAAGGAGGTCATTGTCCCTCTGTACTCATCCCTCATTAGACCCATTATACAATACAATGCCCCATTTGGAATGTACCTCACAAGACATTGCAACAACTAGAAAGGCCGCAGAAATGCCTCACAATAAGAATCACAGGCCTAAAGCAGATGCCTTATGCTGACCGTCTAAAGAAACTCCAGCTGTACTCTGTCGCATATCACCTACTCAGAGGCAATCTCTGCCTAACATACAAGACCATGTCAAACCCAGAGTTATTGGACATGCTACACTTAAAGAAATCCCAATCCCTCTGAGCCACACACTCCAGGGATCTTAACCTTGTCATCACAATGAATAGAACATGCTAGAGGGATAGGTTCCTGACCCAGAGACTCCCCATGCTCTGGAATTGGCTGCCCATACATGTTAGGCAGAGTGCCTCAATGGCCCTCTTCAGGAGGAACCTTGATGATTGGATGAGAGATAGGAAATTCACTCCGGGGATCATATCAGTAGCCCTGCTAGACAGGGGTCCAGGAAAGTAAATATTTGTGGGAAGCAATAGCCAGGAAATCGTTATGGCTAAGCTTGCATAGGCCCTAGGGCCGATAGCCTAGCACCTACCTATGAACCTATAAACTCAGTAACATTCCACAGCCTTTATTTTCTGTGCTAACAGCCAAGCATCACATAAGGCTGTAACATTTAATTTGAGCCAGAGACATGGAGTACATAGAAGCAGTGCTCAATTCCAAGTTCCAAACCAAGAGGCTGAAGGTGTGGGATATCTTTCAGGGCTTGACATATAAACCAAAATCCACAGATAAGCCAGTCTTAAAGATATCACTGCTCCAGATACATCAGATATCACCCTAAGATGTCATGGCTTCATTCTGTAAATTTGAAGCCTAAAGTAGACCCTAAAGAAACAGGGACATTAATCTTACTGCAAAGGGGCTTACACTCTTGTATAGTAATGTCCTGTCTTTCAATTAGCACAAGGGTGAAGGGATAAATCTGCTCCTTCTCTACATTGTTTTAACATTGCCTGACATGACTGAGCCAGCTGCATGGCTGTGGGATAGAAACTTTGGCAGTGTCATTGCTAATTTCATATCCATTCATAATCTAAGCAAATAGTACTCCTTGCCCTATTAGGAAGATATATCACCTGTGCAACAAAGTCCTGGAGAAAAAACTCAAATAAAGCATCAACTCTTCCTTGCAATATCTGCTGGAGTTTGGAAACTGGCGCATTCTTACCCTACCCTCCTCCCCAAAGTATGAACTGTTAGATTATGAGATGGCAAGCGGCCCTAGATTATTGTCACTGTTGGACTGACATCCCAACCCCAATGTGCAAAAATGGGACAAGAGGGTGTAGATTTATGAATGGATGGAATAATTTAGCTTTTGTTGCTGAATTCCCCAATACAGTAACATTTGGGGATAACTTACATTTTGTTAGACAAAATGGAGGTGTATGCAATCTACAGGCCTTGCTTCTACCTATAAATTGGATATAACCTTTGCCTTACAGCTGCTGCACTACCCTTCCACTCAAAAGACAATATCCTAGTGGGTTTCCTTCTCAGAAGAGTGTCTTGGTTCTCACCTGGTTCAGGTAATTGTTTGTACCTGGAAATATAAGGACGTAATTCCACTGTAGCCTTTCTAACAGCGATTCTGAATGAGTCCTTCTGTAGTGTGTCATGCTTGTAAACATGCTTCTCCCTTTTACCCAAAGTACTGTCTGACTATAACTTCTGCATGTGGAGAGAGCAGCTACAGTAGAGCAGCAAGGGTGAAATGAAGGTAGCAGCTGTCCTGGGTGCAAAGTGATAGGGGCACAACTGACAGGTTATCTCTGTATTTTGGTTCACATTTGTTTTTTTGTTTGCTTTTACTTTTCCCATGAAGCACTAGGAGCTGTGGACTGGCATAAATACTGCATGAAGTTAATTGGTTTCAAACAGCAATGTAAAGACTGTGTGTGTGTGTGTGTGTGTGTGTGTGTGTGTGTGTGTGTGTGTGTGTTCTTCTGAGAGCTGGGGGAGCATGGAATTGGTGGTACATAATTAGCTGCAGTAATCCGAAGATGTTTTTTCTTTCTCTTCAGTTGAATAACTGAGGGGGGTAAAGATTTGGTTGAGTGTGACTGGTTGAATGATTTGTTTTTCTGAATTTGTTTTTCTGTTACACTTGAAGAGCTGGGGGAAGGCATGGATTGCCTGCTGTTCTGTAGGAAGCTAACTGTTTTTTTTACCTGATGGGTTGGGGAACAAGATCATGGGACAGTCAGCGAGTGCTAGTTGAGCCAGCAATGTCTGTTGTGGCTAAACAAAGAACAGTAGTGTACACGGAGCACTGGATTTCACTGAGAGTCTGAGAGAAACAGATAAAATAAATGTTGTTTGAATAAACATCATGCAAGGCTACCGAATGCACAAACACCCTCTACCAAGAATGCCCTGCAGTTGCAGAAACAATGGCTATTTACTATTGTGTTGGTCATTCTTCTTCATTTATGCTTACTAAATGATGCCAGAATTTATGCACAGCACTGCTGAACACACTGTATACTACTGGCTTACAACATGCATGACTTGCACAGTTATGCCTGTTCTCATGCTTCTTTACCTGCATTTTGCAAAACTTTCACCAAATATTCACCCAAATACTAACAAATCATTGTTACTTTGACCCATGTATAAATATATTAGCTTCATAGGTATAACTAGGCAATCACTTGTTAGATCATTAAAAGCTTTGCCCAGAACACCTACCATCAAGAGTTTCCTCCTGCCTCAAGGAAGGGCATACAAGATAGGTTCAAAGATAATCTGTTAGTGCCAGTACAACTGTCAAGATTAGTCTTGAAGGTAGCTAGGCTACTACATTACCTAATATACATAAACAGTTTATTCCAAAGCTGGGGAATATAACAGGATAAGAAACTGGTCACTGACATGCTTTATTAATTTGTAGATAGAGACAGAGGCACTTTGTTTGTGTGAAGAAAAAGTAGGACTGGATGAGATATTGTGGGCCAAAAGGCCAAACATACACCATCATGGAGCAGTTCATGGGAAGTAAAATACACATAGGGAGAGAGGGAGAAAAACAGAGAGCAAGAGAGTAGTCAGTTTTGGGAAGTCAGTTATCTCAGTTTGGTCCAGATAAGTAAAGGGCTTGAGACTTGTGCATTTTTTGTTAGGAACCTATGATATCTCTATGGTTTAGTGATATATGTCCATATGTATGTACCAAAACAGGCATTATGGGAAAGTAAAAGAAGAGTACAGTGAAAGTACGACTTCTTTAGTTCTGTATGAGGTGCCCTAGCTTATTAGTTGGGCCAGATATAAGGATTATCTAATTGTGATAGATACATGATGATCAAAAGTTAGGCAATCAACCACGCTAGTGCCTATTGTGTCATTGATGTACCATGACAAGGAATTACTTCTTTTGTGAAAGTGAACTATATGATTGTTTGTATTACTGGTATTACTGCTTGTTTCATATTTGTTTAGTATTTGTACTATGGTCAGTGAAGCTTTTTTTTTTCATGGGCCTCTGTTGGGATTCAGTGCTCAGTCAGACATCCCAGTCAAGATATGTAGTAAATAAATACAATTAGTTTGAGGCCATTATCCTTGCATCACTTTGCATATGCTTCGGAATACCTTCCTGTAAATTAGTATTTGAACAACCACCACCACCACTAATTTATAATGATCAGTGAATTGTGTTAACCAGAGATCTGAGATATCAGTCTGCAGCTCAAATAAATAAAAGTGAAATAGAAGAGCACCCAGCATTAAGCCTTGGGACTCTTTAATAACCAAGACGATTCCTGCAACTCTAATAATGAGTTCTGTCAGACAACCAGTTTGTTAACCATATTATAACATATGGATTAATGTTGAGGTCCACAGGTTTGTCATCAATGCCTCCATGGGGAATAGTACTGAAGGCTTGGCTAGGTCCAAGTATGGCGTGAGCACCACAAAGCAACTATCAACTACTATTGTTCCTTTTTTGAAGAAGTTTAAGGTTATGAAGGTAAGATTTAACTTTGACAAAGCAAAACATGCATAGACCCAGAGCTATGAGATATCAGTGCTGAGATGTCAACAATGATATGTTCCATGGCTTAACAAATTTGTTAAGACAGGTGGTCCTTTAAGCTCTTGTATTGTGATGTACATTTAATAATAATATTCGGGGTCATTAATGTATTGCAGCACTATTGACACTTCTGCTTAGTTTACTGGTATCATATAACCTAGTCATAATCCCAGCACGTGTGTGTGTGTGTGTGTGTGTGTGTGTGTGTGTGTGTGTGTGTGTGTGTGTGTGTGTGTGTGTGTGTGTGTGTGTGTGTCTGTTTTGCTCTATCTTTCTGCTCTGCTAGAAGACATCTCTCTATATTATGATCTCACACATCTGCCATATGTGTTGCTAGCCTTTGATCACTCTTGTGACTCTGTTATTTAGCCCTGGTTACATGACCTGAATTAGAAGGCCATCAATGATGTGTGTACATTTCTTTCATATGACAGTTATCTGTCTAAGGACTTCATGTCTGATTTTGTAAATATTTGGGATGTCAAGTGACAAAACTCAACATCCCAAACATGAAGACAAACAGTAAAAATACAAAAACACGTTTTTTTTTTTTTTTTGGAGGGCAACCCCCCCCTTAGATTTTCCACACTGTCTGCTAATTTTGTATACTAACTCCCCGAGACTGCAGTAGAGAGAAGGGGCCAGTCCCCTGATTCCCACTTACCACTGTCACTCACTGTAGGTACCTGCTTATTCTTATATATCCGTGTTTCAAGTGTCTACATTTGAATTTCGACCTTATGTTTCTCAAAACACGCATCAAAATATTGACTTATATCACTGTTTGAGCCAGATGTACCATGGACAGTACAGTGGTGCAGCAGTGGTGTTGTTGCCTCACACAAGAGGTTCTCTAGTTTGATTCATGGCTGGGAAGCCTTCTGTGTGGAGTCTGCATGTCCTACATGCATTCGTGTGGGTTTCCTCCGGGTTCTCCAGTTTCATCCCACGTTAAAAAGACATGCATCTGAAGCATTTCTCCTTGGGCCTCCGCTGAAAATTGGCTTTGTTCCAAGTCAGATTTTCCCAGTAAACAAATGTTAAATAAAAAATAAATAAATGAACATGCAAACTGTTAAAAGCATTCTTTCCTCAATGCAGTTGCCACCAGAGTCTTGTAGTACATTTGTGCTGCTTGGCAGTATATTTATGTTCTTGGGTGGGTTTTTGAGTCCTCCTTATGAACCAGTATTCTGCTACTTCCCACCTCTGTGTTTAACAGTCTGCAGTTCAGTAGCAACAGTCAACTATTCCATTTCCTGTAGGATGCTACTATATGTTTCCTCTGAAACATCATCTTCATATTTGAAGCTTCTATCTCACAGTTCACAGAATAGGGGCATATACACGTCTGCCATTGCATGTTGTCTTTGTGACTATTTCTTGTGCTGGAAAGTTTGCCACAGTTGCCATCTATTCAGTGATTTCCCACTATGAATATATGACAACATTGACAAACTACACTATAACCAGAGATGTCGGGTACACCAGTAAACTAACTTATGCAGTGGACAATATCACTTAAATACTGCAATCTAAAGTAGTTCACTTCATTTGGTCTTCAACCTTTGGGACTTGGATCCAGCACGGATCCAACATGGCCACATAGCTAACATCATTGATCCAAGTTCTCAGCTCCTCACCTCTACCCATAATGCTCCCCTGCCTACTTCCTCCCTTCAGATCTCATTTGCCGCTGATCAGCCTGCAATGTGGTCCAAGCTCTCTGGAGTTAGTGTATCTTTTTGTGCATTTTCACATAAGTGATAAACCTTTTTTTCCTCTCTATTTCTCTTTCCCTTCTCTAAATGAGTTAGCATCGGTAAAAAAAAAAAAAAAAACTCTTCTCTGTTTCTTTCCTAAGTGAGTGTGTCTGTGTGTGTGCATTCCAGGCCTCATCTAGGGGAATCATGTCTGAAGCCCCTAAGTCAGATTTCAAACGCTGCTCCGTATGTGGCCATAAGCTGTCTCCTGCTGATGGCCACACTCGGTGCATGGTTTGCTTGGGTGCTTGCCGCCAAGAGACCTCCTGTCCTATTTGCACTGGGTTCAACCCCATAGCACTTCAGGACAGGAGAAATAAGTTAATAGTCAAGGGCCTCCTGCCTGCCACGGGAATGGCCGTTGCTGTCACTGGACCTACAACCACTGCTAGTTCCCCTTCCCAAACCTCAGGAACTCAAATTCCCTCTAAGAGGCCTGGGGTGGGAGATAAGACTTCTAGGCACAGGCCCGGCAAGCGGTCCCCCGACTGCTCTGCCCTGGATGACCCTCCTGCCAAAATTGCGACTTCCCAGCCCGGATCCCCCCGGCTCCACTCCCCTAGATTATCCCCAGAGCCGGAGGTGGTTAGAGTGCAGTCCCCCCCCCCACCCGCTGCCACTCTCAATCCATGTCTGTGGCCTCTTCTTCCCACTCCACCCTGTCTCATAGTGAAGCGGAGATGGACAAAATGATGCAGAAGTTTATAGGCAGTAAAATTTAGATGGGGTCTTACCTGCTCCCTCTCTCTCTGGGGGGGGGGGGGTTCTCATTTTCAGATCTGACCTGTGGTTTTGGAGCCTTGGATCTGAGGACTGTCAGATTTGGAGAGTTGGCGCTGATGGTGCCTAGCACCTCGATGCCAGTAGTTGCCTTGAGCTTGTCGGATCTGACAGCATTGGATCCGGATCCAAGCTCTCGAGACTGGGGGAACTTCTGACTCTGAGTGTTTTGGATAAAAGTGCCTCCCTTGGTTTCCTAGCTCCTAGAGTCTTGGCTCTGACTCCCCCATCAGACCAAAGGGGGAATGGCTCCATTGGGGTCTGCTTTGGAGGTCCATTCCCCATCTGTATTTCACGTGGTGGAGAGGGGTCTGTCAGCCCTCACTAAGACCCCTGACTGTCTCGTCGTCAGACTCTGCCCTGAACCCCTCTGGATTTGATATGGTTTCGACCATTTTGTCCTCTCAGGGACAGCCTGCACCTGTAATACCGCAAGTCACTCCAGTCAGGGAGCACACAAATGTTTGTGAGTCCTCCCCAGAGAGCCACACTGAGGAGGTACCCCACAAATGGACATATAAGAGGAGACACCTAGAGTCCCCTTTGGAGTCTGTCACCTCAGACACTGATTTGGAGGAAGGAGAACGTTCCCCCAATCCTCCCCGAGGATGTCTCCTTTGGAGACATCATGAAAATCCTGCATCAGAAAGTGGGGTGGACTGCCCAAAAACTGACCCCGGATGAAGCAGTGCTTCTTGAGGTATTCAGCTTGGGCCCATCTACTTCCTGGGTGTCCCCTCCCATGGATCCCTTAGTGGATCTCATAACATCACGGGCATGGAAGGAGCCAGATACAGTGGAGCCTCTTCCCAAATGGCCCGACAACGTTCTCAGTCCCCCTAGTGATAGGATGCACTGGTATAAAGGATCCCTGGTAGATGCTATTGTCATGGTTGTGGCCACAAAGAAAGAGCTGGCCCAGGAAAGCTCTTTGGTCCATCCTCCTGACTGTGAATCATGGACTTTGGACCAGTTTGGGAAGCGGGAGTATGCTTCAGCGACCTTTGCAGTCTGGGTGCTGAACTACATGGCACATCTGACCCGATTACAGTATGACCTCATCAAGGAGATCACTGAATCAACTCCAGAGTCCATATTGGTGGAGGACAAGACGTTCTCCACCCATATGGCCACTCTAAAAGCCATCTCTAATACATCTATGCATCTTCTCTCCCATGCTACGGAGGGAGTTGCTAGGGCCACTGGGTCGGGAATTACCATCAGGTGTCATTCCTGGCTCTGGCTGTGTCAGTTCTCTTCAAGGCGTCCTTTACCAATGCCCCTTATGATGGTTCTTCCCTTTTTGGGAAGTCAGTTAGAGAGACACTAGTCCAAAGTGAGAAGGATGGTAAGACTCTGTCTGCCACTGGAATCTGCTTCGCCTCACCTCAAAGATCCTTCTCAAGGAATCAGCAAGGGATGAAGAAGATGTGGTTCTGGAAGTTTCAGATGTCTAGACACTCAGGACAATTCATCCCTCAGAGGCAGAGGAGGTTATGATAGATGCCAGTCCAGAGGCAGAGGGGGTCTGAGGAATTCTGGATCCCGAGAACCTTTCTTGGGTAGGCCTGGACAGCAGCCCTGAAGAGTTGCCCGGCTGCTCCTCTCTGGAGGTCATTGGGGGTCACCTTTCACTGCACCCAGTGGCATGGGAGTCCATGACAAATGATTGCTGGGGGTTGCAAATTATATCCAGAGGCTATTCTATCCCCTTCCACCAGCCACCTCCCAGATGTTCCACCCATGCAACAAGAGGCAGCAGCCTTAGAAGTACACAAGCTGCTAGAAAAGTGAGTCATGCAAAGGGTCCCCCCAGACCGGTCCAGATCGGGGTTCTATTTGAGTTTCTTTTTAGTGCAAAGAAGACAGGGGACCTAAGACCAATCTTGGATCTTTCCACCCTGAACCTGGCAGTAACCAAGACAAAATTCCAGATGGTCACTCTCCTCTCTGTCCTGCCCTATCTTCAGGCGAATGACTGGATGTGCTTGATTGACCTACAAGATGCTTACTACCATATCAAAATGGACAGATGCTCCCGGACGTCTCTCCGCTTCCAGCAGGGAGCCAGTCACTTTGAATTCAGAGCCCTCCCCTTTGGTGTCACCACAGCACCCCGGGGTGTTCAAAGTAATGGCAGTGATTGCGGCTCACCTGAGGCTTCAGGGCATTCAGGTCTTTCCGTACCTGGATGATTGACTCTTTGTGGCCCCGACCAAGCATCTTCTGTGCCAAGCCAGAGACCACTTTCTACATTTAGCCAAACATCTAGGCATCATGATCAGTCTCTCTAAATCTGCGCTGATGCCATTTCAGAGTCTGGACTTCATTGGGCCCGATTAGATACAATTCAGATGCAGGTCTATCTAATCCTGGAAAGAATTTGCAATCTGAGGGCCCATGTCTTCCAGGTTCTTCAGACAGAGGTTCCAACAGCAGAATCAGTTCTCAGAGCCTTGGGCTCTATGGCAGCTGCAATCCAACTCTTACCTTTAGCTCGCTTTCACATGCGCATTCTTCAGTGGACTCTTGCGGTCCAATGGTCTCTTCTGGATCAACCCATATCATACCCGGTTTGGATATCCAGTGTATGCAGGGATTCCCTTCATTGATGGATTCAGTCTCTGGATCGTACGAAGGGTCACCCTTTTTTTCCATCCTTGCCCAAAGCCACAGTGACCTCAGACACCTCCCTACTCAGGTGGGGGGGGCATTGCTCTGGGCGGACGGTCCAAGGCATGTGGTCCCTTTCCGAGACCAAGTTGCATATCAACATGCTAGAGATGAGGACAGTGCTTCTAGCTTTGCACTCTCTTCGTGCTTTTCTGCCTCTAGGAACAATTGCCATACAGACGGACATGTCAGTAGTCTGGTACACCAACAAGCAAGGAGGAACCAGATCCTGTCCCCTGTGTCGTGAGGTCATGAGAGTGTGGGAACGGGTGATCTCCTCCGGTCATTTTCTGGTAGCAACGCACATTCCGGTCGGTCCAACATTCTAATGGACAGGCTCAGCATGTCCGTTCTGATGCCTTATGAGTGGTCTCTGAACCCTTCAGTGGCAGAGCAGATCTTCCTCAGGTGGAGTCGCACTTACTGCAATCTCTTCGCATCTCCTTCCAGTGAGAAGTGCAGTGAGTTCGCCCTGTGTCATCCTGAAGGGGAAGCCCCCGGATATGCTCTGGTTCATGCTTGGCCACCCGGCCTACTCTATGCCTTTCCTCCTATGCCCTTGATCTCCAAGTTTCTGCAGAAAGCTTGCAGGCTTTGGAGCACAGTCATCTTCATTGCCCCATTCTGGCCTCGCCAAGTCTTGTTCCCATCCCTATGGTCTCATGCAATAGTTCCACCATGGACTCTGGATTCAGTTCAGTTCTAGATCTTATCTCCCATCCATTGGTGATACCTCATCAAGATTTGGTCAGTCTGAAGCTCACAGCTTGGCTGGTCCAGTTCCCATGATCATTAGGACTCCTGGTTTATCCTCCCCAGTCAAGGAAATTCTGGTTGCGGCTCACAAGTCCTCAACCAGAAGAGTATATGGTAGCAAATGGAAACTTTTTTGATCTGGGCTTCCCAGTGTGCCTTAGATCCCTTCACAGTCCCAGTTTCAGCAGGTCTAGATTTTTTAGCAAGTCTCTTTCAGCAGGGAGCCAGTTCGTCTACTATTAGAGTGCAACTGGCTGCTATCTCTTCTTTTCACATAGGAAAAACATGACTGCTTTAGCTTCCTCTAAGCTCTACAAGGCTTTTCTAAAGGGTAATTTCTTACTACGTCCCCTGGTGAAAGATCCTTCACCCCCATAGGACCTCACTTTAGTTCTACAGGCTCTAGTTGCACTCTCTTTTAAATCTGCAGCTACAGTTGAGTTGCAGTTTTTAACCTGGAAGACTGCCTTTTTAGTAACCATTATCTCTGCTAGGAGGATGTCGGAACTCCAAGCTCTGTCTATTAAAGTCCCTTACATGATTTTCCACAAGGATAAAGTTTCTTTTTGTACCAATCCTTCCTTTCTACCTAAAATGGCCTCTGAAGTGAACATAAACCAAATGATCAATTTGCCAGTTTTCTTTCCATATTTTCAAAATAAGGGTGAATACCAGTTACATTTGTTAAATGTACACAGACAACTCAAATTTTACCTTCACAGGACTAAATCCTTTAGGAAGTTATTTGTTTCTTATGCCAATCCTTTTTTGGGGAAACCAATTTCCAAAGTTACTATTGCCATATGGATTACTGAATGCGTCACCAGGGCCAATTTAGCTAAGGGGCTCTTTCCGCCAGGCCAGGTTAAAGCACACTCTGCCATGGCTACCTCTGTGGCATATTAGTCTAGAGTCTCTCTGGATGACATTTGCTGTGCTACTATATGGTCCCCATCTCATACTTTCATTTCCCATTATAAGTTGGACATAATTTCCAGATGCAGGGCTTCTTTTGGCTCTGCCGAGTTCTCGAATATCCTTCCATGACGGCCTTGCAGGTGTAAGTAGCTGGGGACTCTGTCCAAAGGTTGAAGACCAAATGAAGTAAACTACTTCAGATAAAGAAGTTATGTACTCACAATAACATGCCATCTGAGTAGTTCTACTTAATTTGTCTTCAGCCACCCCCCCCCTCCTTCCCCCTGCCTTGTCACTATTGTCTTGACCATATGTAAGAACTTTTTGCCACATATTTCCCTTTATTACCCTTGCTTTATGGTATATTGAAGCAGTTAGCAGTGATAGGACCTTGCTGGGTTGGGTCTATGTTTATTGCCAGCAGCAAACTTGATCTGAAGGGAGGTAGGAGGCAGGGGAGCATTATGGGTAGAGGGTAAGAGCTGAGAACTTGGATCAATGATGCTAGCTATGTGGCTGTCTCGGATCCATGCTGGATCCGAGTCCCAAAGGTTGAAGACAAATGAAGTAGAACTACTTAGATGGAACGTTATGGTGAGTACATAACTTCTTTTTTTCCTATCAAAAATATATTAAGCTGGTATTTTAGGTATACCAATTAGGTAACACTCTCTCCCTCTTGGAACCGTATTCTTCCTAACTGCAACAATAATTAACTTTGGAGTTTCATTCTGCAGAGCTTCTTTTCTAGTTCATCCTATACAAAACTTCATCATGACATGAACTGAAGCCTTTATATCACAGTCAGGATTACTTACCTAGCAGAGTCACATGGATTTCACAGGCAGTTCGCATATCCACTGTCACTATTACCATACAGCCATGTGCCTCCCCCAGCAACTATTAAAGGAAAAATAAGAATTTTGTGTTTCCTTCTCTGCCTGCAATAACCATCTAATGCATTTTGTTTTAGAGATTGCCCTGCATTGTTTTTGACTATATTAACTTTAAATTTCAGAGTCTGTTTATACTGTGTTCATATCCAGCCAGTGAAATATTTCACATTAGCATAATCAGAATGGTTTATAGCGCTATTAATATTAAATTGTTTTAATATATGTGCTGTTAAATAAGACAGGGACAGTATTAAATGTTAATCTCAACTCTAACTGCATGTTTGGGTAATGACAATGTAAAATTAATTTTGCAAATAGTGAAAATTTTGCCACAGGTGGTAGGAATGATTAATGCTAATACAGAAAAAAAATATTAATTTGTCTGAAAAGTAATAAAGGAGTTCATCTGAAAAAAGAAACAATCAACAGACAGAAGTGGATGCATACTTACCAATTAATTACATTTCAGCAGTCAATGAGATGTCTCAAGTTGTACTAACAGGTAAAATAGCTGCTTGCTTAGCCTTGATGAGGACTGTGTTTTGGACCACCTGCGTTGCATTTCTTCAGAAACAAGACATTTATCCTGATTGCAATGAACATTCTATAATTAAATTACATCTCTGTAGCTTCATTTCAGAAGTCTGACTATAGCTTTCTGCTAAACACGTACGCAGTGTCATGTACATACTAGCTGCATGTTAGGGTTGATCATATTATACTGTTTTTAATTCATGATTCACAAATCTTTAGTGTCTTAATGGAATGCACAATCCATTTTTGAAAGATAGTCAGAATCCGTTACTTATTTCTGTGTCATACAATTACTACTTTATTTTTTTATCTGATAATAGAGTCCCTCTTTAATGTCTCAGTGACTGGGCTGTCATTTCTTCCTTTCAAAATCTGACGTAGAATCATATTTCCATCATCTGGTATCCTGTGCAGCGCTCCAAACTGGCACTGCCCCACAACTCAAAACTCAACTAAAAGGTGACAAGCGAAAAGGGTGAAAACAAATGCCCGAAACACAGAAGGGTGAAACATTGATTTCATTTTTTTTTATAAGAGCAAGCTCCCCTGCATCCCAGAATGTGATGGGTTACGTACCCATCCAAACTTATATATACTACCTCCACAGTCATACCGACTCAAAAAGGGAGAAATCTCCAAAAATAGTTGAAACATTGTTGGTGCATATCTAGAAACTGCACCTGCAAATATTTCCCTAGGAAAACAGCATTCGACATTACACCATTTGTCTCTTTTTTTTCTTTGTGCTACAACTCTTGAGCAATTTCACCTCACGTAGCTGTGGGGGGAGTCCATGAAACGATACCATTTTTGTCAGATGAGAATTCACAACCTTCTGCTAAGACCTTTTATACTCTTGAGTTGAAATCTTTAATATTTTTTAAATCATCCAAAGTTCAAATTTTAACTCCTAAAATGGGATTACTAAAATTGTTTGTTGCAATTTCTTGCTGAATATTCTTGCTTTCTTTCTAAAGATAATGCCATTGGATGTAATTAAAAGACACGGTCCACACAAAGCAACAAATGTGTTCAGCAGTTAAACACAAATTTCAAAAACTTCTTCAAACTGAATTGTTAATTTAGTATGGTACCTTCTATAAAAGCTAAAACTAAGCTTGAATATTAAAAATGTCAAATGAAAATGATATATAATTTAAAAGTAATGAATGTAAGTATATATGGCTGAATAAGAAACATTTAAAATGTTCTTAAAGTAACCTTGATAAAAATATAATACAAAAAGCATAAAGAGTACATTATATAAAAACACAAGGGGTCAATTCATAGTCTAGCACATTACGATAGTACGGACCCAACACCGCATAGGCAGATAACATAGTAGTGCTCTATAGACATGAGAAAAGAAATAGGTACAAACGACATGCTTAGACAGATAGCTAGACTTCAGGGAGACAAAGAGGAAACTTCCTAAATGAAGCAGAGTGATGTAGCAAAGAGTACATGAATAAAAACAGCTGTAGTACCATGACAGCTTATGCAAAACTCGAGAAAACATGAATGAAACACACAGCCTGTAATGTAACTTGTTGCCTGTATTTTCAAGCAGATGATGCACACACACAAAATTAAAAGTGGTATAGGAAGTGGCAAGAAAAATGAAAAGGTACACAGTATGCTAGACACCTTATTGGTTAATTAACGGGGTGGAATGTATTGCAAAACAAACTGACAGCATGAGATCACAAAACACTGAACTGCATGTAACACAGCCCAGAACCTTGTAAATTTATAACATGCATACATGCAGAACTTACATGAGCAAGTATGTGTGACATGCCTCTGCCTACACAGGACTCAAACTCTGTGTAACACATCCCAGCAACTTGCAGATTCATGGCATGTATACATGCAGAATTTACATGAACAAGTGGCTGGGCATGACATGTCTTGTTATGTCCAGAGGAATGAAAGCACACCTCATATTAATAGGTCACTTAAGATAAGCATAGCACACTGAAAGAAGGACAGTTAAGAATACTTTATGTAAGTCAGGGCAGTATAGTGTTTAATTTAAATGTGAATTTTCGGAAGCTCATTTTAAAGTTTTGGGGTTGAGGTTACACTTTGTCCTATGGCATCGGGCTAATGTTATCAACACTTTACTTGAATTAAAAGCATACATCAGAAAACTTAATTTACAGTTTATTTTAAAGAATGTATTGAACATGTTTGCAAGATCCTCTACATACAATCCTAGTCTGCCCAACACAAAGTTTTTGAAAAGTGTTGTGAAGGAAGCAGATATTCGTAAATTACTAGAAAATAAATATCAACAAAGTTTTTATAGTTTAAATAGGGAAGAAAAGGCCGTTTTAAATGGTATACAGAAGAAAAAAGACATCAGAATAATGAGAGCTGATAAAGGTGGGGGGCTTGTTGTTAAGTCTGAATCTGAATGCAGAGAAAACAATGAAAATATGTTAAGTAATGATGATGACTACATTGAGACTACTATATTCAATATACATACAAGCTACAAATTCATACATGACTGGCTATATCGTATGTTAATGAACCCTGAATTAGATTTTGAATTATACCAATTTATGGTGGTGGAAAATCCTAGAACTGGGGTATTGTTCGGTATCCCTAAAATTCACAAGAGTATCATTAAAGGGCACCTTTCAGACCAGTTGTTTCTGGCTCAAACAGCTGTACTGAAGGCATAGCCTTAATATACTGTGTGTTCCCTCCAGTGCTTCAGTTTGCCATTTGTGGTTATTATTATTTAAAAACATAAAATTTCCTAGACAAAGATAAAATCTAACCTCATTAGCATAAATAAAGTGTTTGTTAATTCTTCTTAGCAATATTCATAGGTGACCTGCCATTTTAGATGCCAAAAATGGATCAAGAAAAAATGTGCAGCCAATTTATTTCAGCTGTTTGACTCACTGTCGTTCAGGAAAGAAGCAGCAGGTCATAGCTGACAAGGGGTCTATAGATGTCCATAGTACCATGGAAGGCACATACCAGCAGTGTCAAACATGTGTCAGACCCCCTGCTGAATGCCCCCTGTAAGCATTTCATTCTTATGCTAGGATTAGTATGCAGTACTGCTTATACCATACCTGGTTTCCATAGCTTTACTCACCTGTGCTCATGTAGCTGTTCACATACACACCTGGCATAGGATGTCAGCACAGCCTTTAGGTGAGTTTTGAGTTGTGGGTGAGGTTCCAGTTTCGAGCACATTGCACAGGATACCAGATGACTGAAATATGATTCTCCCCCCGGATTCAGCAAGCACTGCATGGTGTGCAGGACTAGTGCAGGAGCTCCAGCATGCAATATGTCTGCTGTACGATCCGGGAATAAGCTGTAGGGACGTGCACGAGCACTCCTGCACTAGTCCTGCATGGACTCAGCCACTGTATGCAAATTACCCCATTTGCAGGTGAAATCCATGCAAATGAGGTGAATTTGCGATCCAGGAAGCTGGAAGCTGGCTGTGCAGGACTAGTATGAAAAAATGCCAGCACCTCAAGTGGTTCAAATATAATGATTTATTCTGCAAAAACTAGACCGGTTTCAGCTATTCCAGCTTTCATCAGTAGTTGAAAATCACATAGAAAAACTGCTCCTTATATATTAGTGGAAAGTCATGACATCACTTCCTATTTAAAGAAAAAAACACATTATTGTCTTAACAATAAACATATTAAATAAAAAATAAAAAATAGAAATTGTGTGTAAATAAAGAACAATAAGTATGCATAAATTATTAGTTGTCCATCCAAAATTGTACCATATTAATAAAAATATAAAGAGATAAATAGAGACTTTACCTGACAAAATGGATAAGTATGGTGTGATGTTGAAGAGAAAAAACAAATGTAATAAGTTCAAACAATTTCATTGATTAGGGTTCCGGTATACACAATAGTCTTGTACCATTAGAGAAAACTGGTGGAAATACATGGTGAAGATGAAAATTTATAATTTGTCATTGAGCCCTGGTGGGAAAAGCCCACCCAATTTGATAATCCATCTTTTCTCTTTATTATTAAGGATTTCATGCCATCCTGTTTTAAATGCCCTATTTCCCATGATATGATCAATGATGCAAAAAGAAAATTTGGCCGTGGCGTGCTTGATGGTATGCCTATATAGAGCATTAGTGGATCTGCAATTCCTGATGTCTCCCAAATGTTCTGCTATTCTAGTACGGAATTGTCTAGATGTTTGGCCTACATAAAAAGCTTGGCATGTGCATGTAGCCAGGTAAATAATCCAGTCGGAACTGCAATTACCAAAAGTTGTCATATCATGTATCTGTCCTGTGTTTTTACTTGTGAAACTTTTGGTTTTGAATATGTAATTACAAAAACTGCAATGGCCACAAGGATATGTGCCCACTAATTTGTCTCATGTAAGAGTTCTCTGTATGGCAGTGTTGTCATGCATGATGTTTCTTTTGTAATAAGAAAAATGGGAACCTAATGTTTTGCCTTTTTTATAAGAAAAATAACAGCGTTCTCCCAAATAACCCTCCAAAAGAGGGTGAGATGTGAGTATACTCCAGTGTGTATTGATAATGTTGATGAGATTGTGACTGTTCCTACCATATGTAGTAATGACTCTGCATTTATCAGGGTAGTTGGATCTAACCTTGTTCTTGTAAGTTAATAATGACTCCCTGGGTAGTGTTGTACTCCATTGTGCCGCAGAGCTGATGGCCTCCCGGTGATATCCTCTGGCCAAAAATCTATTAGTCAAGTCCTCATGATGTATATTTAGATCTTGTTCTGAAGAGCATATTCTTTTAATTCTCAGGAACTGAGATTTTGGAATGTTCTTGATGATATGCTTAGGATGGAGACTGTTGGCATGTAATAAAGTGTTACATTGTGGAAATTTACGATGAACAGATGTTTTTAATGTGTGATCCGGTTGTCTTTCTAAGTGGACATCCAAGAAATGAATGTCATTTAGATTGTATTCCACAGTGAATTCAGTCCCCCACATATTTCCATTGAGATGTTCCATGAATTCTTCAAGATATTCCGGACCTCCTTTCCACACAAGCCAACAGTCATCCAAATATCTCCTCCAGATGTCAATTTCAGGTAAATAGACATTGTGCAATTCATCATAAATTATATGTTCTACAATGTATCCCATGTATAAATCTGCATAAATTGGCGCAAAAGAGGCCCCCATGGCCGTGCCTTGTATCTGCCAATAGCAGTCCTGTTGAAAATAGAATACATTTTTGGTTAAGACATGTTCGGCCATACACACAAGTAATGTGTTCATTCCGGGAGGATAGATATTCGCTTTGTTTAACCAGAATTCCAAGGCCATCAGTCCTGCCCAATGCGGAATGCTGGTATACAAAGATTTCACATCCAAAGTGCACAAAAGCCATGCAGGTTCAAGTTGTGAATTAGAAACAATTTGTAGGAATTCAGTTGTGTCCTGAATCCTGGCTCTAATACAGGATAATAATGGTTTCAATTTTTCAGTCAAGAACATTGAGAGGGGTTCCGTCAATGATCCAATCCCAGATACGATCGGTCTTCCTGGTGGTTTGTCAATGGATTTATGGATTTTCGGCAATAAGTATAGGTATTGTTTGGCAGGATCCTTAACCATAAGATGTTTTTTGGTGTTAGTTGAAATAATCCCAGTGTCAACAGCTTCCTGTAAGAATTGGTCAATTTCTTGTTTAAAGGCCGGTGTGGGATCAGTGCTCATTTTCATGTAGTGATGATGGTTGGACAGTTGTCCATTTGCCTCATCCCGATAATAATCAGCGTCCATGACAACAACTGCACCCCCTTTATCAGCAGAGAGTATAACTATATCCTTGTTGTTTTTGAGTCTAGTTAAAGCTAGTTGTTCACTGTAAGATATGTTATTTCTAGTGTTGTCAGATTTATTAGAATGAAAATGTAGATCCTTCATGACCGCCTGTTGGAATACTGCGACATGTTTATCCATGGGGGGGTTGAAAGTAGATTTATGGAATCTAAATTCAGAAGATCTTTGAGAAGTGTTAGGGTTGTCCTGTTGTTTGAAAAATAAATGTAAATTAATTTTCCTACAAAACTCTACTATATCAGCAACATGTGAACTCTCGTCAATAAAAAAACCAGGTATAAAACCCAAGCCTTTATTCAAAATAGAATATTCATCTGAAGACAGAGTGTATTTAGAGATATTTAACACATTTTGATGAGATTCCATTATTTCACTACTGATTGGAAAAGTTCCTCTAGACTTTTGACCCCGATGCTTTCTCCCTCCCCTGTGTGTCCTGCCCCTAAAGGGTTAAACATACTTCTCAAAAAATCAGATTCTTCCAGCAACACCTTTGGTGAGGAGTCCTCCACTACAGACAATGAATCAACCAGTTTGGGTGATTCACCACACAACAAAAGAGGCAGAAGTATTTACACACAATTTCTATTTTTTATTTTTTATTTAATATGTTTATTGTTAAGACAATAATGTGTTTTTTTCTTTAAATAGGAAGTGATGTCATGACTTTCCACTAATATATAAGGAGCAGTTTTTCTATGTGATTTTCAACTACTGATGAAAGCTGGAATAGCTGAAACCGGTCTAGTTTTTGCAGAATAAATCATTATATTTGAACCACTTGAGGTGCTGGCATTTTTTCATACTATTGTTCACAGCAGCTTGGTTGCCGAGCATCAGCCGTACTTGCTAGCTGAACTCCACACTGTGCAGGACTAGTGTAATCTGTAGAAATGTACTCGGCCAGTAACCAAGTACATTTCTGCAAACTACAAAACGGAGCCATGACAGCTCCAAATAAAGGGTAGATATTATGTAGAAAGCATGCCAATGGCCAAATATAAGGCCATTGGCATGAAAAACAGTTGCAAAAATAAAAAAAAAATCAGCTGTTATTTTTTTTAGCCGATCTCGGCTGTTTAAGTGTAGGACAGCAGTGCGCAAATGGGATTGGGCGAAAAATAAAAAAAAAAGAAGCCTAAAATAAGCAGTCTAACCAAAATCACTATTTTGTCATTATACTCAATGGCAGGCAGAAGACAACATGGCCAGTGAATAGTGCTTGCTAAGGGGGAAGGCTCAGTGTGGGACCTGTAACTATGCATCAGCAGGAAATCCTATGCAAATGAGGGGAATGATACTGAATCCTAGATCTCCCCTGCATGCTAGTCAGCACCCAACAGTGTAAGAGCAGGAATAGCTTGGTGCAAGCCTAGCAGTTAGCTGACATCATAGGCTGGGTGTGTCAGGCATACTGTAAGCGGATTGGAGCCCTGTGGCTCGGGTTTGCCCTTAGCTTAGCAGAGGCTGCCTAGCACTCCTTACATTGCCTAAGTGGGTGTGCGCACCACGCACCAGGTTTTAACGGAAAAAAAAATGTAAACCAGGAAATAGCAGCTCTCTACACATTTGAGCACTGTGTTTGTGTGGCACGCACCTTGGCTTAAACAGGAAGGCAAAGGGAAGGGAAAACATTAGTAAGAAGGTAATCAAGGAGAACTAGCATAGCTGGCAGGTGAAATGTATCAGAATCAGCCAATTACACAGGCAGCAGCCCAGCCCAGAACACTACTATAAACTATGCAAACACCTTTCCATCTGGCTTTCCCACATACTCTACACCACTGGTGTATACAAGTGGGGGAATTTTAACAAACAAAACCAACAAAATTATAGGGGCTGCAATAGCTATCATACAACAACATGTGGAAGAAGTTGAGGGTGGTGAGGATGACAATGCTGTTGACCAATCCACAGTGAGGAGATGGAGAAGAGTGTACAGACCCAGGGTAACCTACCAGGGGCTACATGAGCTGGAGATAGTGGAGTGCTATAGGGTGGATAGGGACATCCTACAGCAAATTGTTGAGCTGTGCCGGCCATGCCTCACACACAGAACTAACAGAGGGGAACCCATCCCAGTGGATACAAAGGTATGTGTAGGCCTAAGAATGCTAGCTACAGGTACCTTCCAAAGGCCAACTGGGGATATAATGGGGCTCTCACAGGCATCAGCATCCAGGGTACTCCATCATTTCCTGGATGCCATGTCAGCACATGCCAGTGAGCACATACATTTCCCCAACACTCATGAGATGTTGGCCAGCAATATGTGTCTCTTCCACCAAATAGCAAAATACCCTGAGGTAGTGGATGCAATAGACTGCACGCACATATGCATCAAAGCACCACCTGGTGAGCGGGGTAGGGTCTACATCAACCGCAAGGGCTTCCCCTCCATCAACTGCCAGGTTGTGTGCGATGCCCAGGGCATTATAATGAATGTGTGTGCTGGCTGCCCTGGAAGCTATCACGATTCCCACATCTGGCATCTGACACAGCTGTACCAGAGGGGCTATATCAGCATTTTGAAAATGTAATAGGTCGAATCACTAAATGTCAAACTGAAATGATTGACCTATTACGTTTTCGAATGCCGATAAAAAAAAACAAAAAACAAAACTAAAGGGTGTAGGCAGGGGGGCAAGCCCCCTGCACCCCCCCACTCCCCCCACTACTTAAATATAGCAACTTCAAGACCGCACTACATTGAGATAAATGGAAATCTCCCCTTACGGAGATTTGCGTTTACCCATTCGACCTTCTCGATGCGACAATATTAAATTCGATATTGTCAGCATTCGAGATGCTGATAGGGAACCATACCAGAGATTTCTCAATGGGGACATCCCTTATGGTCAGCTAGTGGGGGATGCTGGTTACACATTGGAGCCGGGGCTGATGTCACCCATCAGAAATGCACACACCCGAACAAGAGCTCCATAATGACACACACACACAGACCATAATTATAATAGAGCATGCGTTTGGGATGATCAAGTCACAGTTCCGGTGCCTGGACACATCCGGTGGAGCCTTGCACTACTCACCAGCTACATGTACTCAAATTGTCATTGTATGTGCCATGCTACACAATATGATCCTGCGGAAACAGCTGCAGCAGGAACAGCATGGGGCAGGGCCACACAGCCCCCCACGATTGCCAAGGCCTGCACAGGCACAGAGTGACTCAGAGGAGGAACAACCTGAGCCTCCCCCAGTAGGCAGAAGGAGGCGTACCCAATATGCCCTGGCCTTGGCAAAGAGGCAATGCATAGTACATACACTGACACAGGAGGGACCCAGGGAATGACACCTCTCTCTGACTCGTACATACAGTAAATGGGATGCCAAACATGATACTACCTGTCCTCAATCATGTGTAGGGAGTATACTATGTGCATCCAACATAGGCAGCCCTCCAGCACCATCCTCAATACTGACACACCCACAAGGTAAGTCACTCTCCTTACCAATTGCCAAATGGAGTAGTATGTGTTGTTACCTGTATCTATGGTATGGATGTGAGCATGCAAGGAAATTGGGTGGCTGAATAGAATGCCAGTAGATGGTAGACACCTATAGTGGCAGCATGAGATCTGTAAAAAATGCTGGTGTCACCATAGTAGCCAGTACTATACATGGTGACAAAACCCACTACAGGAAATGTGCTGGGCCACATGTGTGTCCATATGACACATACATGCCAGTCAGGGTGGTTCACATACCCAACAACAGTCTCAGCCAGCAGGACAGGTGTAGGCAAACAAACAAAGGCTGTGCTACGGCCTATGAATGATGCCTATGGGTAACCTCCTCCAAGGCCTACACAGACAGACTACATCAGATCAGGCAGTGGGATATTAGTTCTGAAGGGTCGAAAGTCAGAAACTAATATGTAGGTCAATCAAACCTAAGACCTGTAGTACACTGATATGCCTCTAGTCAGCATGATAGGTTAGAAAACAGAATGAAATGGAGTACCTGACATACCAGCACAGTCATAGCATATGTGTACAAGTGTCAGGTGTGCCCCCCAAGTGTAGCAATGTAGAAACAGTCAGGTGTGCTTCCCAAGTGTAGCAATGTAGAAACAGTCAGGTGTGCTCCCCATATCCTATGTAGACATGTACTAACAGGTGTGCCCCCCCAAATCCTATGTAAGACATGTAGTAACAGTCAGGTGTGACCCCCCAAATCCTATGTAGAAATGTAGTAACAGTCAGGTGTGCCCCCCCAATCCTATGTAGAAAAGTAGAAACAGTCTGGTGTGCCCCCCCAATCCTATGTAGAAAAGTAGAAACAGTCTGGTGTGCCCCCCCAATCCTATGTAGAAAAGTAGAAACAGTCTGGTGTGCCCCCCAATCCGATGTGCACATGTTGTAACAGTCAGGTGTGCCCCCCTCCCCAAATCCTATGTAGAAATGTAGTAACATGTATGTGTAGGTATAATACCAGTGGAGCACAGATGCCCAGAGGTGGCCAAGGTAGTAAGATAGATTGTAGCATTTGTACAATATGCAGGTATGTATGTGTTAGGTTGGTGTGTGTTTCATATTGTGTGAGAGTGGTCAGTATGTATGCATGTTGAGGTTTGACGTCTGCTAATGGCAGGGCCAAGTCCTCACAACTGCAGTGCCAAAGGCAATTCCCCCCAGTATAACACATGCTAGCAGTAAGCCATTGTAAATGTATGGTGGTAATATGTGTCACCATCTGAAAGATGGACATGGCATGGCCATTGGGCTAGATATACAAGCAGTACACAGGGAAAAGTACCCCAGACATACAGTATATAATGTGTAACCATGAAATGGACACACCCTTGGAATTGTACATACAGGTATGCATCACATTATCTGGGCCTGTAGTAGGGAATACCAGTGTCGTCTGGCCAAACACTTGCAGATCACAAAGATGACAGGACTGATGTATTGGGTAACACCTGATGCACCTGCACAAGCCAGCATAACTGGAATGACCCATGCATATCTTTGAGTCAGATGCAAGTAGTGTCCATAGCACACATGCACCCAGCTCACCCAAACACCACCCACAGGTACCTCTCTGTTTGTATCCCTGTTGTTGGGAATGGGTACAATATGACCCCCACCTGTGTATGGCAATAGCGAAAAAATGCAGCATGCAGTGCAGGTGTCCCATGCAGGTGTGTCCCTAGCTGTAAGTAGCACCCTGCCAGCATCCACATCACCTGATCAATACTGATAGAATGTATTGGCATGAACACCTAGCACACCTACCCTGTCACCTCAGAGGAATATATTGTATGGCGGTCTGGGACTGTAGGACCAACAGAATGCAACGGCCTGCCATAGCTGGGCTGCATCACCACCAAATGGCCTACAGGCCTCTGCCAAAGGCCTGTTTCTCACACGTACTGCCAATGCATGATATGTCATGGATACCCAAATAACATAACACACCCCACATAAGCCATATGCAAGGCCATGTGGACAAACCACAGTAACATGTCCACCATGTCCCACTGCATGAACTGTGGACCAACACCAAAACACAGCTGTGATGAGGTGATAACTTTAGGGAAAGTATCAGAGAATGTATGCATAATGTATGGAAGAGGATAGAATAATAGAGAGGGGGTGGGAGCATGGGCAGCATGGAATGTGCAAAGCCCAACACACAGCTATGTGCACATCCTATCCCTGGCTGCAAACACATACATGGGTGGCTACAAACCTGCCCATACACCACAATAGGGGTAATGTCCTGACTTATGACCCCTGTCTCTGGGTAACCTGTGTGAATCTGTACAACTGTGAGGTATTGCCACAGCAAGATAAGGGCGTACTGTCATGTTGATGGATGTACAAGTATGGGATCCTCTGCCAGCACTGTAACAAGGTGCTGAACTGGATACACAGACCCAGCAGCAAGTGTCTGCAGCTCCCCCTCCAGAATGGCATAACTCTCCATGAATATATAGACGTTTGCCCACAATACTGGAAACAGCTGCAGTCACCCTTGTTCCCCAGGACATCATTGTGAGAAAGAATGTCCACCTGACAGTACTTGAGGACATAAAACATCACAGTGTACAACAGTACACGTCTGAATATCTCTGCTAACACCAGTACCATGTAGCAGAAGCAGCACAGCCACAGTCACCTACAGTACACACTATCCATTGCACAGTTTGAACCATATTGCCAACTGATCTACAGATATCCTGCAGAAACTGTTTGCTACCTGTAGGTGTAGAACACAAAGGTCTGCACTGGTGTACAAACTACCTGGAATGGATCCACACATTCAATACAGAAGGGCATGCTGGGCATGCTCACACACTTAGAGAAATGAAGGCAACACTTAGAGAAATGAAGGCAATGTCAGACAACAACATACTGAAAGGTAATACTGGGCATGCTCACACACAAACAAATGAAGCCCATGTCTGCAAACAACAGTGGACCATACATATCTGACAGTTGCAGATGTTAGTGCATACACTCCTCAATATGCACCAGTCATGCTTTGCACACACATTGTAGAGGAATGCAGACATATATCCAAGGACAAAACACTATAATATGCCAAAAGTAGACATAAATAGATGTGTGGAAAAGAGTAACAGTGACAAAGAGCCTTCCATCGTGAGGCCTGTCCCACCCAGCACACAGCCAAATGGCTACAACCACATGATGTGTAAATGTCACTCACTGTAGAAATTAGCCACTGATATCCATCAGCAGTACAGGCTCTGTGGTGCAAGTGCTAGATGTGCAACATGACTGTACAAGGCAGTAGTCATCTAGCAGTTGTATACATGTACCTGAGGAATATAAACCTGCGTGTGCCTGCATCAACCTCTAGAAGAATGGGTTATGGCCCATGCACACACACACTGCCCTCCCCATAGCCCTACTATGACAAGGCTGCTGATGTCATCCACTTTGAAATAAACCTTTGGGAATGGAGTAGATCTGTAATCTCTGTGACGTGTCTTAAGCTGCGTAATGCTGTAGTGTGATAAACTAGCTAAGTAGGAGTTCTAAACCCAGACATGGCAGCTGTGTGTGTGTCTCTCTGCCTGTGTAGTGAGCAATGCTTTTTAGGATAGTCACACTCACTACAATTCAAATGGCCTACTTTGGCAAGACTGCTGATGTCATTTACTGTGAAATACACCTTTGGGAAAGGAGTACCCCAGTAATCTCGGTGGCACATTCTATAACTGTGTAATGCTGTAGTGTGATAAACTACTTAGGTAGTTGTTCTAATCCCAGACATGGCAACTGTGTGTGTGTACCTGTCTGTGTAGGGGGCAATGTTTTTTTAGGCTAGTCACACTCACTACAATTCAAATGCCCTATTTTGGCAAGCCTGATGATGTCATTCACTGTGAAATACACCTTTGGGAAAGGTGTAGTGCAGCAATCTCCATGGCATGTCTTATAACTGCGTAATGTTGTAGTGTGAAAAACTAGATAAGTAGGAGTTCACATCCCAGACATGGCAACTGTGTGTTTGTGTGTCTCTGTCTATGTAGGAAGCAAGGCTAGTCACAATAATTACAATTGGCATGCCCTATTTTGGCAAGGCTGCTGATGTCATTCACTGTGAAATACACCTTTGTGAAAGGAGTAGTCAAATCTCTGTGGCATGTCCTATTACTGTATAATGCTGCGCTGTGACAAACTATTTAGGTAGGAGTTCAAATCCCAGACATGGCAACTGTGTATATGTGTGTGTCTCTGTGTAGGGAGCAATGCTTTTTAGGCTAGTCACACTCACTACAATTCAAATGCCCTACTTTGGCAAGGCTGCTAATGTCATTCACTGTGAAATAAACCTTTGTGAAAAGAGAAGCCCAGTACTCTCTGTGGCATTTCCTATAACTGCGTAATGCTGTAGTGTGATATTGTACTTTGGTAGGGGGTTCTATTCCCACACATGGCAAGTGTGGCTGTATGTGTGTGTGTTTCTTTGTGTAGGGAACAATGCTTTTTAGGCTATTCACACTCACTACAAATCAAATGTCCTACTTTGGCAAGGCTGCTGATGTCATTCACTGTGAAATGCATCTTTGGGAAAGAAGTAGCCCAGTAATCTCCGTGGTGTGTCCTATAACTGTGTAATGCTGCAGTGCCATAAACTAGTTAGATATGTGTTCTAATCCCAGACATGGCAACTGTGTGTTTGTCTCTGTCTGTGTAGGGGGCAATGCTTTTTAGGCTAGTCACACTCACTACAATTCAAATGCCCTACTTTGGCAAGCCTGCTGATGTCATTCACTGTGAAATACAGCTTTGAGGAAAAAAGTAGCTCGGTAATCTCTGTGGTGCATCCTATAACAGCATAATGATGTAGTGGGATATAGTACTTGGGGGTTCTCTTCCCACACATGGCAAGTGTAATTGTTTGTGTGTGTTTTTTTGTGTAGGGAGCAATACTTTTTAGGTTAGTCATACTCACTACAATTCAAATGCCCTACTTTGGCAAGCCTGCTGATGTGATTCACCTGTGAAATACACCTTTGGGAAAGGGGTAGCCCAGTAATCTCTGTGTTGCATCCTATAACTTCGTAATGCTGTAGTGTGACAAAGTAGTTAGGTAGGAGTTCTAATCCTAGACATGGCAACTGTGTGTGTGTGTGTGTGTGTGTGTGTGTGTGTGTGTGTGTGTGTGTGTGTGTGTGTGTGTGTGTGTGTGTGTGTGTGTGTAGGGAGCAATGTATTTTAGGCTAGCCACATTCACTACAATTCAAATGCCTTACTTTGGCAAGCCTGCTGATGTCATTCACTGTGAAATACAGCTTTGAGAAAAAAGTATCTCTGTAATCTCTGTGGTGCATCCTATAACAGCATAATGATGCAGTGGGATGTAGTACTTGGGGGTTCTCTTCCCACACATGGCAAGTGTAATTGTGTGTGTTTCTTTGTGTAGGGAGCAATGCTTTTTAGGCTAGTCACACTCACTAAAATTCAAATGCCGTACTTTGGCAAGCCTGCTGATGTGATTCACCTGTGAAATACACCTTTGGGGAAGGGGTAGCCCACTAATCTCTGTGTTGCATCCTATAACTGCTTAATGCTGTAGGGTGACAAACTAGTTAGGTAGGAGTTCTAATCCCAGACATGGCAACAGTAGGACATTTGAAATGTAGGATGTGTGTGTGTATGATTGTGCCTCTGTCTGTGTAGAAACAATGCATTTTAGGCTAGTCACACTCACTATAATTCAAATGTCCTACTTTGGCAAGCCTGCTGATGTCATTCACTGTGAAATACACCTTTGGGAAAGAAGTACCACAGAAATACCTGTGGTGTGTTCTATAACAGCGTGATGCTGTAGTGTGATATAGTACTATGGGTTCTACTCCCACACATGGCATGTGTGTGTGTTTCTTTGTGTTGGAAGCAATGCTTTTTAGGCTACTCATCCTCACTAAAATTCAAATGCCCTACTTTGCCAAGCCTGCTGATGTCATTCACTGTGAAACACATCTTTAGGAAAGAAGTAACCCAGTAATCTCAGTGGTGTGTCCTCTAACTGCATAATGCTGTAGTGTGACAAGCTAGTGAGGTAGGAGTTTTAATCCCAGACATGGCAACTATGTGTCTCTGTCTGTGTAGGGAGCAATGCATTTTAGGCTAGTCACACTCACTACAATTCAAATCCCCTACTTTGGCAAGCCTGCTGATGTCATTCACTGTGAAATACACCTTTGGGAAAGAAGTACCCCAGTAATCTCTGTGGTCTGTCATATAACAGTGTAATGCTGTAGTGTGATGTAGTACTTTGGTAGGTGTTCTATTCCCACACATGACATGTGTGTTTCTTTGTTTGTGTTGGGAACAATGCTTTTTAGGCTAGTCACACTCACTACAATTCAAATGCCCTACTTTGGCAATCCTGCTGATGTCATTCACAGTGAAATAAACCTTTGGGAAAGAAGTAGCTCAGTAATCTCTGTGGTGTGTTCTCTAACTGCATAATGCTGTAATGTGACAAACTAGTTAGGTAAGAGTTCTAATCCCAGACATGGCAACTGTTTGTGTGTGTGTTTCTCTGTCTGTGTAGGGAGCAATGTTTTTAGGCTAGTCACACTCACTACAATTCAAATGCCCTACTTTGGCAAGCCTGCTGATGTCATTTACTGTGAAATACATCTTTGGAAAGAGGTAGCCCAGTAATCTCCTTGGTGCATCCTATAACAACGTAATGCTGTAGTGTGATATAGTACTTTAATAGGGGTTCTATTCCCACACATGGCAAGTGTGGATGTTTTTGTGTGTGTGTCCTTGTCTGTGTAGGGTGCCATGCACAGTCACTACAACCTCCAATGACCTTTTTTGGCAAGACTGCTGATGTCATACCCAGTGAAATACACCTTTGGGGAAGGAGTACTCCAGTAATCTCTGTGGCACATCCTATAACTGCGTAATGCTGTAGTGTAATAAACTTGTTCAGTAGGAGTTCTAATCCCAGCATGGTAAGTGTGGGTGTGTGTCTATGTTTGTCATTCATATCCTGTGTGGAGGTGGCTGTGAGTGTGTAGCAACTGGACTCATTGTGGAGCGGGTTTTGCACATTTCTTATATGGTGGCCCTATTATATGTCACAATGTCCACCTTACAAGGATAACAGATGTGAAATAGCTGAGAGGCTGGGGTGGCAATCCATTCCCCTACATGTGACATTAAGGCCTGGAAAACAAAGTTAGCAACCCCTGTATTACACAGATAACACTCTCAACCCATGTCTCATAGACAAACATACTTGCCTAGGCAACAACCACTATGTTGGTAGTAACCTGCATATTGCCCAAAGATAGTAACCATGGTGTGATTGCAGTGGACTACAGAGGGCATGGCAGCCTGTCCATCAGTACAATATGCACATACATGCAGACAGTGTACCTTCACTATGTTTCCCAATGGATGCCTGCAACACCTGTGGTGCCATCAAATGTGACCCACAAAGGACATACCATGCCTTATACACTTGCCCTGTATGAACAAATGCCACTGACACCAGGGAATACCTGTATCATTCTATCAATGTGGGTGCAGGGTCAACCGGCTGTCCATTACCTGTTCCCGGCACATGAGACCAGGACAGGCACATCTCATGATAACAATCTGTGTACACATCATGGGCCAGACACCCCAGGTACAGTTCCACATGTCACTGTACATGGATGTGGGATATGTGCACATCCCAGACGGCGTCCATTTCTTGGACTAAAGAACACATACATGGCAAGCATTGCACAGCAAAGGCCACACACAATAGTTACCCAGGTGACTGGATGGCGAATACAATACCCACCTATCTGGGCCATTCCAGAAACTACACCCCTGAGTCACACTGCAGACCACTGTCATGTGGCATGATGCCAAGGTATACCCTTCACCTAGCCTTGTATAGCCTTCTGGCACAGTCAACTGCTACACTTCCATTAAGCAATGCACACATGCATGTCAGTACTGCCACCCTGTGTCTGTGTGTGTGGTGTATGATGCTTTTGACCACATACACACTCACTACAACCCCCATTGGCATAGTAAAGCATGCTGTCTGATGTCAGACACCTTCACATACCCTCTGTCTGTATAACCTCCGGATAACCCCTGTGGTGCATCTGATACCTGCACAGTACTGTATTGTGGCAAACTAACTAGTTAGGAAGTGTATTCCTAACCCTGCCAAATGTGTCAATGTGTGTGAGTCCCTGAGAGAGTGTGGCTGTGTTGATGCTGACACCTGTTCATGTGGACAGGCAGGTGTACTACACCTACCGTATCACTACCATATCACTGTTGCAGATGTCACTCACCATCACATATATGTTTGGAGAGCTCTTCAGCATGTAAGCTATGCGGCACATGCAATAACTGCATAGACATGTGTTAGCAATACGTAGTCAGTCAGGTGTTTAATACCCTGTACTGGTAGGTTTTACTCTCCCACCCCCTCCCTGACTTATTTTGTCTCTGTGTGCCTCTCACACTACCTCTCTGGTTTATGTGTAGAACTACACCTGCTTTGCTTAGACAGCAACATGTGTTTTGTAAGTGGTGCTCATGATCAGCTGATTGCCTCTGCACGAATTATAGCCCTCCTCTAGCTGATTGCATGTGGAACAGCTGTGGTAAAATTCCCATATCCAATTACAAGGAAACACACTCCAATATCTAGGAACATCATGTTGGTGTTCGGCCTTTTCATTCACTGTGAGCAGGACCTAGATCTGGTGTTTGGCAAACAGCATCACAGATGGATTGGGGATTTACCTCTAACAACATACACTGTGGGAACAGGCCAACACACAGGAGCGGGATGTGCCTGACATGACTACAGAATGTAAGTATTGTTATTCTGCATTTGGAGTAATGTCGGTTGTTTAACAGGGTGTGTGTGGATATGGTTGGGCTGCATGTTTTAATACCTGTCATGACAGTGCTATGTTTTTGAGGAACCTCCCATCTGTAGGATCATCTGCAGACTGGGCAGTGTGTGGTGCCTTTTGTTTCTTGTGTTACTCACAGAGCACCTATCTGAGAACTTGAGAAGCATAGTCTGAGGATTGCAGTCAAGAGGAGAAGGCTAACACCTGCAATAAACCTCTAACAACTCATAGCCCTTCAAAACCCACACCATCAATACCCACACATAGCAACACTAAACCCACATATGCGGAGGCCCTTAACATCAACCTGCTCAAGCAACAAGGACCTCCAAGGCCGAAACGCAAATACCAGTCACAATCAAAGTGACACATAGCTCACAACACCAGTGTGCCACCCAACAACAGCCCCTAAGGCAAGACAATGTACCCAGCACTTTAGTCATAGGTGACTCTATAGTCAGGCACACTGATGTTCCACTCACCAGGCTGAACAAGGACAAAATTACAGTCAGCTGCCTGTCGGGTGCCAGGATCCGCCACATAACGCATGCACTCAAGTCACTCCACAAGAAGTACAAATACGACTCTGTCATTGTCCATGCTGGAGTGAATGACTTGAGACTTACCTCCCTGGACTACATGAAAAGAGACATGGAAGAGCTCTTGGATCATCTGACCCAGGCAGGCATGACCCTAGTCCTGAGTAGCATCCTGCCTTCGCCCAGAATGATACCACAGTATAAGGACAAAATGATTGACTTCAACAATTGGCTAAGATTCTGGTGTCATTCAAAGGGGATTCAGTATTTGTCTGCCTGGGAAGACATGATCGACAAACCACGATGCTTTGCCAAAGATGGTCTGCACTTGTCTCCCCTGGGATTCAGGTTACTGGCTAAAGCTCTTGCCACCCCTATAGTGCCTTTTCTAGGCAAGGTTCAAAGGATAAAACCACCACCGTAACAGATACAAGCATGCAAAATCTGAAGGTAATGCTACTCAATGCTAGAAGTCTAAACCTCAAAATGCACTCTCTCGAGGCACTCCTGAAAATGGAGAACATCGATATCTGTGCAGTTACTGAGAACTGGTTCACGGCTCCAGAGAACACCCCTGCAATACCAGGCTACAATTCTTCCCACACTTTTTGGCCACAAAACCAAGACTGAAACACTAAAGGTGGAGGAGTGTCCATATTCACCAAGGATATTCACACCTCCAGGCTAGTTGCTCAACACAATGCATCTGAAATTCTCCAGGTGCAACTAACACTAGGTAAGACTGCAATCCAAATTGTAGCTTGTTATAGATCCCCCACCATACCCCAAGATTCTCACTACACCTTCCTAAACATACTAGAAAAATATTAAGATACAACCAAACACCCTAATACTGGGTGATTTCAACTACTCTGCCATTAATTGGGAAAACTACTTGGGTACCAACTCCTTTTCCCAACGGTTCTTGGAATTCATAAATTCCAATGCCCTGGATCAACTAATCCTTTGTCCCACTAGGGGCTCCAATATCCTAGACCTGGTCATTACCAACATGGGAGATAGATGCTCCACACCAGTGGTCACCCCCTCATTGGTCAGGTCTGACCATAAGCAAATCACCCTTGACATCCACATCCCACCCCCACCCCCCAGTAAGGAAACCTCCTTAAAAAACTTCTCCAAAGCCAACTTCATGCTACTGAAGTCAGAAGTGACAAACTTCACAACACCTACGCAGATGGGATCTGGAAGTTCAACTGCAGAATCCTACACTAAGGCACTGTACGAGCACATCCACTCGTGCATGAATCATGCCATCCCAAATAGAACCAAGGTGCTCTTCTCCAAAAAATGGAAGCCAATCTGGTGGTCCTCTGCTATAAATAAACTATACAACAGAAGGAAGAAACTGTTGCAGAAAAGAGGAAAATCCCAGGATGAAAAAAAAATCCCTCACCAGCCTCAGTAAGAAGCTGAGATCCCTCATAAAATCCTCAAAAGCTAGTTATGAAAATAAAATTGCCAAAGATTCCAAAGACAACCACAAGGCATTCTATAGTTTTGTCAAGAATCTAAATGGCAATGCTCAGATCTGCTCTGAATGGCATTAAATATACTGATCCTAAGGATATTGCCAATATCCTGTCAGATCAATTTAGTGCCAACTTCACCCCCTCTCACCCCCTAAAGGGCCCATCTCAATACCAAAAGATTGCCAAATTCCAATAATCACAGCCACACAGGTAGAAACAGCACTCTCCAAAGCTAAGAATACAGCATCCATGGGACCAGATGACATCCCAGGCTGTGTACTACATGAACTACAAAATGAACTGGCACCCCACCTAAGTGTCATGTTTAATCATAGCCTCACCTCAGGCTTCGTGCCCACTGAGTGGTGCACAGCTACAGTTATCCCGCTTCACAAGGGAGGATCCGCCTTGGATCCCGGGAACTACCGTCCCATCAGTCTGACAAGCCTGATCTGCAAGGGCATGGAACGCATTATCATGGAACTTATAAACAAAGACATTGGCAACCTTCAAACACTGGACCCCACCCAGTTTGGGTTTGTGAAGGGCTGATCTTGTCTCCTGAATCTGATTGACTTCTTTGAATCGGTCTCCAGAGCTGTGGATGAGGGTAAGGCGGTCCACACAGCCTATCTGGACCTCGCCAAGGCCTTCAATACCATCCCCCACTCTGGAATCATAGATAAACTTACTAAGCTGGGCATAAATCCATACGTCACTCAATGGGTTGCCAACTGGCTTACTGACAGAACCTTGACTGTAAAAGTAGCCGACTCCAAATCCAGCTCCAGACATGTGACAAATGGAGTACCTCAGGGTTCAGTCCTGGGACTGCTCTTGTTTGGCATCTACTTCTCTGAAGTACAGGCCAGCAAAGTTTGCAGATGACTGCAAACTGGGAGCCATTATTGAATCCCCAAATGATGTGGATATTCTACAAAAGGGCCTTACAGATGCCTGGTGCCAGAGCCATGGGCTCAAGCTTAATGCCAAGAAATGTATAGTTATCCCCTTTAGAAAAAAACATGTACCCATGAACTACCACAAAAGTGTCTGGACACTAAACATTGAAAGTGTGATGAGAGACTTAGGGACACAAGTGGACAGGGGTCTCACTTTCGATAACCACATCGCCACAACAGTCAGGAAATCCTTCTATGTGGCACACCTCATCACTAAGGGCTTTGGTCATTGTCCCACTGTACTCATCCCTCATTAGACCCATTATAGAGTATAATGCCCCTATTTGGTATGTACCTCACAAGACATCTGCAACAGCTGGAAAGGCCACACAAATACCTCACTAAAAGAATTACAGGCCTAAAGCAGATGTCATATGCTGACCGTCTAAAAAAACTCCAGCTATACTCTGTGGCATATCTTCTACTCAGAGGCGATCTCTGCTTAACATACAAGGCCATGTCAAACCCTGAGCTGTTGGACATGCTCCACTTAAAGAAATCCCAATCCCTCACGCCACACGCTCCAGGGATCTAAACCTTATCATCACAATGAACAAAACATGCTGGAGGGATAGGTTCCTGACCCAGATACTCCCCATACTCTGGAATAGACTGCCCATACATGTCAAGCAGAGTGCCTCATTGGCCCGCTTCAAAAGAAACCTTGATGATTGGATGGGAGATAGGAAATTCACTCCGACGATCATGTCAGTCACCCTGCTAGACAGGGGCCCAGAGATGTAAATATTGTGGGAAAATTTTCCAGGGAATTTTTATGGCTAGGCTTGCATAGGCCTTAGGGCCGATAGCCTAGTACCAACCTATGAGTACATGGTGACAGCCATGAGAGTTACTGACTTCATATCCTTCATAGGACATATGTCACAACAAACCCTGTTCCAACAGTAAATGTATGAGGTTATCACAGCAACATGTCAATATTGGCCCTGTGTTTGTGCATCCAGTCACAACTCTTTCAACCTTTGTACATTTCTCATGCAGTAAGAGGTGCATAGGTTCTGTACACCATTATTTATTGACATCATATCTGATAACAAGCCAGTGAGGTATCAGACTGCTACACATGTTATGTATAGTAGGGGTTATATTTGAGGACATAACCTGGGCATTCTGTGGTTGTGTATACAGTACTGTGGTCTGTGTACTTATGGTGATTGTCAACAGTGTGTGTATTGTGAAGATGTATCTTGGCCTGTGTACAGACTGTGGTCGATTTCATTGTTCTTGGTTCTGCTCTATCTGATGTTACATGCTGCTCCAGTGTATGTTACCCTATCAGCTTACATGTTTGTAGGTTCAAACACACACATGTCCCATACCACAGAAAGGCATCGGACGACACTGTATAGTGGCCTAGTATATGTAGGGTTAGTGTGTGAGTGACACATGTGAGGATGGTGTTGATCAGATAGTCCATATACTGTAATATTAAGCTAGCTTACCATATGTGGCTGTGGCTGTGTTCACATTGGTTGCGGTTATGCACTTTCACACAGGTGTCTGTTACTCTGTGCTGTTACATGCCTGTAGAGCCTGCTATATATGCAGGTACATATGTATTCCGCCATGAGAAATGTAGGCCAGTGTTGTGGCAGTCTGCCTGTAGCCTGCACAGAGCTTTGTTACATGCCTAGCAGCTTAGTGTACTTACCCAGTGTGATGTTATGTCCAGATACTTGCCAGATGTACTGCTGCCAGGCAACCACAACAGTCATGAATTTTTGACAAGCAGCAGGATGCTGTACAGATGTATGTCACTAACTAGTTGGTAGTATGTGGCCACGTCACCTCTATACCAGAGGTTATTATGTGTCGGGACAGACAGGGGTGTGTGAATGCATAACCTATGAGGGCAAATGTATACGAGTATTTATGTGATATACCCATCTACATGGCTGTTAACATCCACATTGTCAGGCTTGGTCCACATGTTTTGCACAAAGGGGTTCTGTGTATACCTCTGGACCGAACAGAGTGTATTAGACTGTCCACATTTATTGACCATATCTCTGCTGTGGTCTACAGGATCATTACTGTGCTAGCAGTGGTACTGTACTATGATGTCCTTAGGATGTCTGTCAGTAGCCAATGGTACACATGTTACAAGCAGATGTGACCTCCCACACACGATATGTCTGCTAGATCAACCCCTGTTACAGTAGTAGCAGTCTACATATATACATGTAATACATACCTGACATCCCCTCGCACTAAGAGGTTGGAACTATTGGGGCTGAGGTAGGACACCACTCCATGTTCTGGACATATGGATAACATATATGTATATATAATTATCCATATATCTATATAGATATATACACATATATATATCGACATACATGGATGGATACGTATATCTGCATATATATATATATATATATATATATATATATATATATATATATATATATTGACAGTAATAGGTATATCAGAATAGATATGTATGCACATATAGTGATAGATATCTACATATATATCTACATAAATAGGCATATCTGTATACATAGGATGTGCATACATATATAGCTATATATACATATATATATATATATATATATATATATATATATATATATATATATATGTATATACGAAGAGATCTGTACATGGCCATATATATGATGCACTATACAGATGTTTATACAGACATATGTATGAATATACATGTACATGTACATGTAGACATATATCAATATATTATATGTATATATCCGTATTCCTGTCATGTGTAAACCTCACGGTTGTGTATACCCTCCCAGATGTATCTCACGTATGTATCTGATATGTGTACATTATGAGAAAACAACATATGTGATGCAACAGTCATATTAATAACAAGTACTACACAATTGTGGAAGTAAAGGCAGTTCGATACTAATCAATATGTGTATTGACAGATATATTGGAAAAACAACAGCTGTATTCACAGTGGTCATGGTGTAGTGGTTAAGTGCTGTGACTATAGTGTACAGGGTCCTGAGTTCATGACCTGCAAGGGCTGTTCATTTCATTGCTGAGCAGGGGCTGTCAGATACAGAGTGGTTAAGGCAGTATTGAGCAGCTGTAAGTGCATTTTCATGGGTTTGCACGATGGTAAGCACTGCTCAGCTACGGGTATACGTACGGGCGCTTACACAGTGTAGGCTTCACTTACCAGTGCACAAATCAGCTTAGCTGTTATATTGGAGCAATGTTGATAACTGCTAAGCATGGCTTAGCCCTGGTAACCAGTTCACACCACCCAGTCTGATAACATAGCAGGGTAATGACATCTGTAATAAGTGTATGTAATGCCATGTACAATACATGTCCTATGTGCTGTCATTACAGTAGCAAGGGGTGTGAGTATCATGTCTGGGACACAGACGTATATGAGGCCTGTACAGCACTATTATCTGTGTGAATGTGTTACATACAGGGGTAGTGGCCCAGGGTATGTGCTGTCAAACTGGCATGTAGTGTATCATGGTGGTACTACTGTTGACAGTGCTGTCCCAGGCAAGAGTAGAGTGCTAAATTTAGTACTGACAACAGTCACTTCTTCAGGCATAGCTGGACTCTGAGGCCTCCCTGTTGTATTTGTTGTATTGAGCTGTGTCACAGTATATATCCCCTACTGGATAATGATTCAACATGTGGAATGTAACTGTAGACTACTGTCTGTACAGCACATGTTAGTGAGGGCTTTCAGCATGTACTTATGGCATACATATTGTTTTCAAATGTCTATCTGTCAACACATTCATCCTACTCCACAGCTACTTGCCAAGCTGATGACTGTCGGTCCCTGTACAGATGTGCAGATGGCAGGTATCCAGCTGGGATATGTACAGGAAACCTATGCTTGATTGACACTTACATGTCTGCCCAGCTGTGTAAGAACTGGCACATATAGGAGACAACACCCTGTATGAACCACATGCCATGGGTACCTCTACTACACTACCATAGTCAACAGAACATGCTTGGGTACAGGTCTCCATCACAGACACTAAACATGTGTTGTAATACATGTTGCATACATGTCAACTTGATTACCTCAGTGGCCATGTGCAGAAGGCACCCAGAGGATTGTCTGATGCATACCACTCTCACCCTGAAGGTCACCACAGTGGTGTCTATCGATAGATTGCATGCTGCCATATTGCAGGTGGCAGGATACCACTGTACACACATCCCCTACACAACCCATCTCCCCATGGACAATTACTAAGTACACAGCTATGACCACCTGCAGCAATGCACCCCGGTACTGACACATATGTAGGTGTGCATTACTGAGTATAGCAGTGTCTGTGTGTTAGCACACCTGTACTTTGGAATTCCATGAGGATCTTCACAACCACAACAACACCCATTGCCATAGTCAGTTGTAGCTGTTGCTGTATGGGACATTACATGTACCCTGTTATGCTCCTCTCCATACCGACTACACAAGCCTTGCAGTACCAGCACAGCAGAGTTGTACAAATGGGTTGATAGGCATGGGATACCCATTGAGTTCTGGCAAGTGTGTGTATATGTGCATGTCCCTATATCTGTATAGCCACATGCTCCTATTACACTACCCATTGCCACACAGTAGTACAGATAGTGTTGCTGCTGCCCATAGGTGAGGCATGACAATGCAACACCCTACTAAGCCTGTGACATGTGCATTAGATGCATATCCCTGTAGTACCACTGTTGGGCTATACAATGGGTTGTATTGCAGTCATGGGCAATGTGTGATAGTGGGTATTTCAGAGTGTCATCATGGGTTTCAGGGAGTACAATATCCACTGGGGGATGTGGGTGCTGTGTACACTGTCATTACTCCAAGGTACACCTGGTATATGTCTCATGTACCACTTTATGGTTACCACTGTCACCATCAACCATACAGGTAACTGATACCACAATCCAGCCCAGTTATGCATGTGATGTGTGCAGCCTACCTGTAACACATTGGACACATGGTCAAGTTATTTAGCAGCGATAGGCCCAGGTCTCTCAGATGTGTGTCTGCCTGTTATGTGTCTGTTAATGTGTATATGAAGGTATGTCACACTATTTATTGTCCATATACACCCATTACATCCCCAATTAGCATACTGTACATCTGGGGATGTTCTGCATGTAACATATAACCTGGAACACACCTCACCTTAAACAGTGTGTGGTGTGTGCAATGAAAGCCACACACTTCAGTAGCACTACATACCTAGGTGTAGGGGTCTAGTCCCAGTGTTGCCAAGTAAGAGTGTGCATGTATGTGAATGGGTCTACATCAAGTTGCAGATTATACATGTCCCAGCGGGTCATCTGTCCATGTGGCACAGGCAATAACTGTTATACAAACCTGTGACATGTGTTCAACTGTACCCCAGATATGTCACAGCCATAGTGGCACCACAGTGCCATACCCCATTGTGGAATATGACTGCAGTCCATCCTCATGCTGACACATGTACACCTACAACACAAATGGATAACATTATGGAGACCACAATCAACCAGTGTTACTAACAGCTATAATGCATCATTGCTGGATGGCTACACTACCTGACATGTATGCATTAAGCTTTACTCCTGACAACATGTTATACTGCAGTACTTTGTTACACTGTAGTACAGTCACTGTCTGCATCAGAGCCATATTAGCCGGTCCCTGCATCGATGTCATGGATGACAGGGATGTGGTACAGGTATCATCATATACACAGGGTGTGTTGTTGGTTTGCCAGAGGCCAAGGGTGGGCCACACATTTGACACCATGTGTGTGAGTGAGGGGTGTAATGAGGTGAACTGGGCATGGAGATGTGGTGTGTGTGTAGGTATGGGATTTCCCTAGGTGTATTCATATAGTGTGTGGGTATGCATGCACACAGTTCTGCCATGTGGCTGCCCTACACAGGTATTTATGGACAGCTGCAGACCATATCTGTCAGGATGTGCAGTTCACTCCCTCCGGCCACGGATACATGGACTGTGCCTGCCAGGGGTTTCATGGGCATGTCCAGGTAGAAGCCTCAATGTGCTACTCTCCCCTGATAATGAAAGATGTCCACTGGAACCAGATCCCTCCTGGGACTGGCCAGGACCATGTGCTCATGGCCTGCTGTGGTGTGGTGTGGACAGCTCCCCCCCCCCACAGTTCCAGGGCTGGTACTGCCACTACAGGACCCATTGGTGTCCTAGCATGTTCACGTTGACTGCCAGCTGTTGGCGTTGCTGGCCTAAGTCCATGCGCCATCACCGCACTCCCACTACACATTCAAGCACAGACATACCATGGTTGATGAGGGCTATCATCTCACCAGACCATCTATCCATGAGCTCGGTATAAGCACCAGACAGTTCAAGGAAGTTGTTGCTTGCAGATGTGAGAGCAGCCCTCTGCAGCTTTAGGCCCTGTCTAGTGTAACATTCCATATGTTCCACCACCATCATGACAGCCTGAAACATGCACCTGGTGGTACCAGTTGTGGCGCATCTGACAGGGGCATGATGACCAGCAGTCCTACCATGGGCACCCTAGGACATCTGCCTATGTAATGCCCTGCTAGGCATCTGGCTATGCCTGCTGTGACCAGACATAGTAGGCATGGTTACCACACTCCTGTGCACTGCCGCCAAACACCAGCTGTCCCTGCGCTATGGCCACTGGTGATGGGGTATGTATAGGTACTGAAACTGTGTGTGGGGTTGGGGTGGCTAAAAGGGGGATGTCAAATGATTGCAGTGTTTCGGCCCCTGACAACCCCCCCTGTGCCTCAACAGTACTATCATTATCTTCGGTGTCTGTATGGACACCAACTTCAGATTGCATGCAGGAGGGACCCTGACCCACCTTACCACCTGTGGGGGAAAACAATAAATGCACTGTAAGACCTGTACAGCATTGCATAACAGTACACACACACACCATCTTAATACCTACCTGCCCGTGACTTTACAGACAGTCCCACGTATATTCCCATGCATTCTTTCATCCTACATCACACTTGGTAACATACACTCATTAATACCACTCATTAACGTATCATTTCTCTAAATGCCTAGACAAGTGATCACAACACATGACCGGTTACTCCATTACCTCCCTGACCTGAGTGGAGTAGTTTTACATGGCATCACTGCTGTCATTCCCTGCTCACCCTGTGTATGTCCAGACATCATGAGCATGGTCCCTATATGTGAGGGGCTACTATGTTCACTCCATAATATCACGCACTGAAGTGTAATGTGTATGTATTGCTCAGTACATGCCAGATATGCTGCTCAGTCAGGCTATCATGTGACAACTGTAATATATTGATACACTCCCTGGTGTTGTCTAGTAATTCCCCAATGCATCTGTAGTGCTGCATACGTGAGTTGTCAGTCACCTCTCTGCTGAATGCGATATTAAGGGTATACCTGGTGTCTACCTTCCCTCCCAATGCCTGTTCTATGCTACAGACCTTATTATACTATCAGCTCTCCTGTGATTACATACATGACAATTATTCCTGGTGTGTCATGTGTCAGTCCATGTCCATGTACTGCACAATCCCAAAGGGCAGTATTTCTGTATGAACAACCCCACAGTCACACGTGCATACATGGATACCCACACAAACACACACACATGCACACACGCATCCTACATGCATCAACCTCCCTCCACTTCACCAGAGTGACCTTACAGACAAATTAACCACCCACTGAGACACACACACACACACACACACACACACACACACACACATAACAGGTAAGGTTGCCCAATGATAGTACACAGGCCTTCTATTACCGATCTGTCAACATGCATAACATATGGTATGCAACAGCATGCAGTGCAGCTATAGTCAATCCATGCTAACAACAGTATACATGTGTGTGATGCATGTGCTGTGTTACTAGGTGATGACCCTTCCCCTGGATACCACTGCGCCCATGTACACAGTATTGCTGTGCTCCTGTTCTGCACAGTGCCATGTACAGTGTACCACACCTCACAGGTGTACAACCCATTGCTGAATGTGTAGTACTGTGTCAGTTATGTCAGCTTTAATGCTCAGAGCCCCTATGTTTTTCAGCAGCACATACCTGGGATGATATGTGGACAGATGTCATTTATGAATGCCTGATGTCTGGTTTACAGCTCTCAACATCAATGGACCATGTATGACCAATCCAATACTATTACACTGACAACCATCTGAACATACTGTGGCTGTGGGGAGTGTACACTCCCTTATTGATATGATGCACCCTTCCTTGATCTGCCATGGGACCACATCACTGCATATACTAGCAGTACATGAGCCCGATATGTGACATATGTTCTGTACATTCACATGCAGTGTCTACAGAATGTGTTAGGTGTGTGGATGCTGACCACGATGCATACACTCCGTGTGTGCATATGTGTGCACACCCTTATCATGACGGTTTGTTGCACCTATTGTTATGTGTGCGACAGCAGTCACTACTCCTGGCAGGGGTATACTAGCATGTGCCATCTGCATTTGCCCATGTATTTTCAGTCTGCCCTACACATGTCCCCCTAATCTGCATGATTGCAAGGTCTACTCATGTGCACATCCCTTGGTGTTCACACACTACCATCACTATTGTTGTGGTGGTAGGGTTATGTCTGCAACAATTCCTGAATCTGACTGTGCAGAAACAGCCATTCTTAGCATCCTTAAGATCCCTGCAGCAGTGCACTGATGAGTCATGCTGACACCCCCCCACCTTTAATCTTTTTGCAGATTCTTGACAAGTAAGGCCTACACATGTGTCTGTTTGCATTGTCCCATACACTGAACACCATGTTACAGCCTAGTCCCAGCTGATAATGTGGACCACAGTAATACGTTATGCCATCGTGTAACTCTGCAGCAGTTGCCATTGTACGACTGGTATATACACTTGTGTTGCACTGTATACGGGTGATGTTTCATACATGTCCTTACTGTAGGCCATGTCTCCCTCATTATGTTACTCCCTGTGGACACATTCCACAGTGACAGGATGTTAGTTATCTTGTAGGTGTCTGACATACCCTTCCAATACCACATCATGGTCACCACTGTGATGCCTTGCATTTAAAAGCAACCATACGTGCACATGTATAGCCTGCATTCAGGGTAGGTGCATTAGAAGTGTGTATGGAATATACCACAGCCATTACATGCCCAGTGTATTGGCAAGCATCAAAATAAACCATACTCACCAGTTACAGGCTTCTGCCTTGGTGGTATACTGGAGGGAACTACATAAGAGGGTGAGAGATGCAAAGTTAGTGGCCACACTTGTGGCATTGCTACAGGGTGGGTGCAGCATTACAATACATCAACAGTACATGTCTACAATACTACCATGTATGCACATCTGTTTATCACTACTATGCAGCAACAAACTTTATTTATAACATGTCAGATATGCATGATCTACCTGTAAAGATGTGGATTCATAAGCAACAGTGGTCTACTGATGTGCCCTGTGGCCTTACCTGCACGGTCCTCAGATGGTGTGTGGATAGCACCCACCTCCACAGTGGTGTTCGGCAGTTGTTGGCTATGCAGATGGACAGGTGCCATGAGACTGGCTTGGAGCTCATCAATACATGTCAGGGGGGATGGATGGCATGGCCCCCCTGTTGTGAAGTGTTCCCCGGGACTGCAGCAGCACACCGATGGGCATTGCGAAGCAGGTCAGAACAATGATGCCGGACCTGCTCATAACTGTGGTTGTGCAATCCGACATCATTGACCCTGTGGATTAGGTCGTTCCACAGGGCGGTCCACTCCTGCTGCTTATGGGCGGCCTGGCCAAACAAGACAGGGTAGTGCTGGATTAGGTGGTTTACCACAATGTCATTCTCAGCAGCTGAGTAAGACGTGAGCCTTCCATGTGACATCGTGCCTGAAAGACATAAAGCTGGAAACAGATGTGAGCAAGTCATACAGCGAGGTTACCACAGTTCTTAATGCACATCACTGTCACCCCTCCCACCATATTAGTGACAACAAAATGTACATTCAACTCAATAGGTATGGCTACAGCTTACCTACCAATGGGACAGATATTGTATTGTACCACACTTTGTGCAATGTGTTTGTAGCCATGTTCCCTGTGTGGATGCTATCATTGCTGGCCTGTTAAAGACTATTCACCTGCATGCCATTGTCAGGGCCACTATGGTTCCATATGGATCTAGGACTGTTGAATGAAAATTCAACAGTCCGAATCCACTATCACTGAACACACTTTAACGAAAGCGCTTTAAATGAAAAAGCGATTTCGCTAAAGTGTTTTAAAAAAATTAAATCTACTTTTACGCAGGGGGGCTAGCCCCCCTGCGCCCCCACACTCCCAACTTTAATATTCTCACTCTTATTCTCATTCTTATGCAATGCTCTAGTCAAGCACATAGTAGAATTTTCGCTTCATACATTTAGTTTTAGGGTTTTACAAACTGTTGCAATGAATAAGAGAGGTGGTGATGATAATAATTTTATTGAGCGCATGGAATTGAAATGGATTTTTAAGCTACAAGCACACGTCTATCCTGGTTTGAACAGTAGAATTTGTATTAAACCAGAGTTGGATGCACGGCGCTTTAAGTAAATGGTTTTCGCCTTTAAATGGAGGGTAATTAATATCAGTTGTTCTATTATTTAATTGTTTATTTATTTAATTGATACCTGGACTGTGATTTTGCTGCTATAAAATGTTTTGTATTGGGGCATTGTTTTAAGGATTTGAAGAAGCGTAGAGTGTCTACATGAAAGCTCTTGTTGTATGCAATAAATTGGATTTTTATCTTACTGGAAGCCGTGGTGGTTTTGTTAAGTCTTTGTTCATTTAAAATTTGTCTTCTTCAACAAGACCTTTGGGTGGTTGTATTGTTATTTTTTGCTCTAATATTTTCACTCCGAGATCGCACTACAGTGGGGAAAAGGGAATTTTTCCCTTATCCGCACCATAGTACGACCAGCACAACAGGCATTCTTACGCAAAAATGCTGCTTCTGTGAAAAGCATTTTTGTGTAAGTATGCCTGCCCATTAGCGATTTGGTGAAAAGTGCATTTGTGCAAGAGTCCTAGACCCAGTTCCATATAATCCTGTGGTATGCTTGTTATGTAATTGCTGCACATCTGACATTCTGTGTTATTGAGGATATCTATGCATGCTGTTGGACATGTTCAAGGATTGTATAGAATATTACTACCCACATATGTTCTGTAACAGTGAGACAATGGCATGTTTATGGACTATTGGCCAGCAGAACCACCTCTCCAAACTCATCCTCCCATGTTACCAGGCCACATCACATGTGGGACCCACCCTGGACCCTCCTCATGTACTGATCCAGCAATACCTTCAGGTGGAACCAACTCAGGGGATGTTGTCCCCCCCGGGGGCACACACAGACATGATCTTGTCCCCCGAGGTCAGGTCCAGAGTCTGTTCCATAGCAGGCTCCACAGACACATGTGGGATGTGCTATATCACCTTGAGGCACCCAGTACACATTCAGAGGGTCCACACACTCCTCCTGCTCAGCCTCTAGGCCAGGCACTTTCGGAACATGGACTGCTGTTGTGAGTAGCAGTGGGTGGGAGGCTTGTTCCCATTGTGTCCATATCGGGGCCCATGGGGCTTCCACATCACAGACCACACACACACCATCAAGGGTGTTTAACCACCACATGTGTCACATACCACCCCTGCAGGCTGTCCTCTATATCTACCAACCCTGACCACCTCCACAACTATACCTGCAATACTTCCCCATATTCCCATTCCATACTTCACAGACAAGGGCAATGTGGTCCCAGCAAGGGATTCACATGTGACATACCCACCCATGTTGCACACACTGACAGCTGTAGATATCTCTGTGTATTGCTATGTATGCTGTTCCCTCACACATAGCATGCAGCACTGTGGTGGTAATATACGGGACATGTATTTACATACATATATGTTTGTGTGTGCGTCTTTGCATATATGTAGACATGTGCATATAGGTATATATCTATATATGTGTAGATATATATGATGTATATATGTATTTTATATATGTCTACACATGGGTATCGGTATATTTGTGGAAATACATGTGTGTGCATATATATATATATATATATATATATATATATATATATACACATACCTATATATGGGGTACATTCAGACATCATGTCCACAATCTCACAACACCTTCCTGCACAACTGCACTGTTCTGCCTTGCTGCAACACACACAGGTGCCACATATGGACACAGCCTGACATTAGCGGGTATATTTAGTTCCAGATTGCAGGTAACCCTATTACACACCTATGGCATTCCAGCATACTACAATACGAGTGTTCTGCACGTGGTGTGCTGTGGAACCCACGTGTCCATCATTATGGCATTACTTCCACCACCAGCTATTGGCCACAGAAATATACATGCTTCCCATTACACAACCCACACTATGATGGCTTACATCTTATCAGTCAGTGCTGCTCTGTACAGTTGACGGGTATGGCCCACAACCCACAGGGACAGACTCTATTGTCCTTTGCAGTTGTTCAGCTGAACATCATTACAACACCTGATGGCACATATAAATCATTCCACATAATCTATCCCATTATTATGGAACAAGTACTACAGTCAGTTTACATGCATATATACTTCACATACCTGTTGTGGCAATGATGTCTCTCCTGGATAGTCTGCTGGATGGATGCTTTTTCTTTTCTGCTGTTTTTTTTTATTTGCATTTCACTCTCTCTCTCTCTCTCTCTCTCTCTCTCTCTATTTCTGTCTCTCTCCAGTAAATGGATTGAGCTGCTTTGGATAGATTGCAGCATGGGTTTTGTAGGTGATGCACATGATCAGGTGATGGGATTTGCACCAATCTGTGTCCTCCACTTGCTACCTGCATGCAGCATTCTGTGCAGTACTTCCAATCACCACTGTCATTGCAATCCACTACTATAAATCCCTACATCATGTGGGCGTGGTCCCTTTACCTTTCCTGTATGGTGGACATCCTTCCTGTGTGTGGACAGCAGTGTTACAGACAGCAGGTAGCAGTACCTCTTAAAGGAGAACTTGCACACTCAGGCCAGCAACATATTTGTATGAGGTTCCAGAAATACAGAGTCTGAGTATTTTCTTGTATGCATTGTATAGCACTGGTGTTACAGGGTTTGTGTGTACATACTAGTTTAACATGGAATGCAGTCTGTCTGCATAGCTCTCAACTGTCGGCCTATCCACTTGATGGCCAGAGGTGTGCCTGTTATGTTTTGTCTGTCCACCACACAGATCGTGTGTCAGATATATCACTGGCAGTCTGTGTGTTGAGTGCTATCAGTACATGGCTACATCCATTTGTGTTTCTAACTTCATATGCCTGACTAAGGGTATGTTGCCACCTATCCTGTAACACCAGCTACTTGCTTAGTATATGACAACAGTATTTCACATATGGGCCTGTGTTCCAGCCTCTGTCCTCCACCTACATACCAGGCTTTGTCCATATGACATGCTGTCAGGGATTGTTATGTAATGGGCTGTGAGTATGTCATACTGCCATTCCTGCCATCAGTCCACTGCTGTTGTGGCCCCCATACATATTGTGGGGTTGGGTCCATATATGTACGGCCTTCATCTAGACAATACATGTCTGCCCTTATGCACTCCAGTGTATGTAACAGTGGTATATGACCCTGTATGTCAGTCTATGGGGGGTGCATTATAACTAACCTAGGCTTTTACAACATGTGGGGGTATCAGGGGTAAGCTGCCTTATGGTATCTGGATGTACATTACCATACAATGCACCTTGGGTAAATGCAGGCCTACTGCTTCCTGCCATACAGACTGTTCTGTTTGTCGGTATGATTGTGATGGTGTCAGTTATGCCTTGTTATGTAATAGATACATCCCATCATGTCAACTGAGGTCCTTACCCTCTAGGGACTGTGTACAGAGTGTAGATAGAGGCTGCTGGACTATACATCTGCATTACTTACTGTTGATTGATTATTATTCTATGGCCCAGTCTGTCTTTACTATTGTATTACTTGAAGGCCTCGGCCTGGACAGCAACATATGTAAACCTTTCCAGACTACTGTATTAATATAATTGTTTCACAGTTGCATTAGTCTGTTTATATGTATGTCAGAGTCTAGAAAGCTATATGGGATAGTACACAAATAAAGCTTTCCCATGTATGCAAACCTGTGTGTGGTGTTATATCCTTTGACCTCTCTGTGGGTATATGTTGCAGGCAACAGTTGTCATTTGTATGGATGGCTCATACAGTGTCCAGTTGGTAAGGTGGCAACTGTAGCCATAGTGGGTATTCCATATTGTGTGCACCTTCTACATATGTATCTTCTTATACATATCTCTGTGTGTGTATATGTAGTTACATATCTATCTATCTAAATATATATATATATATATATATATATATATATATATATATATATATATATATATATATATATATATATATATATATATATATATATATATATATATATATATATATATATATATATATATATATATATATATAGATAGATAGATAGATATGTATCTGCATATACATGTCAGTGTATATGTATCTTAGGAATGTTGATTGCTTCCACATTGTACATTCCCTATGGTAGCCTGACTGTACTGCATGATATGTTACTTATACCACCCTGACATCATACAGGTGGGATGGAGTACTGTTAACATCTTGTGCCCATGTTGTGTCAGGTCCTGGTTATGGGATTTACAACAGTTGGTATTGTATTGCAGGGCAGATGTGTTTGGCTGTGGGGGGGATAGCTATACATACAAGACGTATGTTGTTTGGGCCCCCTCACCCCCATTAATGGTGCATGTCGACATATATGTTTTTGTTATGTTCTGTTATATATCTATAGATATATGTCTGTGTATATATATATACATATATATATATATATATATATATAATATATATTTATGTATGTATATATATATATATATATATATATATATATATATATATATATATATATATCTACATATATAGATATGTTATATCTATTTAGATATAAATATATATACAGGCACACATACATCTACATGTTTAAATACATCACCTGTACTGTTGAATGACTGTGCTGGATGATATGTTTGTGAAAACATCAGGGTTATGTATATCTGACTTGGCTTAGTGGTAAATCGCTATGTCATACAGGGTCTTGGGTTTGAGCCTTGCGGAGGCTGTTAATTTTGTTGCTGGGCAGAACAAGGGCTGTTGGATACAGAGTGATTAAGGCACTTTTAAGCAGTTGTAAGTGGGTTTGTGCAGGTTTGCGCGGAGGTAAGCACTGCTAACTTCCGGTTACAATTTCTTATACCGATTTAGCTTCTCAAGTGCTTAACTTGTGTAGGCATTGCTTACCCCCGTGCAAACAGGCTTAAACCCACTTACTGCTGCTTAAAAGTGCTTGACCCATTATAGCGTGGTGATATTGAGACTTTAACGGAAGAGAATGAATTGAGGTGGATCATTAGATGTCAAGCAGACAGAAAGCCTGGACTCAATGATAAAGCCTCTCTTAAACCTATCCTACGAAAGAGAAGGATCACAGTGTCTGCCTGAACCACCTATTAGTATTTGTGTTTTTCCTCCATATATATTTATTATGCGCACATTTCATTGTTTTAAAATTCATGTTCTTACTTTATGAATTCATTTTATGAATACATTTTGATTTATTTATGCATATATGTTATTAATGCATTATGCATTAGTTTAAGTTGATTTAGTTAGTTCCTTTGAGATGTCATCATGCTTTTACTTTTAATATATTTTTAAATTTTACTATTTTAGTGACGTTGTTGTTTGTTAAACCAATGAGATGTGGAGACAGAGTATTTAAAAAGAAAGTGTTATTTGTTTGTTTATGTCTGATGCAGCCGAAAGGTGAAAGCGCTAACTCTTGTTAATAAATCTTGGACTTTTTCATTTAGTCCACGTTTCATTTATTTTGTTTTACTACATTGTGGACTGTATTGCTTGGTTCCTGTGGATGCTTGCTTTATTATTTTGGGTTATTCAGTGTCTTGGTATATCCACAGGTTTCTTTGCCCTCTGGTGTCATGCCTCTCATATTCGCTGCACCGAGGGAGTATGACCGATATAGGAAGTGACACTATTGAGTTACCATACACTCTATGAGATCATGAAGTTACGAATGGTCCTTCAACACGCTTTCGTGAATGCTTAGTTGATCGTGAGAATTTGCTTTTATCCTACGAACCTACAGGAGAGAATGAAACTGATGGCAATGATGAGAATGACTTTGTCAGCTTGAGTGATGAACTTAACAGACTGGAGTTGGATTTTTTAAAACTTAAGCGAATGCAATTGCAATGCCAGCACTTCGAGGCCTGTTTGAACAGGAGGATAGTGCATAGGGGGTTGCGCATTTTGAAGATGCCGACGACAGGTAACCTGTATCCTAGCTTATTATACCAATGGCAACAACTAAATTTAGAACTTAGTTTTAAATACATGAGATTGTTGAATGATTTCTTCAGTCCAGAGGAGGAGAGACTGAGGAACAATTTAATCAAACAACAGGAAAGCATTTTATCTAAATATTCGGGCTCTAAAGTTTCACGAGCAATGGACAGACTCTTGGACAATGTTAATATATATGAAAGGAGACTTTTGGAGCAAAAAAAAGAGTAAAATCAACAGAGACATTAGAGACTTTAAACTGGGCCATGTCTTTACCTAGCCCAGGAGTAATAATGGGACTAACAATAACAATTATGTTTCTTCTACTTCTCGACTCTCTGTTATTGATTTGAATGAGAGGACTGTTGAGACCGTGAGGGCCAGTAATGTGCCATAATTAACTACTAATTCAGACACTGTCAATGTTGAAGGACCTAACTCAGAGCCCCACACTGGTTCCAATAATTTAACTAGTGCTCATGTTTTGAATAATGTTAATGATGATTGTGGTTCATTAGACAGTACTGATACTAATACCATTCATTCTCAGCCACATGTAGAACAAGTAGTCAGACGGAAGATACCTTCTGTCATTTCTTCACATATACATCCGAATGTGGATAGGCCTAGCGCACCTGCCCCTTTCCCTATAGATACCCCTAAACAGATGCAGAGACAGAGCACATACAACAGAGGGAAGACCAAACAGAAAGGTTCAGGGGGAGATCATATTGGACCCACTCTGAAGAAGATGTGGGAATGTGTTCCCAGTCCTTAGTTCTGAACTTATCACATAAGACCCTTACGAAGTATGAGGTCCAGGTGTTGAACAAAGGTTTGACCTTTATTCCCAATAGTGTTAGTAATGTCACTGACACTGTTTTAGATACCAGACTTTTTGCGCAAAATATACAATTGAAACTGGAATTTGGGGATACTAATAGCCTTGGCAATGTTGGGATCTTTTGCACTCCAAGTCTATATGTTCCTACTTTACATCCCTTAGTGGAGACGTTTACCAGGTTAGTAGAACAAGACTTACATAAGTTGAACAAGTTCAATAAAGATAAAGGTAGGAAACATGGCAGACAGAATCTAACCTTTCATCAGAGGAGAGCCCTGTCTGAACTTTCTAAGGATCCTTCCATAGTTTTCCGCTCTGCAGACAAAGGAGGTCCTATTGTCATAATGGACTTTGATGATTATTTAGAGAGCATGATGTTACTGTTAAGTGAAGGGTCCTATTATTCTCGGATTGAGTTAAATGATGTCACTAACAAGATATTTAAGATTTATGATATGTTAGACGATCTTTACAAATGCCTGGGCATTGATTATACTTTATTGAAGTTCCTAAGAGTTAATAAGCCCCTCGTACCTGCTATACAGAGTCTCTCCAAGATCCACAAGTCATTGGAGAAGCCACCTTTATGCCCTATAGTAGCTGGGAGAGGTTGGGTTACTGAACCCTTGTCACTTTATTTGGAATATTTTTTAAGACCAATAGTGTATGCTAACTGCACCATATTAAGGGATAGTAAACAATTTCTCCTTGAGTTATACACTTTCATCAGAGGGGTATCTGATGACAAACCTTACATCCTTGTCACCATGGATGTTAAGAGTCTGTTTACCATGATTCCTAATGATACAGGTGTGTTGATGGTACATCAGTTTTTAACTGAACATTCAGATTTGACTCCAATAGTTATAGATCAGTTAACTCTGTTTTTAGAGACAGTCTTACAAAATAATGTCTTCACCTTTAACAATGAGTTTTATTTGCAGAATGATGGTGTAGCTATGGGCACCTCATGTGCCAATAGCTACACCAACATAGTGATTGCCAAGTGGTAAGAGGATCAACTCTTCCCTTTACCTGAGTTTTGGTGCAATGTCTCGTTTTACAAACGTTTTGTAGACAATCTTTTTTTCATTTGGTTTGGCATGGAAGCAGAGCTCATTCACCTGGTATCAGTTGTTAATGATTTAACTAGTTTCCTTAGTTTTACTGTGAATTATTCTAGAGAAAGAATTTCCTTTCTAGATGTGGATATAGTAAGGTTGGACAATGGTTTGTTAAATACGACTATACATCGTAAAGCTTGTTATAGGAACACCCTACTCCATAGGGAAAGCATGCACCCCTCTGTCGTTTTTAAAAACGTGGTTAAGGGTCAGGCCATGAGAGCCTCAAGACTTAATCCGATCCATAATGATTTTGTGTCAGAAATTTCTAACCTTAAGAAAAAGTTGTTGGATAGATGTTATAAATCAAATGAATTGGATGAAGCTGTCAGCACTGTGAATTCACTTAGAACCACTAGAGCCAGACCATATTTTTCTGAAGGAGGATTTACAGAAGATTGCCCATGGAACTCTTTGAGTCCTGTATGTTTAAGGATACCCTTATTTTATACTTCAGATGTAGCTAAAGTTAAGAAAGTATTTGAGAAGTATTGGGATATACTTCTATTGGATGAAGACATAGGTAAAATGGTAGGACCCAAACCAGTGTATGTTTTTAGGTATAGAAAGAATTTGAAGTGCATCCTCTGTCAACGTCCATTAGACAGGGCACATTATGGTCTTCCTTAAAATTCAATGAATACTAAGCCCTGCAAGAAATGTAAACAGTGTCCTTATATAGATGAGAGGACTTCTTTTGTACATCCAGTTACTGGCACTGAGTTTTTCTTTCATACTAATACCAATTGTCAAAGTGAACACGTGGTGTATCTAGCTAGGTGCGTCTCCTGCGAGTCTTTCTATATAGGGAAGACTAACAGGAGACTTAGGGAACGTATAAGGGAACATGTTTATCACACCTGTGTAGGCACCCATACAAATGCCTTAGTTAAACATTTCATGGACAAGGGTTCTAGCCACACATTTGTTTTCTCTGTTATTCAGGTTTTCAAACCCAATTTATGTGGTGGTAATATTGAGACTTTAACGGAAGAGAATGAATTGAGGTGGATCATTAGATGTCAAGCAGACAGAAAGCCTGGACTCAATGATAAAGCCTGTCTTAAACCTATCCTACGAAAGAGAAGGGTCACAGTGTCTGCCTGAACCACCTATTAGTATTTGTGTTTTTTGTGTTTTTCCTCCGTATATATTTATTATGCGCACATTTCATTGTTTTAAAATTCATGTTCTTACTTTATGAATTCATTTTATGAATACATTTTGATTTATTTATGCATATATGTTATTAATGCATTATGCATTAGTTTAAGTTGATTTAGTTAGTTCCTTTGAGATGTCATCATGCTTTTACTTTTAATATATTTTTAAATTTTACTATTTTAGTGACGTTGTTGTTTGTTAAACCAATGAGATGTGGAGACAGAGTATTTAAAAATAAAGTGTTATTTATTTGTTTATGTCTGATGAAGCCGAAAGGTGAAAGCGCTAACTCTTGTTAATAAATCTTGGACGTTTTTATTTAGTCCGCGTTTCATTTATTTTGTTTTACTACATTGTGGACCGTATTGCTTGGTTCCTGTGGATGCTTGCTTTATTATTTTGGGTTATTCAGTGTCTTGGTATATCCACAGGTTTCTTTGCCCTCTGGTGTCGTGCCTGCTTATTATTAATTTATTATTCCTTACATGTTATGTATGTGTCTGGTATCTATGATTCATGTGTACTTACACAGTATGGGGTTCTTGTGTTTTTTAGGGGACTTCAACACTTTAATACAATTACACCTCACATCTGGGCTTACTGCAGTACTCCAGTTCACATATTTATGTTATGTAGTAGGTTATAGAACATAAAACTGTATATTGATTCCTTTCACATGTTCAGTTTGATTTTACTATAGTGCGGATTTGTTTGGTGATACCTCAGTCTTATGTACTGCTGTGATGGCTTAGTGGTTAACTACTGTGACTATAGTGTACAAGGTCCTGGATTCAAGACCTGCGAAGGCTGTTTATTTTGTCTCTGGCCAGAACACTGGGTGTTGAATACAGAGTGATTAAGGCACTTGTAAGCGGGTTTGCGCGAAGGTAAGCATTGCTAACCTCCGGTTGCATATGCCTACAGAGAGTTAGCTTCATTATTGCTTAACCTGTGTGTGCATCGCTTACCCCCACTCAAACAGACTTAAGCCCACTTATATATGCTTACTCCCGCTTACTACTGCTTAATTATACTTACACTTGCTTACTAGTGCTTACTCCTGCTTACCACTGCACAAATTTAGACAGTAATGTCTAATGGTTCTTGGGAAGGTGGGGGATTTGGAAGCTATATGGAGTTATCATTCATTACACATTTTACCTTACATTTGTATCCCCGATTCCTGTGTATATATACTGTATGGGGCACATGTGATTTTCTGTGGACATTGCAACATTATGACACTGACACCTCACATCTGCATTTAATGCAGTACTCCAATTCACAAATATATGTTATTTCATAGATTATGCAACTAAAAATATTGGTCATAAAGTGATGTGACATGGAAAATGGAATGTGTTGCAGTGGGCCTTGAACCAGAAATGATTGCTCTGCCCACTACACTATTGCTGTACTGCTTCATTTGCCTATATCTTGCTTTTTATCCTCTTATGCCATTTAAGCTGCATTAACAGTAGCTAAGCGATGGGCAAACCCACGCACCTACGGTTAAATTTTATCTGTTTTATAAAAAAATCTTTATATTTGTTGTTTTAACTATTGCTCTTGTACATGTAGGGAGATGTTGCTGGGGGTATGCATACACCTATGAGCAGTCTTGCTCATTTTTTTGGACTTGTCTGCTGTTCTTCATTGCAGGGGAGTGTATATTCTGAGAGCTCTGCTCTCAGACATGCCCCCTGCACTCTTACATGCTCCGTGTAAGTTTAAGAGCTCAGGCATCGCGCCTTCATTAATATGCATGGTGCACTGCTGTCATGCTCCTAAATGGCTGCTTCCATGCAGGACTAAGCTAGTCCTGCATGGAGGGATAGTAAATCTGGGGGTTTACGTCAGATTTAAAAAGGAAGAAATGACAGACCAGTCACTGAGACATCAAAGAGGGACTCCATTATCAGATAAAAAAATAAAATAGTAATTGTATGACACAGAAACAAGTAACAAAGTCTGACTAGATTCAAAAACGGATTATGCATTCCATTAAGACACTAAAGATTTGTGAATTGTGATGAATTAAAAACAGTATAATAAGACCCTAACATACAGCTAGTATGTACAGGATGCTGTGAATACATGTTTAGCAGAAAGCTATAGTCAGACTTCTGAAATGAAACTTTAGAAATGTAATTTAATTATAGAATGTTCATTGCAATCAGGCTAAATGTCTTGTTTCTGAAGAACTGTAGCGCAGGTGGTCCAAAACACAATGCTCATCAAGGCTAAGCAAGCAGCTATTTTACTTATTAGTACAGCTTGAGGCATCTCACCGACAGCTGAAATGTAATTAATTGGTAAGTATGCATCCACTTCTTAAGTTCATGAATGCATGTGCCTGTTGACTGTTCCTTTTTTCAGATGAGCTCCTTTACTACTTTTCAAATTAATAATTATTTCTCTACTGCCACTAATCATTCCCACCACCTGTGCCAAAATTCTCCCAATTTGTAAAATTAATTTTACATTGTCATTACCTAAACAAGAAGAGTTCAAATTAATATTTAATACTGTTTCTCTCTTATTTAAATGCACACATATTAAAGCAATTTGACATTAATAGTGCTACAAACCATGCTGAGTATTTATACTAATGTGAAATATTTCACTGTCTGGATAGGAACGCAGTATAAAAAGTTAGACTCAAATTTAAAAGTAATGTAATCAGAAACAATGCAGCGCAATCTCTAAAACAAAATATATTTCATGGCTATTGCAGGCAAAGAAGGAAGCCCACAAAATGCTTATTTTTACTTTAATGGTTGCAGAGGGAGGCACAGGGCTGTATGGTAAAAGTGGCAGCAGAGATGCGAACTGCCTTTGAAACCATGTGACTGAGCTTGGTAAGTGATCCTGACTGTAATATAAAGGCTTTGCTTCATGTCATGATGAAGTCTTGTATATGGGCAACTAGCAAATAAGTTCTGCAGGACCAAACTCCACTGTTAATTATTGTTGCAGTTATGAAGAATAAGGCTCCAAGAGAGAGAGAGTGTTCCCAAATGTTTATACTTCCCCAGTTATGCAGCCTTAGACTAATTGAGGCATCCACAATGTACCCATCCCAGAGTATCCACTCATGCCAGTCAGCTATCACTTATGTAAACTCACACAGCCTTTGCAGGTCTACCAAAACTGACAGATGGCAAAGACTGGACAAGTTCAGGAAGAGAATGATGTCTTGCTACAGGTACTCAGAATGTGCATCAGCAGCTGTTCTGGAGAGGAGGAATTATCCGGACTCAGTAATGCACAATGTAAATGCTGTGTTGGAAGGAACTGCTCCATGCATCTATATCAAAAGCATGTAAGTAGCACAATGCAAAGTAACTGAAATCAGGGACAGAACATAACAGCAAAAAAACAGTGATGGGGATGGTCTTCCTCAAGAGCCACTCCCACTGAGGTGCTTCATGATCCTGAAGTGATAGGCATCATATCTAGAGGTGCCCACTCACATTCAGGAGATGGTCAGATCCCACATATCTCTCATTTGTACCAGTCAAGTTTAAACCCTGGCTGCAGAGGTGTAGTGTAAATATGAGTGCCCCCCTACAAAACCGGTTGCTTTGAACACTTTCTCTGTCCTTCATAAGTACATTGGCCATAGATAACTGGGGAACCACTGCCACATGTGGACATTTCATACTTTACTGTCAAACTTCAGCTGTTATAGCATGCACAGCATTCAGTTTGAGCATCATTATCCCACAATACAGTTAGGTATTTGTATCCACAGAGCACACCAGTTTTACTTTGACACCTTTTAACTGTAGGCCAGAATAACAAGCTAAGGCCAGACACCAGCTGAGGCTTGATGCCATCATGGGCATGAGTCACAGTCTCTAGACACACTGATACTTTCTGTCTCCTTCCTGAGTGAGCTTACACTCACTGTCCATGATGCCTGTAGTCTCCCACACACACACAGACCTAATCAAATGCACAGTGTGGCATACCACTTGACAATTCTAACAGACCCCCTCTTTCACTGATGTCATGAGCACCAGTACTGGATGTCCAGCAGTGGCTAATGACACCACTGTATGTTATATGCAGGTACCCATTATACAGCAGGCTAGCATGTGACATGGTATCATTCACCTCCACATTTCAAGCTTAAATCTCCTCTGGCCCTTGACATCTGTGGGACTTTTGGCCTCACCCAGCAGATATGCAGTGTTATACATGAAGAAATGGAGACGTTTGGCATTGTGCATAACCATCAAGAGACATTGGAGGCCAAGGCTGATGTCGCAATTGGTCTTGTGTAATCCATGGTGGAATGTACTGCTGCCTTGACCACCTCCATAAGAAAGTTAGCCAGTCCTGTCATCAGTACCCTATAACCTAATGTTGCCAATGTGGATGCATGGTACACCCACCACAAAGTACACCTTCTGCACCTGCCACATTTGTGGTCCTGCCATACCACTAGGAAAGGTGGGTTGGCCACTTTGCAGGGACTCTCATGGAAGGCCACGTCATATGTAACCACCATACAGGTCATATTCCATCAGTTCCAGTATGCCTGTATAGCTCTCACAGCACCATGGCCATTCTGCACAGTCCACAGTGCCTCTCTTGTATCTCCCAGTAGCTGCTGGCCCTCTGTATGGGTTTATACTAGTGCTCCCATCCAGCTCACTGAGGAAATTCTAAATCAGTACACACTGTGTTATGCACAGTACTGCACATGTGTTTATGTGTGTATATGTGTGTGTGTAGGTGTGTGTTGTGTGTGCCTCTGTCTGTCTATATTTTACACAATTTAAATGCTTGATTACTTAGTGCAACCAAAGTCTAATGAAGTCATCTTTCTTATTTTGTTTGATAAAAGTCCTCTCTCTGGTGAATAAAGTTTGTTTCTACTTTTTATTGGGCACATTCCATTTCTTTCTAGCCCTGTTCCACTTTGGAACAGGATTTTTTTATTGTGTGTGTATGTGTGTGTGTGTGTGTGTGTGTGTGTGTGTGTGTGTGTGTGTGTGTGTGTGTGTGTGTGTGTGTATATTTGCATTTTTTAATAATAATCCACAGAGAACATAATGCATAATATGTATATTAGGTAAACCCATGTGCAGTACATCTCATCTGTTAATATATAATGTGTCCATATAATGTCCATAACAGGGTCAGTGCATCTATATAGTTGAAAAGTATATGAAACACCACAGACCATCAAAATGTAATCAACATACATGCACAGGCACATGCTCCAATAGAAAGATGTGCATAAGGCTGTATATTCTGTAATGTGCACACGTGCATATATGTGTTTTGTGCTGCATAGGTGTAAGTGTTTGGATTACCAGTGGTGCTCAGTCACAGCCACCATATGTAGATAAATAGATGGACTGATGGAGCTTACATCTAGTACATACCTCATGGGCCGTGCATATACTTACATATTTAATGTACAGCAGTACTGTGTATTGTGACAGGTACATATATGATGGGAACACATAAGAGGAAAGCAATCATTACAAAGTGGGAAATGGCAGTCCACCTCAGTGCCATTTTCACTGGCAAGGCCTTTCTTTTTTAGTATGGTGGTGATCATGAAGAATGGGACAGGCAGTGGACAGAGGATATGCCAGGTGTCACTGTGGTTGGTGGACTTGGCCCTGTATCATCTGACTGCTACAGAAGAGTCACTGATATAAGGGGCACTGCTAGGAAGAAGGCAAAAGGGATCAGGCTTCTGAAGCACAGTGGATGGGTGACATCATTAGCCCATATGGTGGTTCTCACTCCTTATGAAGAAAAGTGTGTTGCCCTTTTCCCTATTGTGGTAGATCATGGCATTGATGGGGGAAGATACTAGAGCATCTGCAGGTGTGTAAATTTATATTAGTGAGCGATACATTTGTAGTATATTGTTTCTGAATTATGTCTGCAATTGTGAAATTCTCATGGCACGACCCAGTTGCATTGGGAAGAGAGGAAACTTCCATTACTACTTGCTGGGGTTGTAGGATCCACTGTGTCAAGCCCTCTGATGACATCAGTGTATGGAGAAGAAAGTGAGATACATAAGCGATGGGTGCCATAGTGTATTTCAATTTTACATTTTTCTGGAATGGCTTATGTTTTCATTTCCATAGGTGATGCTGCCACTACCAGTGGTTGGCTATCCTCATATACTGCACTAGTGGTGTGTGGGGAGGATGTACTGGCCAGTTGAATGGCAGAACATATATATATAGATATATATATATATATATATATATATATATATATATATATATATATTTGATTTCAAACAAGAAACATCTTTATTGAGTTATCACGACATACGCAATCATAAATTTATATAAATGAAAGCTAACCATATAGATATATTTTCAGTTGGAAACAATAAATATCACATACAATGCTGTATACAGTCAATGTCAATCAAGTATTACGTAGCTCATTCCATTCCTGTCTTCCCTTAAATCTCATTCCTCTCTAAAACATTAGTCTGCATGTATTGTTCCCACAATTCCCATTTTGTCTATGTAATTTGCTCCTACCCTTTTCTAAAGATCCCACTTCCAGTTCTTTTATCTCTTTTGGCAGCCACCATAATTAAACTCAGCAAGGCCTTAGTATATCTAAATAATTCATATCCTGTATCCCAGCTGAAAAAATAATTTCCTTAGTTGCACTAATCCACTCTCCCAGTATTTCTGACAGAGTATTCTGCAGGGAATTTTTAAAGTCTGCCAACTCATTACACTTCCCAAAAATATGTTCCCAGTCACCTCTTTCTTCCCTATCACACTTCCAACATTTCCAATCTACCTGAGAAAAAATTCTTTGCAGTCTGCTTGGGGTATAAAAATACCTATGTAAACACTTCCAATCAAAGATGCTAAATCTTCTAGACTTGGTTGCATATTTGGGTGCCATCCTTCCATTGTTATTCAGTCTGTCTTCACAATCATTTCTAACCTCCTCTGTTATTGTGCAATATTTTATATCCCCTCCTAATTATCCCTTTTTAACAGCAGCTTCTGTTCTACATTCTACTAAAAAGTACCAGTGTTGGTTTTTGTTCCAAAATATTTTGAATTTGATGCCTATTTTTTGAATACAGGACTAACAGTGTCACTCTGCAGGCCATGCTGGCAAAGCTGGCAATGAACATGGATGACAGCTAGGCCATGGCTGACGTCACATGTGAAGCATCTTGACAATGTAGTTTTTTATTACAGGTTCATAGTTACTTATTAGGCTGTTGATCTGTGAAGATCGCAAGAAGCCTAACCTTATGTTCCAATGGTAGTTTTTTTTTAGCCTTTGTATTTTAAGTATGAATAACACACAAACGGGCAAAAAAAAGTGATATGTTGGGAAGTGTACTTGATACCCCTATAAATGACCGACATTCGTGCTGAACTCAAGGTGGTGGTGAATGTTTGGCTTCACATCCAGTCATTCAAATTACATTTGAATGGGGTAAGAGACGTACTTTGCTTTATGTGGAGTTGAAGATGGTTCCTTAAAAGCAGTATTCTCAATCTGGACCATTTTGGTGGGGCCCTTTCAATTGTCTCCTGATCTGCCACCCCATCCCTCCCTTCACTTGCTGACTTCTTGAACTTAAGACAGTTTCAGTTCAGGTATTAGCAGTGAGTACTATTACTTTGTACTAAAATAAAATGTGTATTTATTACCTTATATTTGTCATAAGACTTGCTCATCGATTTAATGAAAAAAATAAACAAAAAATCTATATGTAATTTCTGTATGGTTTGTCTATATGTTCTCTGTAAATATTCTATTATGCTGTCTGTGACATGTGATATGTAATGATATTTTTGTTACTGTTTGGAGCTTTTCTCCTCAGGCCTCTGCTGAAAATGGACATATATCCAGTCGGACTATCCCGGTTAACAAATGTAAAATAAATAAATAAATAAAATAAAACATAAGCAAACTATCAAACAACTGCATTACCCCAGATCCAACATCCCCTCCTAACTTGCTCAGGCACACTGTAAGGGGCATGTGTGATGGGACACTGAGACCCTCAATGTAATAATAATAATAATTATAGTAAGAATGCCCCTACATGATGCTTCATCAGGTGGGTGCACCCTGGCTTATCAGTAAACATGTCTCCAAGTTTCTGTAGTTCTGTCTAAATCTCCTAAACCAGGGTAAGAAGTAGCTTCATATTTTCCCTTGTCCCCCAACCCTTTTTTCTCTTTCTGTCTGCCTCCTTCTCCTTCCTTCCCCACATTGGGCTCAGGCTTTATTCACCTTCACAGCTAATGCCCAACACTTGTACATCGTGTAAATGCTTTGCTCTTTGTATATCACTGTCTCCACAGAAATGTTATGCTATATGAACTTATAACAGTCCATGATTACTCTTCTAACATATTTTACTGACTAAATTCTTGTATCATGTCTGCTTACGATTGTGTTAATTTATGCTGCATATTATCATACTATATGATTAGCAAACTAAATAATATTGGATATTTCTCAAGATGAGCAACTTAAAATGCAAATATTAAAGACAGTTTTCTTCAGCAGCATCTAAGGTTTCACTTAATGACATGTAACAGTTTGTAAGTCAATTGTTTTTTGAAGTACTAGGTACATATGGAAATATATATATATATTTTTAATTACTAGCAAATGACAATATTTCCAGTTTAATGTAATATAAACCAACACTGACAGAGAATTATCTTGTCTCCATCATTTGTTTCACACTGTACAACTCAATAACATGTAGGTATCTCAGTTATGAAAATATGAACAGAAATTTGAAAATATGAATAATAAATGGCAAGCAAAGATTCTCCACTACAGGATATCCTACAGTAACAATCTTAATGTCATTTTGTTAATAATCTTTTGCCCTTTCTAATTCTTCCTATTAGCTGGTAACTCACTTAAAGAAGCCAGCCCCAAAAATGTTTTGGACCCCAATAAGGTGGTATGGGTGTGAACTGGAAGTATGTAAAAAGGCATTCTGGCCTTGAGACAGTTAAGAACTCTACAGGGACAAAGCTTTGAGATGATTTGCATATTTTTTATAATTTAGGCCCTTGATGTTTTTTTTTTTGAGAAAGCATTGTAGTCATTCCACTTATAGGTTCATAGGTTAGTACTAGGCTAACTGCCCTTGTGAGCCATTTTAAGCCTAGCCAATTAACCCTTGTGAGATTCAAACTCTGCACCTTGTGTTTGTAAGGCAAACACCCTAACCATTAGGCCACCCTCCCAACCCAATGACAATTGTTTGAAGAAGTACATACTTTAACCTTGCCTGTGATATAAATAGGACCTGCTGGAGAGATAGGTATGTATCCCAGAGACTACCCCATCTATGGAACAGACTCCCCATCCTTGTGAAGCAGAAATCCTCCCTAATGCAATTCAAGTGCAACTTGGACAATTGGATGGGAGAAAGGAAATTCATCCCTGGTTTGACACCTATGTCTCTGATGCAAACAGGTAACCTGTAAATGGTTCATCTCCCAGGCCCATGCTTACACTTATCAAGGGTATCAGAACTCGTCAGAGATTTGGGATGCATGGCTAGGCTTAAAAAAGCTCTTGTGGTTGATAAGGCTAGTAAACACCTATGAATCTATGAACTTATACTGAAAGGGGAATTATTTTCAATGATCAGCCAAATGATAGCCAAATACATAGGAATAATTACATCCCTGGATCTGGATTTAGATATAAGCAATGCTATGATAAAGGACCTACTTATAATAATGAATATGTGGTGATCAAAGGACAGTTCATTGTCGGCATAGGTTCTCAGATCAATTTTCAGGGTTGCGTTATCAATATGATAGTTACACATGAAGTCGTGCTTTCCAAAGGATGCTATTATACATTTCTTGGAATTTAGTTTTAGACTATGGTTTTGGCACCAGTTATTTGTTTGGAAAAGACCTTCTTGGAAAGTCTTGGTTTCCTTTGGGACATTTATGATGGCACCAAGTTTACAGTCATATGCTAACTTTGTCAGCCATAAACCCATAACATTTAATTTAACTTACAAGAAGTAAATTCCAAAGTGGAATGACTCAAGAACTGAACTCTGGGGTACAGTGGTAGTAGCAGATCTTTTGGAGGAGGTAGAACTCCCACTCTAATTTTACTGGGTTCTACTTATGAGCCATTTTGCTATCCAATGAGTTACATATGGATTTACATTTAGCATTTGACTGAGATTACGATACAGTGTGGATCACAAAGTGTCCCATTTTCCACACTATAGTGTGATCGCACAGTTGGTATATATAATTAGCAAGTGGTTTGGGAGGCACCTCCCTGCAAAAACCTTGTTTGTCTTTGTTTTGGATTTTTGATAATGTAAACGGTTGACCATATTGTCTCGATGATATGAGATTTGATATTTTACATTGCTGATCTTATGAACTAGTTGCTATCTAATATACCTGAATGTGAAATCATATTGAACATCTTTTCATGGTCTAGATATGTGGTGGTCTTAGTCTTGCCCTCATCATTTGCTTTAGTAACCTTCGCAGAAAGATGCGAGTATGTGATCTGGGAATATAAGTGGGGAGGCTAAGTAAAGTTTGAGCTAGATTTGTCTGTAGCAGATCGGTATTGTCCTATTGGTCTGGGTGTGCCATTTAATTTACTATTAGCTCTGCTCAGTGTATTGTGCATTGTTTGTGATGTTCCTAACACACTTAAAGAAGGCCTTGTGGTTACCCTTCACCTGTCTGGATACTTTTTATCTCTTATTTAGCTTTGGTTGATTTGATCAGGATTCAGGGTTTCCTATTAAGTTTAGCAAGAGCATTCTTAGCATCGTGAGAGTTAAATTAATTTTTCCATACAATGAGTTTTTTCTTTTATTATAGAGCCTGTTTTTATTTGGGTTGCACCACAGGGTTTCTTCTTACATTTGGCATTTCATTTACTTCAGAGAGTGACCAATGTGTCTATTAAGATGTTTACATTTGCAAACATCTGACAGTAAAGGATTCTGTGTAAGAAGTTGGGTCATCAGGTTGGAAGGTGATTCTGAATTCAGTTAGGTCATTACTCAGTTCTAGTAATTTAGCTTTAGCATCATTTCTGAATACCAAGGTACTTGAATATGATTTTGCCCTCAGTCTTTTAGTAAAGGTGACTGATCTGTGGTTTGATTTTTAGTGGGGAAGAAGAGACAACTGATGCGGAGCAAAGAACTGGTAAGGGCCAAGTGCAGTTTTCTTTGTTCTGGTTGGTGTGCAGAATTAAAGGTCCAGAGAGCTTGTATTGATGAAGTCCAGAAATGTCTGGGCATATTTGTTTGTGGATGTGTTAGTCTCCCAGTTAATGGAGGGGTAGTTGAAGTCAACTAGTAGAACAGTGTTTGGCTTAATGCACAGGATATCCATACTAGTTAGGTAGGAGTTATGGACTGAGGGATACATACAGGGGGTCCTATAGTTATATATGGTATAATAAGGGATTCTTTTTCCAAATAGAAGGCACATACGACTCGTGGATGGATCTATTGAGAAGTATGCTAATGGGGTATGCAATGGAATCTGCAGCTATTTAAAGGAATTCTGGAGGCAGGTTGTCAAGGGCATTGGTACATGGTTTTAGTTTCATAAGCAGTTTCTTTACCACAGCTGTTGGAGTAGGGATTATTGAGAATTTGGGAGAAAGGTCGGGGGGTAGTAGTGGCAGGTGGGTTGTGTTGGTATGGTGGAGTTTGAGGAAAGTTGTTTGTGAGGTTGGCTATGATGTCAATGAAATAAGTGTTGAAAAGTGTGACGATTTCAACAGGATTTTTTTTTGGGTTAGGGCAGGGGTTAGTTTCTGAACCAGGGTCTAGGAGGTTATTGATTGATCTCCAGAAGTGTTTAGGATTACACGTGTATTCGTTTTGCAGAGTATGATAATAGTTTTTCTTATCTTTAATAACTTGGCATTTTACTTGGTTGTGGAAGTGTCTATAGGTTATGAGGTCAGAGGGTTTTTTTGTGCTTTTGCCAAAGTTTCCAGGATCTGTCCCTAATGTGTACAAAGAGTGGCATTTATGATGTTAGATATGCCTCTGATGTAGATGAAAAGTTGTATTTCACATAGGGTTACCATATTTGGTTATATGAAAAAGAGGACGATAGATTCTTTGTCGGGGTAAAAGGTCTTTCACACTAGATGAAGACCAAAAAAAAAAAAAAAAAAGTCTTTTAGTCTTTAATAATGCAGAAAATCGCAGTTCCACATTAAAGACAAGTAGCTCCATGTTTGGTGATTTTTTTGATTGGCCTGAAAACTTGCACAGCAGACCCTCTTCTGTTAAATAACAATACTTACACAGTCTTTCAACCATAAAAATAGCTTCTGCCTTCGGCACCTCTGGCCATGCAACAAATTACAAATACAAACAACGATTCAGTGTGAAGAATAGAGAAGGTATATATAATGCATTATTTTATATGCGGAAAGAAGGTTATTAAACATTACTAGTCTCTAGACTGACTGACTGCAGCCTGGTACTGGTTTAATAAATGTAACTATTGAATGTCTTGTTCTGGGATGCCTGCAGTGGCTATAACCCCAGAAATCTCTGAAATGCAGATATTTGCTATCAAATCATAATGTCTTTGTGAATTTGGTCAGTTTTCTATTGCTGTTGTACTGTGTTGTGTTGTTCTTTCAGTGGTAGCATTGTTCTTACAGCTTGAACAAATTAGATGTCTGTAGCAACATAACAATACAGTTATCTTGATGGTCACTTTGTTTACTATTGCCTTTACATTTGGAATTCAGTTTCCCAGTAACTATGAGGGAAGCTATTTTTTAATGGCTAGGATGAGACTCATTCCGCTCAAGTGTACCTCATTACAAGGAACATACCTATTTTGGGGTCTTAAAAAGTTCAAGTTCCTCAAAGTTCCACATTGAAAGGCTCTGTCACACATTCATTAAGAATTTTTTAAACTGATATCCATGGTAAATAGAAAAGAATCATATTAATTCATTAAAAGATATTTTGTATGAGTAAAACCAGCATATTTTAACCATTGTATGATCTTCCTAGCTGAAGTTGTTAGTACTTTGCTAGTATGTGTTCCACATTTTGCCCATTTGTTCTTTATTTTGAGGGCTAGTTTTCCTTGTTTCAGAGATGGAAGCTTGAGAGCTATGATAAGGCTTCCTTCATTAGCTGATATATTTTTTGTTGTGAGATAATACAACAACCCAAACAAAATCAGGAATATAATTAAACAAAGAGACAAGGCTTGGACAATCAGAATGCACTAAATTATCGACTTCATTAAGGTTATCTTCCCATTAGAAAACAATCCAGAACTGCAGCCGACTTTGATAAATCATCACCATTCGAAAAGGAAAAGCAAAAAAGCCACCAGACAGTGGACTGCCCAAGAATTTGTGGATAGAAATAAAATCCCTTAGAGGCTGATTTCCAGCCCTTCTATCACCCACAGAAAGAGCAATACAAGCAGCCTCTCTGCAGATGACTATGAAGAATTTCTCACATTGCCTCCATTTAAGCCATCATGCAGTCTCTCCAGCTTCAAACCACAATTAATTAAATTGCAACTCATCATCAAGGCTATATTTGTTAACATACTGCACAGCAACTTTCTTTTTTTCTGAGATCTCTGTTAAAAAAAAAAAATAAGAACTTATTAAAAAACATAAAACTCTCCCAGAAAACATCAACACTCTGCATCCTATGTTCCATAGGAGAACAGAGGATAAAACTGAAAAGCATCTTACCTTTGTCTTCAGTCTTTTACTTACTTCAGGAATAGTCCCCCAGTGCCAAAGCACACTACCGTTATTCCCCTTCCAAAGGTACATCTTCCCAAAACTCAAAAGATTATAGAACAATACCCAATCTCTGCTCAATAGCTAAAATCTTTGAAAATAATTCTTTGCAAACAAATGTTTAAGCACATCAATAGCTATGGCTTCCTTTCAGATAAGAGGCATGGCTACAGAAATGCCTTTCCACTACAGTTCTTCTCTCAGCAATAGATGCAATCTATATCTATAGTAATATCAACAATGGCTGCATTACAGCTGGCTTATACGTATGACTAGGCCTAGGGCATTGAAACTATAAATCAAAACTGCTAATTTGCAAACTGTCTTGTAAACAAAGTCCATTTAAATAACCGACCTTCAACAATCGGCTCACTTGGTGCAGGCAGGTGTCCCTTAGAGATCAGTTTAGCCAGGTATACTAATTTTCTGTTTATTAATTAATGACTTTCTCTTTATGGAAGAAGACTGTCCCTCACTGAATGTTATACACCGGCAACATTCTTCTACTAGAACACACACACACACACACACACACACACACACACACACACACACACACACACACACACACACACACACACACACATGTCATTCATCCATGTGCAGGTGTGGGGTTCTTCTTTTACACCTTAGAGGTATGTTATCAAATTCAGTTCACAGTATGCACATGATAAGGAATTTAGTAAAGCTTGCATTCCATCAGTGTTATTCATTAAATTTAATTTTATTTAACTGATTTTCAATTAATTCACTTAATTCCATTAAAAACATTAAATATGACTTTGCTACCTCACTGAGGCATTGTTTATTTTACCTGACAAAGATACAAAATGCTTTCTCTGTTCTCAGTCCTGATAAGCACAAGATACCCTTTGACTATTTTTGCCTTCAAAGCAAAATTCCCGTAGGACAGTGTTATCCTTGGATGCCTCACTCTGCCTGACATTCCCCATCCATGGCAGCAGGGCCTTTATGTCGGATCTGCAACAGCTTCTAAGAGTGTAGTTAACTATATACAATGTCACCAGTAGATAGGGATCAATAGTGCATATACACACCACACACACACCAATAAACTCACTTTAACTTTAAAAAAAAAAAAACATTTTTACCTAACCAGAAGTAGTGAAAAATCGGAAAAACGTCCGAAACGGAGACTCCGACTCTGTGATTGATGACCAGCTGTGGCTGGGTCCTCCTCCCTGACACATACAGTCCTGCTTATCCCCGCGCAAACAACACAGTCTCACCACTCTCGCAAGCTCTTCTACCTTCCGCGCATGCGTAGATTTGAAATCTGACTCGGGATTGTAAAACCCGGACAAATCTTGGAAGTTTAAAAAAACGCCCGGACAGGAGCACAAAAAGAGGACATGTCCGGGGAAAACCGGACGTATGGTAAGCTTAATTTCACACATCCTCAAGAGAGGCCTAATAAATGACTAAGCCTACAGTATAGCTGTGATGTGAATGGCAATCCACTGGATGGTGCCTTTGGCAGTAATACTGACTTCTGTTGTTATGTTAGTTCACAGCAGTATTAAACATTTATGCACAATATGTACATCTTTGTCTCTACACATCATGTAGCCCTTCAAGTAAGCGTGCATGAATGCTCATCTCATAATGAATCAGCTGTTCAAACTAGGCAGGTGTAGTATACAATATACTTATTTACATGTAATCACCACTGTTTGTTTTAATTTTGTACCCATGGATTGCTCTGATTCCTAGCAGTGTCAGAAATGCATATATCAGTGCAACAGGCCAGTACTATATATCTCAGTCCTTGTTTCTGAATCCTGGCCATCAAGCTAAGAGTGATACCTTGCTAAAACACAGAAATGAAGTGTGTGTGTGTGTGTGTGTGTGTGTGTGTGTGTGTGTGTGTGTGTGTGTGTGTGTGTGTGTGTGTGTGTGTGTGTGTTTTGGATGGAGATTCCACCTTAAAACATCCACATAAATATCGTATGCATATGCTTTCAGCTGCTTCAGAAATTAGGTTTAAAGAAAAAGCAAAAGATGTATTTTACAGACTGTCTTCTTGACTATATATTTATGTATTTCACTACTTTTCTGCTTCTTCAGGACAAGATATTGCATCTTTTCTCCCACTGTTTTAGTTTTGTTTCCTTATTTGATTTCAGTGTAGAACCATGGAATGTAGAACACAGCATGAGTAAATCAGCTGTATAATTAATATGGAAACACACATGTAATGTGGGAGAAGACTGTAGATAGTCTTTAGTGATGTTTAAGCTGAATGACGCAAACATTAGAAGACGATGGTCACACTTACTACTTCAATGGCATCCACAGACAGATTTACAAAGTCTGCAGCCCCTAAATGAAAATGGAGCTAATCTACTTTCAACTGCATTGCCATGTTACTTAAAGCAAATGCTTTTAGAAGGATAGTATGCTACAGTTTTTGGGAGACATTCTTTCCATAGAAATGAAAGGTAATGCACTGACTGTAAAAGAATATTGGTGGAAGCTGCTGATAGGTCAGGCTGGTAAATCTAGGAAGTAAATAAAGGAAGTGGGGAAAATGCCTGCATTATCTTTAAGTACATGGAGTGCAGTGATTACGCTCCAAAACCAGAAATAAAAACCAAAACAAATTTGTAAAGTACGTCTGTAGCACAAGACCCAACTGTAACAAGGCTTCTAGATGTGTTCTTGCAGTTGGGTTTCACAAAAGGGATGTTACGTCACTCTTAACTGTCCAGAAGTACTTGCTTCATATTTTTGATGTTCATCGTGTTACACTGCTGCGGTCATCACACTTGGGTTATCTGCCATCAGGCAGTCCCGCAGTCGGCCCGAGTTTCAAAGTCTTGGTCCGGCATTGGTTGCGGTCGCTTCTTCCCTGATGTCAGTGTGACAGGGGTATAAAAGGGGCAGCCAACACCATTTTCTTCAGTCTTTCTTGCCGCACGGTGCCCAAAGCAGAAGCAGTTCGCATGTGCTGGTCGGTCTACTCCTGAGATTTTCAATTCGAATTTTAGACTGAAGTCTTCAATAAAGCTAAGTACCCCATTGGGGAAACTTTTCTTGCCTCAGACCGATGTCAGAAAAACGTAATAATTGCATTTCTTGTGGGAAGCAAATACCTCATAAGGATTTTCATTCTTATTGTATTCCATGCCTAGGCCCAGACCACGACGTCACAGGTTGTCAGTTTTGTGCTAGGTTTAACAAACGTACTATTAAACATCGGTTTGATTTTGCCCAACATTACTTTGGTAGAAAATTTAATTACACCATGCCGTCGGAACAACTGACGACCGGGATGCATAAAAAGCACAAAGATAAGGACAGGCAGCCGAGATCCAAACCAGACACCGAGGCCTCTGCTAGGCCAGTCGCCAGTTCTCCGGTTTTCAGTGAGGCACCTACGCAGCCCCTGACGACTGCTGATTTAGAACCACAGGCTGCCTCTGACTCCCAAGCGGAGATTGCTGGGCCTCTGGAGCCTTTACCTTTAGGCCCTACCGACTCCATTGCTGAAGGGGAATCCGGTGTAGTTGAAAGGCCTTTAGTTGCTGAAGGTGTCTTCAGACTGACTGCGCTTACTATTAAATCCTATGCAAAGTTGAAAACTCCTTTAAAAGTAAGAAAGCCTGTACAACATTCTCCAGTACAAGGCCCCATGCCTAAGAAACAGATGCTTAAAATGACTGAAGACTTAATTACCCTGATCAGGGGTTCCCATCCCCCTCCTGATAAAAGGCCTAGACAGGAGGAAGACTACGCTTCATCTGACCAGGTTTCCATTTCCTCAGATTCTTCTGAGGAACAGGAATACTCCTTTTCCCCCATATGAAGACTCCGATGCTGAAGAGTCAATCCCTTCAGCATCTCCCCCAGAGGACTACTCTTTTGGGGAAACCTTGCACACCATGGGGGAACATTTCCACTGGGAAGGCCAGGATTACTCTGAATCTAAGAAAAGGCTCCGAGAGTTCCTTTTACTGCCTCAGCACAGACCCCTTGCTATTCCACCAGTGCTAGACATTGTGGATGATGTTTATTCAGAATCTAGCCTTAATCCAGATTCATTACCTCCAGCCCCAGCCAAACCAGACAGATACTACAGAGTCCCCGGCTCTCACAAACTCCTATACAAAAGCCCTGTTGCTGACCCAGACACCATTTCCCAGGGTCCCAAAGGGGTTAAGGTTTATATTGCTAAAAATCCTGTACCCTCTGAAAGGGATTCTAGAGCACTAGACAGATGGGGAAAGAAAGTATACACCTCAACTACTCTAGCCATGAGGGCCTTAAATTGCCAGTTTCACATGCTGAAATATCAGCAATATTTCATGTCTCAATTAAAACAAAAAATGCTCACACATTCAGAGCAGTCTGACTACAGGGAAATGCAGGATTTATTGCATGCAGCAGAACAAGTGGTAAAACATACTTTGCAATGTGGATTTGATTCATTGGAAGCTTCTTGTAGAGCAGCAGTAACAGGGTCTGTCATTCGTAGGCATGCTTGGTTAAAAGAACAAAGTTTACCTGATCATGTTAAAGCAAAGTTATTGGATGCACCTTTACAGCAGGATGTTTTATTTGGTGTGAAAGCAGAAGAGGTTTTAAAGAAAATGGAGGATAAGGCAAAATCTATGCAGACGGTCAAGGATTTTTTACAGGTACAACCCCCTCGTTTTAGCAGAAATTGGCCAACCAAAAATTGGTCCTTTCCAACTTCTGACAGACCTCAGAGGGGCAAATACAGATGCCCAAGGGGCAGAGGTCAGCCACAAGGCTCTTACAAGCCTCGCAATGGGGTGCCACAACCCAGAAAGGAGGAGAAGACAGGCCTCAAACTTTCAGAAAACAATCACAATGACTTACCCCTCAGACTGCCAAGCAAATCCCTCTTGGCAGCTCCCTTGGGAGGAAAACTAGCACTTTTTGTAGGCAATTGGCACATCATCACAAAAGACAAATGGGTTCTAAATATTGTATTTCAAGGATACAGGTTCCACTTTCACACTTTACCAAGGATAAAAGGAATGCCAAATCTGCCACCAAATCAATGGGCAGAGGCTCAAAGCCAAATTACAGCACTCATGGACATGAGAGCCATTCAAGAGGTTCCTATACAGGAGCAAGGACATGGATTTTACTCAAGACTCTTTTTGGTCCCCCGAAAGGACAACGCCTGGAGACCCATTCTGGACCTTTCAATTCTAAACACTTACCTGGAAGTTCCCAAGTTCAAAATGTTGACACTACAACAACTTCTTCCCATGCTGGGCAAGAAAGCTTGGCTAGTAACGCTGGAATTCAAGGAGGCATACCTGCATGTCCCTATCAGACAAAATTGCAGAAGATACCTCAGATTTATAGCAGGTTCAACTCATTGCCAATTCTCTGCACTGCCTTTGGCTTATCTACTGCGCCCAGGGTCTTCACAAAATGCCTGGCACCAGTAATTGCGTACTGCAGACAAAGAGGAATTCAAATATATCCATACCTGGACGACTGCCTTATTCAAGCAGAAAGCAAGGACATTCTTTTAAAACATCTGGCATTTGTAAAAAACCTACTAAGTTGCCTAGGGTACACAGTAAACAAAAAGAAGTCAAAACTAGTGCCCTCACAAGAGATAATATTCCTCGGTGCCAGCTTAAATACAATGGCCCAGATGGCTTATCTCACGCCAGACAAGCAAGGACAACTGACTCAATATTTCAAAATGATGTCAACAAAAACCCAACTCCCCACAAGAAAAATTCTGCAGGCCTTGGGGTTCATGGCATCTTCCATACTACTAATTCCATATGCCAGACTGCATATGAGGAAATTACAATGGTACCTGAAAAGCGTATGGACTCAGCACAGCCACAGCTTGGAAGCAATAATACCACTCATTCCCTGCCTTCAACAGGAGTTTCTATGGTGGGCTGAGGCATCTCACCTCAACAAGGGTCAGCCTTTCTCCTTACCCACAGCCAGGCAGACAATAACAACAGATGCATCGGATTACGCCTGGGGAGCACACATGGCAGGACAGTGTATTCAGGGCAAATGGACTACAGATCAAATGCATCTCCACATCAAACAAAAAGAGATGCTAGCTGTACAAAATGCCCTAACAGCTTTCAAGGACCTCCTACTACCAGGACAACTTCTAATAAAGACGGACAACACCACAGTGATGTGGTATATAAACAAACAAGGGGGCACACATTCTTACCCCCTATGCAGACAAACAATGACCTTGTGGAATACAGCACTGACCTACCAAGTTTAACTACAAGCACAATTCCTGCCAGGAAAGAAAAATACATTGGCAGATAATCTAAGCAGAAATATCATGGACCCTCACGAGTGGAAACTAAATCCACAAGTATTCACAATGATAACTCAAAAATGGGGGAGCCCAGACATAGATCCTTTTTCCTCCCCCCAAAACTACCAACTACGGAAATTTTGCACAAGGACATACCACACACTAGCTTGGAAAGTGGACGCCCTATCATTCAGTTGGAAAACATTAAAAGTGTATGCCTTCCCTCCACTGCCTCTTCTGGCAAAGGTGCTCCTGAAAGCCAGACTAGAGAGGCCACAAATGATACGCATTGCTCCAGACTGGCCACGCCAACACTGGTATCCATTATTAAGGAACATGGCTCAAGGCCCACCATGGATTTTACCTCAAATTCCTCACATGCTGACTCAGCAAAACAATCAGATTCTACACAGCCAGCTCAAGACTTTAAATCTGGCTGCATGGCAGATTACTTAAACAACCAGTCAACACTCCTTTCTAAAGCTGTTATGGATGTCATTTTGGAGGCCAGGAGACCCAGCACCAGGAAAACATACTCAGACAAATGGAAAAGATTCTGCGCCTAGAACCAGGCTAAAGGCCTAAAAAAAAAAAAAAAGAACAACCACATTCAGGATCCAGGAAACTGCAGATTTATTGTCTTCTGGTACCTCGGCTAAAGAAAGCCTTCACAGGAATAATCCATGACAATCAGCAGCATCTTTTTATATTAACTTCAATTAAATAATCAATTGACAAATATAAAAGATTTAAAGAAACATCAACATTTCACCATCAAAACATATTTTAAGGTGAGATTCATCTCCAAATATAAACCCTTAGGTGCAAGAGTGCCAAAGTTTAATATAAACCTACTAAGTAACCTCTGAGAAAAGTTACCATAACACTTAACATCTGGCTTAGCACACCATTATGAACTGTATTAAACTGCTCAGAGATGGGACTCTCCAACCTACAATTCCTCACATCGCCAATAAGTTCCATGATACGTATTTTAATTTGACGTTTGACCATAATACTTTGGTGGTGCACATCCACAACCCACAATATAAACAACCCCACAGGATTTACAATTAAATCCATCAGTTGCAGTGTATTTGAAACCATTAATAAATTCACCTGATAGATTTTTCACCCTAGAACAGACCTTACATTTCCCACACTTAAACATACCAGTATTTTCACTCATAATTTTGGTATTATAATTAAGGTTCAAAAGTTCTTTCAAATTAGGGTATCTTCCATATGAAAAAGTAACTTTAATAACAAATAAATGTCCTATTTCATCACTACAACAAACTATGGGCCACAAAAAATCTACAACATTCTTGAAAGTGTCAGAAAATGGAGAGTATTTTGTTACAAAAAATATTTTCTCATCCATATTGTTACACCTATTCTCCATATATCTTTTAGAAAATTGTACAACACTGCTCCTAACAGAGTCATTTTTATTCCACACTCTAATTTCCCTTTTTTTAATCAAATTTTCAGAATACCCCCTAGCCAAGAGCCTACTCTTTACATCAAAAACTCCTCTAGCAGGAAACAACATTCAGAGGTGTGCTCAAAGGTACGTTTAAACTCACCATATGGGAGAGCTTCAATTAAGTGGGTCGGATGTGCACTACTGGCTTGTAAAAAATTACTGGTTGCTGTTTCCTTCTTAAAAGGTCTAAACTGAACTTTATTCTGGATGTCCACATATAGTTGAATATCAAGAAACTGTACAGCATTCAAATTCACTTTAAAAGTAAATTCCAAACCAAACCTATTACAGTTTAAATTGTCAATAAACTTCCCAAATTCCAAAATATTGCCTCTACAGATGAAAATCAAATCATCAATGTACCTACGATACAAAATAACAGATTTATGAAAAAATTCAAGTGTATACATAAAACTAGTTTCAAAATAGGACATAAACAGAATAGCATATGTAGGGGCAAAATTTGCGCAAAGGTCTAAATCCTCTTGTCCCAAATATTCCTCAGATATTACAATATTTAACTGAGATGCTGGACAAGGGCCTTTCCTTTTCATCTATTAAGATCCACGCTTCAGCTATTTCAGCTCATTACAACATGGATCCTCCTATATTTTCACATCCATTACTAAGACAGTACCTCAGAGGGGCTAAGAACATAAGACTGCCCCGGAGAGCACCAACACCAACTTGGGATCTTAATTTTGTTTTGGAAAGACTTACTCTACCACCCTTCGAACCAACTTTTTCAGCCGAATTACAGTTTTTATCATGGAAAACTGCCCTGCTGTTAGCAATAACTTCAGCACAGAGAATCTCAGAGCTGCAGGCCGTAATGGCAGAGGAACCTTTCATTAATTTTCATCAAGACAGAGTCTCTTTACGAACTAACCCTAACTTTATGCCAAAGGTGGTATCCAGTGTGGCTCTAAACCAAACCATTCATTTACCCACCTTTTATCCAAACCCCCAGAATAAAGGGGAAAGGCTCCTACACTCTTTGGACATTCACAGGCAATTATGTTTCTACTTGGATAAAACAAAGGCTTTCAGAAAATCTGACCAGCTGTTTGTATCCTATGCTGCAGGATCACAAGGAAAGGCTATTTCAAAACAGACCATTTAAAAATGGATAAGACATTGTATCTGCTTCTGCTACACACACCATGAGAAACCTGTACCTGGTAACATTAGACCCCATTCCACCAGGGCTACAGCCACATCAGCAGCCTTCCTCAGAGGGGTACCAACCAAGGATATTCTGGATGCTGCAACTTGGAGTTCAGTGCACACTTTCACCAAGCACTACCACTTACCTCTATACTCAAAAAACAGAGCTGGCTTTGCCACTGCAGTTCTGCAGGGCCTCCTAGCTACTCCAAACCCTGTTTAGTACCAGCTGCCCAGCCTTAGCTTTGGGATTCAACCCAAGTGTGATGACTGCAGCAGTGTAACACGATGAACATAGTACAGTTTTGTACCTAACATAAATGTAGATGTTCGAGTGTATACACCGCTGCAGTCCAGGTTACCCTCCCACCATCCCCTCTTCTTAGCTGGGCATTATCTACACCTCCCTTTCTATACAATCTATATGATGTATTTCTATATGGTGTATTTGCTTATAGCTGTAGCTATTGTTTTCTACTTATGTATGTTTATTTAGGATTATGTATTGCCTTCCTATTTGGGGGCACCTGACATCTGGGGCAAGAAAAACTGAAGAAAATCATGTCAGCTGCCTCTTTTATACCCCTGTCGCACTGATGTCAGGGAAGAAGCGACCACAACTGACGCCGGACCAAGACTTTGGAACTTGGGCTGACTGTGGGACCGTCTGACGGCAGATAACCCAAGTGTGATGACTGCAGCAGTGTATACACTCGAACATCTACATTTATGGTAGGTACAAAACTGTACTTTCTCCTGACAGAGGTTTACAGGTGTCAGTCTGTAAGTAATCTGGTTAACTAAGAACAGAATTTAAAAGCTGTCCCTGATTTTTTTTTCCTCTAATAATATTTACTTGCCATGGAATGCTAAATGCTTTACTGGCTTTCAAAACAGGTAAAACATTTTGCACTTTTTTTTGTTACTGGTAGCACTCCATGCACATCTTAACCAGTTATTGTGCTCTTAACACGAATTCCAAGATTTGCCTCTCAAGCTTTGTTCTTGAGGTAAATTTTGTGGCATCAATGTCTCAAAAACTATCATATGGTTACAATCGGAGACCTGATCATAACCCTCTGTGTTATGCAATGTGCCCATTAATCAGAAATGTGCTCCCTGTGTTTGAATCCTGAGCTGAATCTGAAGAAAGAAACTTTATATTCCAGCTCTTGTTTTTGCTTGTTCTGTTGACAGCTACATGGTTATAAGGCTACATGTCCATGAATAAAATATGTTGTCTTCTTGTAAACCAAGCATAACCTCTCCCATGTTCCTCTAAATATCTTAGAGCAAGAGTTGTGGACAAAACCAAAAATAATGAAAGAACAGAGTCCCATAATCAAGGGCATATTATAGCAATAACCCACGCCTGGGTGTGGGTAATGCTGGATTTACCCACAGTTGGCATGGTTTGGTCCGACATTATTTAAGAAAAGAAACTATTACTTTTCTTAAATAATGGCATAGTATAATGCCTGTTTGCTGCCCTTCCGCAGATGTCTGGCATCCGAGAAAGCAAGATCTCTGTTGCTTTTTTTAGTGTTCGCTATGTTAAATGGGTTTAACATAGTGAGACTTTAAAATAAGCAACGGAGATGTCCGTTGCTTATTTTAAAACTGTCTCGCTATGTTAAACTCATTTAACATAGCGAAAAAGCCACGGAGATCTTGCTTTCTCTTTTTAAAACCTTATGTTAAATGGGTTTAGCATAGACAGCAGATGTCCGTTGCTTATTTTAAATCGCTATGTTAAACCCATTTAACATAGTGATTATACTAATGGGTGACGGACCTTTTCCATTAGTATAACTAATGGATAATTTAAATGTTCCCCTTATAAACTTGGAAAGTTCCTTGAATAAATGTTTTTTCTTTAGTACGCATTTTCTGAAGGATATAAGGTCTGACATTAAAGTGTCATTAGTTAGTGACTTTAATCCTTAATGATTTGTCAGCAGATTAAATATTTTAGGATTAACAGACCAAAAATATGAGATAAGAATCTTGACATTCTGCAAACTTCTTGTCAGTTGAATTGCATGCTCTCATGTGATGTTTTATGTTAAAGAAACACCTTCTTTTTGCGTTTGTTGCTGTTACCTCACATAAGTAATGTGACTTTACACTGTTTTGTCTTTAGTAAGTTTGACAGATCAGCCTTGATGAGAAGATTGCAGTGATTTGTTAAAATGACCTTCTCTTATATGGCACATCTTACCTCCAGTACCCTGACAGGATGTATAATAAAGGGCACTCTACACAAAAATGCTCAGCTATTAAACAGAGTGAGCAGACTAATGAAATTTAGTGGAAGAAAAGGAAAAGCTAGTGGGAGGAATGTTAACACCCTGTTAGCAAACAGTGGCAATAAACCATACTTCATTTTTTTAATTTATGAATTTTGAGACAGCGTAATAATTATAAACAAAATAGGACTTAAATCACAAGCTCAGTTTTATAGTCATTATAATTTTCTTTCTAGATCACAGCTAATGATTTGATTACTTTGATTGCTGTTTAAAGATGACAGCCATATTTTTGATGGATGGACAGTTACTTGAAATGAATGCTCTTAGTTGTCATGCAGTGGAAGCCAGTGACTGGCATTGATACTTGTGATGCACAGAAATCATACTAAATAATTTTATTTATCCATTTTGTAAGGGACTTTAATTGAAATCGTACACATCACTGAAAATATGTTGACAGTCATGTCATCAAGTATGGCAGTGTTTATTTGTTCATTTTTTTTATTTTTTCCAGGTGATATCACAATAAAGAAACAAGTCCGTCACAGAGTTATCATCCAGTTTCCTGCCAATGGTGGCCGTGATTGCCCTGAGACTCTTTATGAGGAAAAGGACTGCGAGACTCCTCCTGTGTGCTATAGCTACAGGTATAGTCTGAATTTAAAGCACTGGAGTATTGTCCCTGCATATGGGTACTGCATGTTTTCACAATATATTTTTCACATTAAAGCTGTTTTATCCTCTCCTTTCCTGACTTTGTAACAATATATTTTCCACATTAAGCTAATTTTGCTTTTCTTGTTTTGATACAGAATGCAATGACATCATGGGGACACAAGAATTTCTGTCTGATATCTTTGCTTATATTTGTCACACTACAACATACATAACTAAGTATCACACCACTTTATTTTAATTCCAGTGCATTTATTAATGGTTTACAAAATGAAGCAAAGTACGCATAGAAAACACATATTTACTTAGCATCACACAGACATAAAGAGACACAGAAAGAAATGTAATTCAATTTATACAGAGTGAGGATTTGCTGCAATCAGTATTTTAGCATAATCTGTCCTGTTGTTAGTTAGATGACTTGGAAGAAAAGGAAGGCTGGAAGAGAGAGGATGGGAAGAAAGTTATCTGTATACTTTGAAGTATCAGCAGCTAGTCTCATATCCAACAACAAAGGTTGTAGAATATGGGCAAACACCCCAAAACACTTTAAAATAGTCAGCAGGAAGTGAGGGAAACATTTTCATGTAACCACAATGAGTATGTTTGTACAACAAGACCAGTAATTAGAAGTATGCCAACAGGATACTTCAGGGAATGCAGAAAGTATCATGGGGCCATGCTCTGCTTCATGTTATTCATTCTTTTCATGGCCTGACCTTGTCAAGAAGAGATTCTCACATAGGGATGGAGAAAGGAGATACTGCTGATAGGAATGACTGCAATCAGGGGTACAGAGAATAGGCAAGTGTGGTCTGGAATTTACTGGAGAAAACTGGCAAAGGAATAAAGGTATTGGGAACAAATAATTAGAGAAGGAAAGGTAATACAATGGGAAGATGACAAGAACTTTACCAGAAAGGCTCATCCAGACTCTGCTACACTTTGCTGTGAAGGAAAGGTTAGTTTGCTGTTATTTTTTTGTATTTCTGTATTGCCTTTCTATATTTTGAATACTGTAGTTTGTTTTCTTTACCTTGTGTTTTGCTTGCATTCTGTTTTAACAGCATATTAAAACTTCAAAAGAGACCACAGCTCTCTCTGTTCTGAGTCAGGCAGAATTTTAATACCACTGTCTTTCTAGTTGCCCGCCTCTTATGTTAATCTGGCCATATATCTCATTTCTCTCTACTTTCACTGGCTTATGTGAGTAATCACAAAACCATCACTTTTGAAATCCCACCCCTTCAATTATTTCAATTTATTGGCCATCCTACAGTATTTCATAGTACCAAAATACAAAAGTAACCACCCCTTTCAGTCCATCTTGCTGTTTTAAAAATAGTAACTCTCCACTAAACCTTAACTTTTTAAACAGGTAAAACTCAAGTTACCTACTTTCATATCTAACTTCTCTAGTGCACACTGCAGAGTGCATTCTTTTCAATCTTACCTTTAAGCATCCCTGTTACTAGCACTTTCTCTAATACCTAAAAGATCATCTCTACTTGACTCCAAGTAGACTTTTCTCTATCTGTTAAACCTAGCACTTGCTCCTACAGTACTTATTACCTTGATACGGCACTCTTATAGATAGCACCCCAAAAGGCAAACCCCATTTCTCGGTCACCCACGTCCCCGGAATCTCTTTTAAAGTTTTTTGTCTAGTCCTTCTAGCATGTCGAGGGATCAGTTGCTAGTGTCCTCTCCTGCTCAGCTGGTGAACCTGGGAATATTGAGGCAATGTTACAATTGCCTCATGTACACAGACAACCCTCTCCTCCTCCCACAAAACACAAATACATGAGAGATGCAACTATACGGCCAAACTGGAGGCTGAGCTCTCTCAACATAGGACTGGCAAGACCAGTCAGGAGGAGAAGGTTACCACACACACTATAGACCCAGTCTCACATAGTACCATCACAACCTCAAATCATACACATAAACACACAAAGACATACTCGGCTCTGATCAAAAATCTACCAAAACAGCAGAGGCCACCAAAGCAGACACCCAAACAACCACCACCTCAGAACACAACACCTGCAACACATAGACCTCACAGTCAGAGTGTCAAACAGTCACAGCCCTTAAGGCCAAACAAAATGCCAGACACACTAGTCATTGGTGACTCCATAGTCAGACACACTGGCGTCCCGCTCACCAGACTGAGTAAGGAGAAGGTCACAGTAAGCTGCCTGTCGGGCGCTAGAATCCGCCACATAACGCAAGCACTCAGGTCTCTCAACAGCAGGTACAAATACGACTCAGTCATTGTCCACGCTGGTGTAAGCGACCTGAGGCGTACCTCCTTGGACTACATGAAAAGAGACATTGAGGAGCTCTCTGATTATGTAGCCCAGGCAGGTATGACCCTGACCTTGAGCAGTATCCTACCTTCACCAAGAATGATGCCACAATACAGAGATAAGATGATCAGCTTTAACAATTGGCTTAAACTCTGGTGTCATTCAAAGGGGATCCAATATCTGTCTGCCTGGGATGACATGCTGGACAAGCCACGCTTCAAGGGCGGCTTACACCTGTCACCCTGGGATTCGGATATTGGCAAAGGCTCTGCCACCCCATAGTGCCTTTTTAGGCAAGGCTCAAATTCTAAACCTACCACCCTAGAACACAAAAAAGGAAAAAAACTAAGGGTAATGCTGCTCAATGCCAGAAGTCTAAATCTCAAAATGCACTTTTCGAGGCCCTTCTCAGTATGGAGAACATCGATGTCTGTGCAGTGACAGAAACCTGGTTCAAGGCTCCTGAGAGCACCCCAGCACTATCAGGTTTTACCTCTTATCATGCGTTCCGGCCCCAAAATCCGGACAATACCAAGAAAGGAGGGGGGGTATCCATATTCATCAGGGACACCCACACCTCAAGACTGGTGGCAACGCACAATGCATCGGAGACCATCCAGGTGCAATTAACCATAGGCAAGACTGCTCTGCAAATTGTAGCATGTTACAGGCCACCCTCACAAACTCAGGAACCTCACATGGCCTTCCTGAAAACACTAGAGGTGATAAATGTATCACCAAACACCATCATACTAGGTGACTTCAATTACCCTAATATAGACTGGGAACACTACTCAAGCCCAAACACCCTAGCCCAAAAGTTCCTGGAATTCATAAACTCAAATGCCATGGAACAACTAGTCACCATCCCCACCAGAGGAGAAAACATACTTGATCTCATCATCATGAACATGGGAGCACAATGTTCAACACCGAAGTATACCCCTCACTGGTGAGATCAGATCACAAACTAATCTCGCTGGAGGTCCTCATCCCACCCCACCTGAAATAAAAGACCACAGTAAAGAACTTCTCGAAGCCGACTTCACACTTCTAAAGACTAGTGTGGTCTCCTTTAAGGCCCCCGAGCTGGCGGAAAACAGTACTCAAGCCGCTGAATCACTTACAAATGCCTTCTACCAGCACCTGCAGGACTGCATGGATAAGGCAATCCCAAGCAAAACAAAGACTCTTTGTACCAAAGGCAAGCGTCCAGTCTGGTGGACCCCAGCCATAAACAAACTCTACAACAAAAGGAGGAAGCTACTACAAGATAGAGCAAAATCCTTAAAAGGTAAGACACCCTTGATCACTATAAGTAAAAAACTAAGAGCTCTCATAAAATCATCCAAAGCAAATTTTGAGAGAAAAATAGCTAAAGACTCAAAAGACAATCATAAGGCCTTCTTTAGCTATGTTAGAAACCTGGGAGGAAACTCCCAGATATGCTCAGAACTAGTTCAAAATGATGTGAAGATTACTGATCCTACAGACATTGCCAACATACTGGCTGACAGGTTCAGTGCAAACTTCTCCCCTCCCCAAAAGGAGAGATATCTATACCAAGCGATTGCAGCCCCCCAAACATCTCCAACGCCCAAGTGAGAACTGCTCTCTCCAAAGCAAAAAAACACAGCATCCATGGGACCTGATGGTGTCCCCGGCTGTGTGCTCCACGAACTCAACGAGGAATTAAACCCACAGCTAGGACAGCTGTTTAATCATAGTCTTACCTCTGGATATGTACCCAGGGAGTGGCGCACTGCAACTGTGGTCCCACTTCACAAAGGCGGTGCCTCCACCGACCCTGGAAATTACCGGCCCATTAGCTTGACAAGCCTTATCTGCAAAGCCATGGAGAGGATCATAATGGACCTCATAAATAAAGACATAGGGAATTTGCAGACTTTGGATCCATCCCAGTTTGGCTTTGTCAAAGGCAGATCATGCCTTCTAAACTTGGTTGACTTTTTCGAAACAGTCAGCAAAGCCATTGATGAGGGAAAGGCAGTCCATACAGCCTACCTCGATCTGGCGAAGGCCTTCGATACAATACCCCACTCGGGTATCATTTAAAAACTCATCAGCTTAAATGTTAACCCATATATCACAAGATGGGTTGCAAACTGGCTGAGTGACAGAACCCACAGGGTCAGAGTTGCTGGTGCCATGTCAGACTCAAAGCCTGTCACAAGTGGTGTACCACAGGGCTCAGTCCTGGGCCCACTCTTGTTTGGCATCTACTTTTCCAGTACAAGCAAACACAGGAGGGTTATGGCTGACAAAGTTTGCAGATGACTGCAAACTGGGCGCCATAGTAAAAAACACATCTGACACAGATATCCTTCAGAAGGGTCTCACAGAAATGGATAACTGGTGCCAGAGCCATGGCCTAAAGTTAAATGCCAAAAAATGCATAGTCATACCCTTCGGAAAAACAAGGTTACCCCTAGCTACCAAATAGGTTGCAATCCACTGAGCACAGAAGAAGTTATCAGGGACCTGGGGACCCAGGTTGATAGTAGTCTATCATTCAACACCCATGTAGCTAAAGTAGTTAGGAAGACCTTCTACATTGCCCACCTTATCATGAAGGGATTCTCATCTAGATCAAGGGAGGTCATAGTCTCCCTATACTCATCACTCATCAGACCAATGATTGAGTACAATGCCCCATTCGGAATGTATCTGACCCGACACTTGCAGCAGCTGGAGAGGCCACAAAAGTTCCTCACCAAAAGGATAAAGGGTCTCAAACATCTGTCCTATGCTGCCCGACTGAAAGAACTCCAGCTCTATTCAGTCGCTTACCGCTTGCTCAGAGGTGACCTTTGCCTAACATACAAGGCCATGTCAAACCCAGATTTGATGAATATGCTTCACCTCAAAAATCTAGATCCGTCAGAGCCACAAGGGCGGAGACTTAAACCTCGACACGGCTATTAATAGGACGTGCTGGAGGGATAGATTCATCACCCAAAGACTCCCTATGCTGTGGAATAAAATCCCGGTATATGTGAGGCAGAGCACCTCGCTGGCCTTGTTCAAGAGAAATCTTGACCAATGGATGGGAGATCGCAGATATACCCCAGGGATTACCTCAGTGTCACTGCTCGACAGAGGCACAGCAAAATAATGGGTATAGTTCCCCATACTAAAGGGGTGGCGTAAGCCACAAAACTATGGGCTAGGCTTGTAAATGCCCTCGGGCATATAGCCTAGTATGAACCTATGAACCTATGAACCTATGAACTCATTTGGATTGCAGGATAGAGGTTGCCTTTTATATCAAGAATTGATGTCAGAGTGTAGGCAAAGAGAAAGAAAAAGGTGAGTCCCACGTGAAAGATCAGCACTGGTACAGTTTTTAGTACAATGTAGAACAAAAGCTGTTGTTAAAAAATGGATAATTAGTAAGGCATGATAACTATGGGAATCAATCAGAGGAGGTTAGAAAGGATTGGGAAGAGAGATTGGATAAAAAATTCACAAAGAATCAACGGGGGATATATGTATGGATCCCAAAATATGCAACAACGTCTAGAAGATTTAGGATCTTCCTTAGAAATGTCTGCATAGGTATTTTTATACCCCATGCAGGCTCCAATAAATCTTCCTTAGGTAGTTTGCAAATGTTGGAGGTGTGATGGGGAAGAAAGAGATAATTGGAAACATACTCTGGAGAGTGTAATGAGTTGGCACACTTTAAATATTCCCTACAAACTACTGCATCAGAAATACCAAGTGAACAATTTGGTGTACATAAGGAAATTATTATTGTTATTATTATTATTATTCATATTTATTATTATTATTATTATTATTATTATTATTATTATTATTATTATTATTATTATTTAGCTGTGATATGGACATAGTAAGACCTTGCTGAGTTTAATTCTTGTGGCTGCCATAAAAGCAATTACTGGAAAATGGAAATCAAAGTCCAAACAAAACTGTACTAGAAGTAGTGAATATAGTAACAGAGATAAAACAACTGGAAACCAAGATCTTTAGAAAAGGGTAAGAGCAAACTACACAGAAAAATGGGCAATTGTGGGAACAATACATGCACAATAATGTTTTTGAGGAAGAATGAGGTTTAAGGGAAGGCAGGAATTGAATGAGCTATGTAATATTTGACTGACAATGACTGGATAGATTATAAGTGATGTATAAAGTTTGCAACTGAAAATATATCAATATAAGTTTGTGTTCATGTATATAAATGTATGATGATCTATGCCATAAGTTTATTTTATTTTTATTTTATTTTACATTTGTTGACTGGGATAGTCCGACTGGATGCATGTCCAGTTTTCAGCGGAGGCCCGGGGAGAAAAGCTCCAAGGGTAAGCAGATACAGCATTACATAATACCAGCATTACATATTACAAACAGACTATTTACAGAGATTACATAAGTAAGCAAGTTAAACAAGTTCCACAGGTTACAGTTAGTCCTGAGCACAAGTCAGGATTAAATTAAATTACACAGTAAACTGGTTAACAGATTTTTACACATTCTAGAGAGAGTTAGCCAGACTTGATACATTGACATAGCCAGTTAAGTGACAAATGTTGTTTGAGTCTAGTTTTAAATTGACCTAAGGTGGAAAGTAAGGTAATATCAGCTGGAAGAGAGTTCCAGGATCTACTTACAGAGTTTGCAAAGAGAGAATCACCGGCTGTGTTATTAATTTTGCTAGCCTGAATTAGTATTTTGTTAGAGGATCGAAGCAGTCTAGGATTGTTATAGGGGGTGATAATATTTTTAAGTGCAGGAGTATTGTCCGGATTATATAGGATTTTATAGGCCATAATCAGTTGGTTATACTGGATTAGGCTAGGTAGTTCAAGCCAACCAAGTTGATTTAGATTGATGCAATGATGTGTTCTAAAAGGCAGCCCAGTGGCAAACCTGGCAATGTGGTTGTAGCAAATTGAGAGTTTGTTAAGGACAGTCTTGTTCAAATTCGAGAGTAGAGGGGATGCATACAGAAGGGTTGAAAGAAGGTGAGAGCGAGCTACGGCAATTTTAGCTGGAGGGGTTAGGAAGGCTTTTATTCTGTAAAGTGACCCTAGTTTTTTATTGATGGTTTTGATAGTTTGGTTAACATTTAGGTCAAATTTGAGATTATTGTCTATGATGACACCTAATAGTTAAGTGATAAGTTAATAAAGATGTTTCTTGTTTAAAAATAAACAGAAAAGATTATTATAGGTTCATAGGTTCATACTAGGCTATCTGCCCTAGGGCATTTATAAGCCTAGCCAGAATGTGTTTGGCTTTCGCCACCCATTTTAAATTTATTTTGCTATGCCCTTTTTCGAGGTTAGTATACTGTGCCTCTGTCTAACAGTGACACAGAAGTGATACCCGGGGTAAACCTACGATCTCCCATCCACTCATCAAGATTCCTCTTGAAGAGAGTCAATGAGGGACTCTGCCTAACCTGGACTGGGATTTTATTCCAGAGTGAAGGGAGCCTCTGGGTTATGAATCTGTCCCTCCAGCATGTCCTATTTATTTCAGTGCTGAGGTTCAAGTCTCTCGAGCGCGTAGCTCGATGGGATTTGGATTTTCTGAGGTGCAGCATGTCCATTAATTCGGGTTGGACATGGCTTTATATGTCAGGCACAGATCGCCTCTGAACAGGCGGTATGCCACTGAGTAGAGCTGGAGTTTCTTTAACCGGGCAGCATATGGCATCTGTTTGAGCCCTTTGATCCTCTTGGTGAGGTACTTTTGGGATCTTTCCAGTTGCTGCAGGTGTCTGGTAAGGTACATCCCAAAGGGCATTGTACTCAATTATGGGCCTGATGAGGGATGAGTAAAGAGGCACGATGACCTCCCTGATCTAGATGTGAATCTCTTCATGATTAGGTGGGCTATATAAAATGTTTTCTAACCACTTTGGCCACGTGGTTGTCAAATGAGAGATTGCTATCAGCTTGGGTCCCCAGGTCCCTAATTACTTCTTCTGTACTTAATGGATTACCACCTATGTGGTCATTTGTGGCACTTTGTTTTGCCAAAGGGATGACTATACACTTTTGGCATTTAGCTTGAGGCCATGGCTCTGGCACCAGTTGTCTGTTTCTATGAGGCCCTTTTGAAGGATGCTTGTGTCGGCTGGAGAGTCGATTATGGCCCAGTTTGCAGTCATCTGCGAACTTGGTCAGCCACAGTCCTTCCATGTTGGCCTGTACCTCCGAGAAATATATACCAAACAAGAGAGGTCCCAGGACTGAGCCTTGTGGGACACCACTTGTAACTGGTTTGGAGTCTGACATGGCTCCAGCAATTCTAACCATGTGGGTTTTGTCCTTGAGCCAGTTTGCAATCCATCTAGTGACATAGGGGTTTATATTTAAGCTGGTGAGCTTATCTATAATGCCAGTGGGGTATTGTATCGAAGGCTTTTGCGAGGTCCAGGTAGGCTGTGTGGACCATCTTCCCCTCGTCAATGGCCTTGGTGACTGTTTCAAAGAAATCAACCACGTTTAAGAGGCAGGATCTGCCCTTAACAAAGCCGAACTGGGTAGGATCCAGTGTTTGTAGGTCCCCAATATCTTTATTTATGAGGTCCATGATGATCCTTTCCATAGCTTTGCAGACCAAGCTAGTCAGGCTTATGGGGCGATAGTTTCCAGGATCCGTTGAGGCACCACCTTTATGGAGAGGGACCACTGTTGCTGTACGCCACTCTTTGGGCACATATCCTGTAGTAAGGCTGAGATTGAACAGTAGTTTTATGTTTGGGTTTAGCTCTTCTTGGAGTTCATGTAGGGCGCAGCCGGACACCATCTGGTCCCATTGATGCTGTGTATTTGCTTTGGAGAGGGCGGCTCTTACCTGAGCATCTGAGATGTCAGGGGGGCAGCACTCTGCTTGGATAGATATTTGCCCTTTTGGTGGGGTGGGGGGGGAGAAGTTTGCGCTGAACCTGTTAGCTAGGATGTTGGCAATGTCTGTGGGTTCGGTGTATTTTTGTCATTTTGGACTAATTCTGAGCATATCTGGGAATTACCACCCAGGTTCCTAACATAACTAAAGAAAGCCTTGTGATTATCCTTAGTGTCCTGTGCAATTTTTCTCTCGAAGCTGGTCTTAGACAATTTTATGTGTGCCCGTAGTTTTTTGCTAATACTGATCAGTGATGCCTTCCCTTTTTGGGATTTTGCTCTATCATTTAGTAGCTTCCTCCTTCTATTGTATAGTTTGTTTATGGCTAGGGTCCACCAGACAGGACGTCTGCCTTTGGAGGATTGGTTCTTGGTTTTATTTGGGATCGCATGATCCATGCATTCCTGAAGGTGTTCATAGAATGCGTTTATAAAGGATTCTGCGGTCTGGGCCATATTTTCCACAGGCCCGGGGGCTTTGAAGGATTCCACCTCAGTTTTGAGGAGTGTGAAATTTGCTTTAGAGAAGTTTTTCACTGTGGTTTTCTGGGCAGGGGGTGGGGTCGGGATGTGAATATCCAGTGAGATTAGTTTATGGTCTGATCTTACCAGTGAGGGATACACTTCTGGTCTGGAGCATAGAGTCCCCATGTTGGTGATTAGGTTCATAGGTTCGTACTAGGCTATCTGCCCTAGGGCATTTATAAGCCTAGCCAGAGTGTGTGTGGCTTTCACCACCCCTTAGGATGAGAATACTATGCCCTTTTAGGGTTTAGTTTACTGTGCCTCTGTCTAGTAGTGACACAGAGATGACCCCCGGGGTAAACCTACGATCTCCCATCCACTCGTCGATATTTCTCTTGAATAGAGTCAGTGAGGGTCTCTGCCTAACATGGACTGGGATTCTGTTCCAGAGTGTAGGGAGCCTCTGGGTTATGAATCTGTCCCTCCAGCACGTCCTATTTATTTCTGTGTTGAGGTTTAAGTCTCTTGTTCTAGTGGCTCTGATGGATTTGGATTTTTTGAGGTGGAGCATGTCCATTAATTCCGGCTTGGACATGGCCTTGTACGTCAGGCACAGATCACCTCTGAGTAGGCGGTATGCGACTGAATAGAGCTGGAGTTTTTTCAGTCGGGCAGCATATGACATATGTTTAAGACCCTTTATCCTCTTGGTGAGGAACTTTTGGGGTCTTTCCAACTGCTGCAGGTGTCGGGTGATATACATCCCAAATGGGGCATTGTACTCAATCATTGGCCTGATAAGAGAGTACAGGGGCACAATGACCTCTCTTGATCTAGATGTGAAACCCTTCATGATAGGGTGGGCAATATAGAAGGTCTTCCTAACCACTTTGGCAATGTGAGTGTCAAATGAGAGGTTACTGTCAACCTGGGTCCCCAGGTCCCTGATTACCTCTTCCGTACTTAATGGATTACCACCTATGTGGTAATTTGTCGGTACCTTGTTTTTCCCAAAGGGTATGACTATACATTTTTTGGCATTCAGCTTAAGGCCATGGCTCTGGCAACAATTATCCATTTCTAAGAGGCCTCTCTGAAGGATGTTTGTGTCCACTGGAGTATCAATTATGGCGCCCAGTTTGCAGTCATCTGCGAACTTTGTCAGCCACAATCCTCCTATGTTTGCCTGTACCTCGGAAAAATAAATGCCGAACAAGAGGGGTCCCAGGACTGAGCCCTGTGGGACACCGCTTGTGACTGGCTTAGAGTCTGACATAGCTCCAGCAACTCTGACCCTGTGGGTTCTGTCCTTGAGCCAGTTTGCAACCCATCTTGTGACATATGGGTTTACATTTAAGCTGGTGAGTTTGTCTATGATGCCGGAGTGGGGTATTTTGTCAAAGGCTTTTGCAAGGTCAAGGTAGGCTGTGTGAACTGCCTTACCCTCATCAATGGCCTTAGTGACTGTTTCAAAAAAGTCCGATCTCTGGAAACACACAGGACTATTAAAAATAACGCTCTTTATTTGACGAATCACGTTTTCGCTCCTGCACCTGCAAGAGCTTCCTCAGCACAAAACAATTTGTAGCATAAAGGCATCTGTTTTATACAAAATTATGCCATGATGTCACTTCCTTTTGTGTTTTTAAAAAGACAGAATATAAAAGAAGAAACAGAATAAAAACAGCATTTTTAACATGTCGCTTCATACTAATACAAATACCTTCTATACTTTGACAATGAAAACATATGTACAAGCTGATAAGCATGCTCACATATGTCCCAACCATAAAATATGTATATTTAAATACATTCTCAATAAAATACATCATATTACATATACTGCTTATACTGCAGAGCACTAAAGAAGGTGGTACCTAAAATACCAAATATCTGTAAGTCCCCCTAAATATAATGTTAGGTTATCTCAGATAACTTTTATATTTCAAGATGACTGAAATATTACAAGATTCATTTAATCCAGGGTAAGTAAAGGCATCTAGGCCTATTTGCCACTCTAGCTCTCTCATCTCAAGCATCAAATCTTGAGGTCCGCCCCTGACTCCATTATTGACCTGTTCAATCCCCATAAACTGGAAGCTGTGACCTATGTTATTAATAATATGTTTTGACAAAGCATTGTCCATTTTTTTGTTGCTTATAGCATATAAATGTTGGTAAATTCGGTCACTAAGTTTCCGTGTAGTTTTGCCTACATAGAAGCAGGGGCAGCAGACACAAAAGGCAATATAGACCACTGATTTTGTAGTACAATTAATTCTTGAGAAGATGGTATATTTCCTATCTCTGATGACAAATGTACTACCGACTTTCAGGTAATTACACCTATTACAGAACCCACAGATGACAGTGCCCGTTTGTCTACTAGGGAAAGTAGATGTACCTGGTCTCTGTAGTAATTCTTTCAAATTACTCCCTCGTTTAAAAACTACGAGGGGGTAAGGTCCCAGCTTCTGAAGAAGCATAGGGTTATTGAAAATGAAGTACCAATTTTTCTTTATAATATTCCATATCGACCCAATATGCCTATTAAAAGTTAAAACAAGGCAATAAACAATAATGGAGTCAGGGGCGGACCTCAAGATTTGATGCTTGAGATGAGAGAGCTAGAGTGGCAAATAGGCCTAGATGCCTTTACTTACCCTGGATTAAATGAATCTTGTAATATTTCAGTCATCTTGAAATATAAAAGTTATCTGAGATAACCTAACATTATATTTAGGGGGACTTACAGATATTTGGTATTTTAGGTACCACCTTCTTTAGTGCTCTGCAGCATAAGCAGTATATGTAATATGATGTATTTATTGAACATGTATTTAAATATACATATTTTATGTTTGCGACATATGGGAACATGCTTATCAGCCTGTACATATGTTTTCATTGTCATAGTATAGAAGGTATTTGTATTAGTATGAAGCGACATGTTAAAAATGCTGTTTTTTATTCTGTTTTTTCTTTTATATTCTGTCTTTTTAAAAACATAAAAGGAAGTGACATCATGGCATAATTTTGTATAAAACAGATGCCTTTATGCTACAAATTGTTTTGTGCTGAGGAAGCTCTTGCAGGTGCAGGAGCGAAAACGTGATTCGTCAAATAAAGAGCGTTATTTTTAATAGTCCTGTGTGTTTCCAGAGATCGGATTTACTAGTGTTTGTGGTATCCTGTGTGTTTTGTTTCAAAAAAGTCGACCAAGTTCAAAAGGCAGGATCTGCCCTTGATAAAGCCAATTTGGGTAGGATCCAATGTCTGTAGGTCCCCAATGTCTTTGTTTATGAGTTCCATAATGATCCTCTCCATAGCTTTGCAGACCAGGCTCGTCAAGCTTATGGGGCGGTAATTTCCAGGGTCCGTAGAAGCACCGCCTTTGTGAAGTGGGACCACTGTTGCCGTACGCCACTCTTTGGGTATGTATCCTGTAGTAAGGCTAAGATTAAACAGCAGCCTTATGTGTGGGTTTAGTTCCTCTTGGAGTTCATGTAGCACACAGCCTGGGACACCATCCGGTCCCATTGATGCTGTGTTTTTAGCTTTAGAAAGGGCTCTCACCTGGGCATCTGAGATGTTAGGGAGGCTACACTCTGCTGGGATAGTTATTTCTCCTTTTGGGGGAGGGGAAGAAATTTGCACTGAACCTGTCTGCCAGAATGTTGGCAATGTCAGTGGGTTCAGTGTATTTTGTGTCATTTTGGACTAACTCTGAGCATATCTGGGAGTTTCCACCCAGGTTTCTAACATAGCTAAAGAAGGCCTTGTGATTGTCTTTTGTGTCTTTTGCGATTTTTCTCTCAAAGTTGTCCTTGGATGATTTTATGAGTGATCGTAGTTTTTTGCTAGTACTGATCAGAGATGCCTTACCTTTTAGGGATTTTGCTCTGTCATGTAGTAGCTTCCTCCTCCTGTTGTAGAGTTTGTTTATGGCTGGGGTCCACCAGACTGGGTGCCTGCCTTTGGGGGAATGGGTCTTGGTTTTATTTGGGATTGCATGATCCATGCATTCTTGAAGGTGCCCATAGAAGGCATTTGCAAAGGATTCAGCAGTGTGGGTTGTGGTTTCATCTGGCCCAGGGGCCTTGAAGGATACCACTTCAGTCTTAAGAAGTGTGAAGTTGGCTTTTGAGAAGTTCTTCACTGTGGTCTTTTGTGCAGGGGGCGGGATGTGGATTTCCAGTGAGATTAATTTATGGTCTGATCTTACCAAAGAGGGATATACTTCCGGTGTGGAGCATTTTGTCCCCATGTTTGTGATGATCAGGTCTAGTATATTGTCTCCTCTTGTGGGAATGGTGACTAGTTGTTCCATTGCATTTGAGTTTATGAATTCTAGGAACCTTTGGGCTAGGGTGTTGGGGCTTGAGTAATGTTCCCAGTCTATGTTTGGGTAGTTGAAGTCTCCCAAAATGATGGTATTTGGAGAGACATTCATACTCTCCAGTGTCTTCGGAAGGCTGTGTGGGGTTCCTGAGTTTGAGAGGGTGGTCTGTAGCATGCTACAAACTGTAAGGCAGTTTTGCCTATGGTTAGTTGCACCTGGATAGTCTCCGATGCTTCGTGCGTTGCCACTAACCTGGAGGTGTGGGTATCTTTGATGAAAATGGATACTCCCCCTCCTCTTGTGGTTCAGTCCAAGTTTTGGGGCTGGAAAGCATGATATGAGGTAAAACCTGATAGTGCTGGTGTGCTCTCAGGAGCCTTGAACCAGGTTTCAGTCACTGCACAGACATTGATGTTCTCCATACTGAGAAGGGCTTTGAGGGCATGCATCTTGAGGTTTAGACTTCTGGCATTGAGCAGCATTACCCTTAGTTTTTTTCCACTTGTGTTTTCTAGGGAGGTAGGTTTGTCATTTGAGCTTTGCCTAAAAAAGGCACTATGGGGGTGGCAAGAGCCTTGGCCAATATCCGGAAGACCAGGGGTGACAGGTGCAAATCATCCCTTGCGAAGCAGCGTGGCTTGTCAAGCATGTCATCCCAAGCAGACATTGGATCCCCTTAGAATGACACCAGTAATTAAGCCAATTGTTAAAACTGATCATTTTGTCTTTGTACTGTGGCACATTCTTGGTGAGGGTAAGATGCTGTCCAGGGTCAGGGTCATACCAGCCTGGGCTACATAATCAGAGAGCTCCTCTATGTCTCTTTTCATGTAGTCCAGGGAGGTACGTCTCAGGTTGTTCACACCGGCATGTACAATGACTGAGTCATATTTGTACTTGCTGTGGAGTGACCTGAGTGCTTGTGTTATGTGGCGGATTCTAGCTCCCGACAGGCAGCTTACTGTGACCTTTTTCTTGTTCAGTCTGGTGAGCGGGACGTCAGTGTGTCTGTCTATGGAGTCACCTATTACAAGTGTGTCTGGCATGTTATTTGGCCTTAAGGGCTGTGACTGTTTAGCACACTGACTTTGTGAACTATGTATTGCATGTGCTATGCCTTGAGGTGGTGGTTGCTTGGGTGTCTGCTTTGGAGGCCTCTGTTGTTTTGGTAGATTTTTAATCAGTGCCTCCGCGTATGTTTTTGTGTGTTTATGTGCTTGGTTTGGAGTTGTGATAGTTCTATGTGAGACGGTTTGTGGTGTGCGTGGTTACCTTCTCCTCCTGACTGGTCTTGCCAGTACTGATTTGAGAGAGCTCAGCCTCCAGCTTGGCTATATAGTTGCATCTCTCGCATATATTTGTATTTGTTGGGAGGAGGAGAGGGTTGTCTGTGTACATGAGGCAATTGTAACATTGCCTCAAGATTCCCAGATTCACCAGCTGAACAGGAGAGGACGCCAGCAACTGACCCTTCGACATGCTAGAAATAGTAAAAAAGATTGCTGTGTAACTGAGTCAGAAAGGACCTATAGGGAAATGGGTACTCAACAGAATTTAGGTGAATGAAGTACTTTCTTTTGTTTAAGAGTGCTTTACCTGTGTAAAAAATGCTTTAGGAGCAAGTGCTGAGCTTTTCAGATAGAGTATAGGCTGTTTAGATTGCAAGTAGAACAGTTCTAAGGGAAAAACTGAACAGCAGACTTGGCGGAGCCAGAAAAAGTTTAACCAAGTTTAACCTTGTATAACCGGCACTGCGCTATGTGCACGACCGCGCAAAGCCATGCAAAAGCGGATTTTAAGCAGTGAACTACAAAAGAGCTAGGAATGGTCCCAAACAACCAATTACTACAGCTTGTTGTGCTGAGGTCACTTCCCCCAAGGACAGGTAGGCTGCTCAAGGCTCCCCACTCCCACTGGTGAGCAAAGAAACTTCCCTCTATCCAAGTAAGGTAGTGGACAACACAGGAACTACACCACAGCCCAGAATACAGCAATGCCTGTATACTGGTCTAAACTAGTCGAGGAAGGCGGGAAAACAAGGATTATTTTTTTTGTTTTTTTGGTAGAAACACACAGAAAATGCAGAGACAGTGATAAATTAGTTACACAGGCTAGCACACTTTAGTGGGCAGCCTCCACAGTTAAATTAAACAAACAAACAAGCAAACTTTCGATCAAATTTGACTAAATGTAACTTTAAGTGCAGATTTTAAAATAAATGCAGTAATCAGTAAAAAACAGTTCAGGCTAGTTCAAAGTAAGCAACAGAAGCTATTTCCAGTGAAAAAAAGCAAAGATACTTAAATCCAGAAGGTAGTCTTTTGAGTTCCTTGCTGCTAGGACCACTCTGTAAACCCACGTGGAGCTTGTCTGAGCAGTATAGCCAGAAAAAAATGCCCAGAGGCGGATTTTAAGCAGTGAACTACAAAAGAGCTAGGAATGGTCCCAAACAACCAATTATTACAGCTTCTTGTGCTGAGGTCACTTCCCCCAAGGACAGGTAGGCTGCTCAAGGCTCCCCACTCCCACTGGTGAGCAAAGAAACTTCCTTCTATCCAAGTAAGGTAATGGACAACACAGGAACTACACCACAGCCCAGAATACAGCAATGCCTGTATACTAGTCTAAACTAGTCGAGGAAGGCGGGAAAACAAGGATTATTTTTTTGTTTTTTTGGTAGAAACACACAGAAAATGTAGAGACAGTGATAAATTAGTTACACAGGCTAGCACACTTTAGTGGGCAGCCTCCACAGTTAAATTAAACAAACAAACAAGCAAACTTTCAATCAAATTCGACTAAATGTAACTTTAAGTGCAGATTTTAAAATAAATGCAGTAATCAGTAAAAAAAACAGTTCAGGCTAGTTCAAAGTAAGCAACAGAAGCTATTTCCAGTGGAAAAAAGCAAAGATACTTAAATCCAGAAGGTAGTCGCTTTTTCGAGTTCCTTGCTGCTAGGACCACTCTGTAAACCCACGTGGAGCTTGTCTGAGCAGTATAGCCAGAAAAAAATGCCCAGAGGCGGATTTTAAGCAGTGAACTACAAAAGAGCTAGGAATGGTCCCAAACAACCAATTATTACAGCTTCTTGTGCTGAGGTCACTTCCCCCAAGGACAGGTAAGCTGCTCAAGGCTCCCCACTCCCACTGGTGAGCAAAGAAACTTCCTTCTATCCAAGTAAGGTAATGGACAACACAGGAACTACACCACAGCCCAGAATACAGCAATGCCTGCATACTGGTCTAAACTAGTCGAGGAAGGCGGGAAAACAAGGATTATTTTTTTGTTTTTTTGGTAGAAACACACAGAAAATGCAGAGACAGTGATAAATTAGTTACACAGGCTAGCACACTTTAGTGGGCAGCCTCCACAGTTAAATTAAACAAACAAACAAGCAAACTTTCGATCAAATTCGATGATCAGGTCCAGTATGTTTTCCCCTCTTGTGGGAGTGGTAACAAGTTGTTCCATAGCATTTGAGTTTATAAATTCTAGGAACCTTTAGGCTAGGGTGTTGGAGCTAGAGTAATGCTCCCAGTCTATGTTTGGGTAGTTGAAGTTGCCCAATATAATGGTGTTTGGAGAGACCTTCATATTTTCCAGTGTTTTCAGGAAGGCCGAGTGGGGTTCCTGGGTTTGGGAGGGTGGTCTGTAGCAGGCTATAAACTGGAGGGCAGTTTTACCCACTGTTAGTTGAACATGGATAGTCTCTGATGCTTCGTGCTTTGCCACCAACCTGGAGGTGTGGGTATCTTTGATGAATATCAATACTCCCCCTCCTTTTGTGGTTCGGTCCAAGTTTTAGGGCCGAAAAGCATGGTATGAGGTATAACCTGGTAGTGCTGGGGTGCTCTCGGGAGCCCTGAACCAGGTTTCTGTTACTGCACAGATATCGATGTTCTCCATGCTAAGGAGAGTTTAAGTGCGTGCATCTTGAGGTTTAGACTTCTGGCGTTGAGTAGCATTACTCTTAGTTTCTTATCCCTTGTGATACCTATGGAGGTGGGTTTGTCTTTTGAGCCTTGCCTAAAAGGCACTATGGGGTAGCAAAGCCTTTGCCAATATCCGAAAGCCCAGGGATGACAGGTGCAAGCCGTCCCTAGCAGCATCGTGGCTTGTCGAGCATATCATCCCAAGCTGACAGGCATTGGATCCCCTTTGAATGACACCAGTACTTAAGCCAATTGTTGAAATTGATCATCTTGTCTTCATATTGTGGCATCATTCTTGGTGAGGGTAAGATGCTACTCAAGGTCAGGGTCATACCGGCCTGGGCTACATGCTCAGAGAGCTCCTTTACGTCTCTTTTCATGTAGTCCAGGGATGTACATCTCAGGTCATTCACACCAGCATGGACAATGACTGAGTCATATTTGTACTTGCCTTGGAGTGACCTGAGTGCTTGTGTTATGTGGCGGATCCTAGCACCCGACAGGCTGCTCACCGTGACCCTCTCCTTGTTCAGCCTGGTGAGCAGGACGTCAGTGTGCCTGACGATAGAGTCACCTATTACAAGTGTATCAGGTGTGTTGTTTAGTCTTAAGGGCTGTGACTGTTTGGCACACTGGCTTTGTGAGATATGTGTTGCACGTGTTTTGTTTTGGGGTAGCGGCTGCTTGGGTGTCTGCTTTGGAGGTCTCTGCTGCTTCGGCAGATCTTTATTTAGAGCCTCCAGTATGTTTTTGTGTGATTATGTGTTTGGTTTGCTGTCGTGGTGGGTCTATGTGAGACTGGAATTGTAGTGAGTGTGGTTTCCTTCTATTCCTGACTGGTTATGCCAGTACTGAGTTGAGAGAGCTTAGCCTCCAGTTTGGCTATATGGTTGCATCTCTCACATGTGTTGGAATTTGTTGGGAGGAGGAGAGGGTTGTCTGTGTACATGAGGCAGTTGTAACATTGCCTCAAGATTCCCAGATTCACCAGCTGGACCGGAGAGGAGATTGACAACTGACCTTTGGACATGCTAGAATAATATTGGGAATTCCTTAATAATTGAAAACCAGGGCCAGTGGGGAGTGAGGTTGTAGTGCTTTTAATTTTTAGTGCTGACTTATATAATTGCTTTAGTGAGCAAGTGCCAGGTAACTTAAGTGCAATGTGTTACAAGTAACTTAAATGCAAAAACGACAAACAGTAACTTTCTTTCAAGTGAAACAAGGAAATAAGTACAGTAAGCAATGCAGATATCACTAGTGATCCACAGAAGCTGAGAAGCGTATTAGGTGGAATTAGCATTCCAGGGAAATAACAAGCAAACAAACAACAAGCATATAAACAAAGCTAGATTCAGCAGGCCTGGATCTAGTCTATGCTACAACAAACAAGGTGTCCCAATTTCAGTAAGATACAGTTCAAATATTCAGGCACTATAAACCTTTAACCAGAAATTCGCAGCTCAGAAGGGCAGAGTCCAGCCTCTTCTCCCGCAAGAGTGCAGACCACAAACCTTCTTAATGTAAAATAACTGGCCTGAAGCCCAAGTGCTCAAACCAGAACTAATACACTTTAAGAATAACAGACACTGGGCTCTCAATCAGCAGTTCCCAACTTAGAAGGATGAAAGCTACCTGTCCTGCCACCACAGTGGATGCCACAAACCTTCCTAATGTAAAACAACTGGTCTGAAGCCCAAGTGCTTAATCCAAAAGACTTAGAATGATAGCTACACTTTAATCAAGTTACTACCAAGTAGTAATAAATACAATTGAATACTTTAGAGAATGCCTGGATTAGTGCTCAAGTTACACAAACAAAGCTAGATCCAGCTGTCCCGAATCCAGTCTATGCCACAGCAAACAAGGCGCACCAACTTCAGTAAGAAGCAGTTCAGATATGCATGCACTATAAGCCTTCAACCAGAAATTCCCAGCTCAGAAGGGCAGAGTCCAGCCTCTCCTCCCACATGAGTGCAGACCACGAACCCTCTTAATGTAAAATAACTGGCCTGAAAGCCCAAGTGCTTAAACCAGAATTAATACACTTTTAGAATAACAGACACTGAGCCCTCAATCAGCAGTTCCCAACCTAGAAGGATGTAAGCTACCTGTTCTGCCACTACAGTGCAGACCACAAACCCTCTCAGTGCAAAACAACTGGTCCGAAGCCCAAGTGTTTAAACCAAAAGGCTTAGAATGAGTTACACCAAGCAGTAATAAATACAACTGAGTACTTTTAAGATGTTGCAAAAGTAAAAAAGGTAGGTAGAAACACATGTACAGTAAAAGCAGATGAAATTTTTTTTTTTTTTTTTTTTTTCCTGAACAAGTGCTGAGATCAAAGAAACAGATTTGAGTGCTGAAACTAGAAAACTGGCTAGTTATAAGAAAAAAAACTAAGCTAGAAGGTTTCCCTCCAACACAGAAGGGCTTGGGGGCTCAGAAGCCTACAAATAGTCTATACCACTTAACAGGAAAGGCAGGAAACAAGCTTAATTTTTTTTTCTGTTTCCCAGATGCTCTCTTTGTACACAGTAGGAGTGCCTGAAATCAGAATATGATCTCACTGCACTCAGTTGAGTGAGCAAATGAGATGGGCCCAGAAGGAGTATCCAAACACAAATTTACAAGAGGGGCGGGCAGTTGCAAGGCCACTAAGATTAACACCAAAACAAAACAGGGAGGGTGGGTAGGACTAACTGAAGAGCAGAGTGAAAACTTCCAGTTCAGTTAATATTCCTTCCACACAGTTAAAATCAATTTAAATACTGTATTTTTTTGAAAAAAAGAGCAGATAAAGGTACTTAAATTCTCTTATACGTCCAGTTGAATATAGCAAGTTCTTAGGCGGCCAAAGCTGAGGATTTTAAGCAGAAAATATTTCACACTGTACCACTTAAATAGGCAAGGACAGGAAATCAAAGAATGTGACTACCCCCACACCTGTAATTACTAGCAAATAACAAAATTCAGCAAACACTGACTAACTTCCAGTTCAGCTAATATTCCTTCCACACAGTTAAAATCAATTTAAATACTGTATTTTTTGAAAAAAAGAGCAGATAAAGGTACTTAAATTCTCTTATACATCCAGTTGAATATAGCAAGTTCTTAGCCGGCCAAAGCTGAGGTTTTTAAGCAGAAAATATTTCACACTGTACCACTTAAATAGGCAAGGACAGGAAATCAAAGAATGTGACTACCCCACACCTGTAATTACTAGCAAATAACAAAATTCAGCAAACACTGACTAACTTCCAGTTCAGCTAATATTCCTTCCACACAGTTAAAATCAATTTAAATACTGTATTTTTTTGAAAAAAAAAAGAGCAGATAAAGGTACTTAAATTCTCTTATATGTCCAGTTGAATATAGCAAGTTCTTAGCCGGCCAAAGCTGAGGTTTTTAAAAGCATATCATCTTTTCCTTTTAATGGGTCCTGATTTCAAAGCCATTCTAAAACTATATCAGTCAACAGCCTTTATACCTGCTCCCTAAGGTGAGAATTATAAGAATTCTGCAGGATCTCTGATGAAAATGTTGGCATTCATCAGAGCTGTAAACACCTGGTACCTCTGAAAGACTAGAAAAGTTTTATCTGAGAGGGCTTCTCAAACCAAATCCTTCCATAAGCAGTTGGAATAATGTACCAAACAATTGCCCACAGAGCCAAAGTACTTCCTAGATAAAGATGGGTAATTGAGAAAAGGAGTAGGAAATGTGATATACATTGCTCATGCTGGTTAGAGGTTAATAGGTTCATAAGTAAGTACTAGGCTAACTGCTCTTGTGGGTCATTATAAGCCTAGCCAGTTTCCCTTTTTGTGCTCAAAATAACCTGTCCTATTTGGTTATAGGTTGGCCTTATTCATCATTATAGTATTATCATATAGTAATAGTTACATCAATAGTTCATAGCTTCATAGTTCATCATTATAGTATTATCATATAGTAATAGTTATATCACTAGTTCATAGCTTCATAGGTGTGTACTAGGATAATGGCCCTGGAGCCTTTACAAGCCTAGCCCATAGAAGTGCCCTGGCATTGTGCCATCCGTCATTAGTTCCTAGTGCCTCTATCAAGTAGAGAAACTGGAGTGATCCCCGGGGTGAACTTTCTATTTCCCATCCACTCATCAAAATTTTCTTGAAGAGGGCCAGTGAGGTGCTCTGCTTGACATGTATGGGAAGTCTATTACAACACATGGGCAGTTTCTGGGTTATCAGTCTGTCCCTCCAGCATGTTCTGTTGGTAATGAGGTTGCGGTCTCTGGAGTGTGTGGTGTGGAGGGATTGGGATTTTTATAGATGTAGCATTTCTAACAGAGCTGGGTCAGACATGGCTTTGTAAGTCAAACAGAGATCACCTCATAGTAGACAATACGAGACAGAGAATAGTTGAAGTTTTTTGAGTCTGTCTGTGTAGGACATGTGTTTAAGGTCTAGGATTGTCTTTGTGAGGTACTTTTGTGGCCTCTCCAGCTGTTGGAGGTGTCTAGTGAGGTACATGCCAAATGGGACATTGTACTCTATGATCAGTCTAATGAGGGAAGAGTAGAGAGAAACAATGATCTCTTTCTTCCTGGATGCAAAACCTTTGGTAATGAGATGTGCCACATCGAAGGACTTTCTGACCACAGTGGCACTGTGGTGGTCGAAGGACAGGTTGCTGTCAGCCTGTGTCCTCTGATCTCTTAAAATGCCTTCAGTGGGCTCCCATCGATGTGGTAATTAGTGGGAACTAAGTTTTTCCCAAAGGAGATGACGCATTTTTTGGCATTAAGCTTAAGGCCATGGTTTCGAAGTAGGGTTGTCACCTTCCATCGTGGCTAATACCGGAGTAAATCCACACCCCTCGTATCACCATCCCCTCTCCCACCCACATTCTGCCCATTTTGTGACCTCATGATGACATCACTCGGCAGGGAACGCCCTCTTTTTTGTTTCTGCTGCCTACTTTCGGCTGATTTACTATGCTTTTCTGTAAAAATAGCATAGTAAATCAGTCGATTTACAAACTCCGATAGTCTGTTTCCTTTTTGAAACAGAATACTGAAGTTTGTACAGTGTTTTCCGGACTACAGGAGAATCAGTTTGATTTCAGGATAGTCCAGAAAAAAAATGGAGGGGTGGCAACCCTATTTCGATGCCAGTCATTGGTCTCAGTGAAGCCTTTCTGTAACATGTCTGCATCACTTGGGGAGTTAATGATGGCTCCCAGCTTGTAGTTGTCTGTGAATTTGGTCAGACAGTGTCCCTCCGTGTTGGCCTGGACTTCTGAGAAGTAGATGCCAAACAGGAGAGGACCCAGGACCAATCCCTGTGGGACTCCAATCATGCCTGGTCATCAGTCTGATTTGGAGTCTGCTACTTTCACACTGTGTGTTATATCTGTGAGCCAATTTGCAACCCACCAACAATATAGGGGTTGATGCCTAGTTTGGTGAGTTTATCAATAATTCCTGAGTGAGAAATGGTATCAAAGGCCTTGGCCAGATGGAAGTAGGCTGTATGAACTTCCTTACCTTCATCCACCGCTCTGGTGACTGACTCAAAGAAGTCAACCAGGTTGAGCAGGCATGATCTATCTTTCACAAAACCAAACTGCTTGGGATCTGGAGTTTGGAGATTCCCTATATCCTTGTTAATTAGGTCCACGATGATGTGTTCCATAGCCTTACATATCAGACTCATCAGGCAAATGGGGCAATAATTTCCATGGTCTGTAGTCACTCCTCCTTTATGGAGAGGAATGACTGTAGCAGTGTGCCATTCAGTAGGAACAAAGCCTGAGGTGAGGCTGTTAATGAACAGAGCACACAGATATGGTGCCAGTTCACTTTATAATTCATGTAGAACACAGCCAGAGATATTGTCGGGTCCCATGGCAGCTGTATTCTTGGCCTTAGATAATGCAGCTTTAACCTGTGCTGCAGTAATGCAGGATGCCTGGCATTCTTCCAGTATTGAGATTGGTCCTTTGGGGAGGAGAGGGGTAAAGTTGGCAAGGAATCTGTCAGCCAGTATGTTGGCAAAATCTGTTGGCTCAGTGTAGATGGTACCATTGTGCATTAACTCAGAGCAAATCTGGGTATTGCCATGGAGATTCTTGATATAACTAAAGAAGTCTTTGTGGTTGTTTTCTGTGTCTGCCGCAATTCTGCCTTCAAAGCTGGCTTTGGAGGTTTTGATGAGGGATCTCATCTTTTTGTTGTGGCTAATAAGGGAATTTTTCCAGTTATGGGACTTCACCTTTTTCTGCAACAGTTTCTTCCTTCTGTTGTAGAGTTTATTAATGGCAGGGGAATACCAGACTGGCTTCCTTTTTTGGAAGCGAGCATCTTGGTTCTGTTGGGTATGGCTAGTTCCATGCATTTATGTACGTGTCCGTACAGTGCATTGGTGCCTGATTTGGCAGTCATGCATCTATTTTCCATTGGCATGGGTGCTGTGAAGTTATCCACCTCTGTTTTTAGGAGTCCAAAGTCAGCTTTAGATAAGTTTTTCAAGGTGGATACTGTTGCGGAGATGTGGATTTCCATAGTGATTAGTTTATGGTCGGATCTAAACTGGGAGAAACTGACTATCGGTGTAGAACAATGGTTACCCATGTTAGCAATAACCAGATCAAGGATGTTGCTTCCTCTAGTGGGGGTAAGAATGATCTGGTACAGGACACTGGAACGGATGAATTCCAGGAAGTGATGGGCCAATGCATTAGTGCTTGAGTAGTTTTCCCAGTTGATGGAGGGGTAGTTGAAGTCTCCTAGTATGACAGTGTTGGGTTGAACCCTAGTAGTTTCCAGGGTGGTTAGGAGCATGGAGTGAGAGTTTAGAGACATGGTTGGGGACCTGTAGCATGCTATGACCTGGATTGCAGTCATACCCAGTGTTAGTTGTACCTGAAATATTTCAGATGCATTATGCTGGGCTACTAGTCTGGAGGTGTGCATATCATTTATGAATATGGAGACACCACTGCCTTTGGAGCTTTGGTCCATGTTTTGGGACTGAAAGTTGTGGAATGAGTCATAGCCTGGTAGCGCAGCGGTGCTTTCTTCCATTTTAAACTAGGCCTCCGTTACATCACAAATGTTGATGTTCTCCATTTTGAGCAGTGCTTTGAGTGAGTGCATCTTGAGATTTAGACTTCTACCGCTGAGCAGCATGACCCTCAGATTGCGTTTATTTATAGCTGTTACAGTGGTAATTTGGTCTTTGGAACACCACCTAAAAAGGCACTATTGGGCTGGCAAGAGTCTTAGCCAGTACCCGAAAACCCAGGGGTGACAGATGCAGGTCATCTCTGGCAAAGCATTGAGGTCTGTCAGTCATGTTATCCCAAGCAGACAGATACTGGATCCCCTTAGAATGACACCAGAAACTTATTCAGTTGTTGAAGCCAATCATTTTTTGTTTGTACTGCAGTATCATTCTGGGTGACGGTAGGATACTGCTCAGGGCTAGTGTTATACCTGCATGGGCCACATAATCCGAGAGCTTCACCATGTCTCTTTTCATGTAGTCCAGGGAGATCCGTCTCAGGTCCTTCCCACCCACATGGACAATGACAAAGTCATACTTGTATTTGTTGTGTAGTGAGTGACCTGAGTGTGTGTGTTATGTGTTGGATTCTGGCACCTGATAGACAGGTGACTGTTACCTTTTCCTTATTCAACCTAGTGAGTGGGACATCTGTGTGACTCACTATTGAGTCATCTATGATTAGTGTATTGGGAAAGGTGTTTAGCCTTAGGGGCTTAGGTTGAGGGGCACACTGTGGAGGTGAGATATATGTCCTGTGGTTTATACTGTGTTGTGGTGGTCGAGTGGGTTTCTGTCTTGGAGGTCTCTGCTGCTTGGGTAAATTTTTATTGATTGCCTCTGCAAAGGTGGGTGTGTGGTTTGTGTTTTTATGTGAGAGCTGTAATAGTGGGTGTTCTAGAGGGCTATGTGTTCCATGTGATGTGGTGCAGGTGTTGACCTTCTTCTCTTGACCAGCTAATCCAGTCTTGGCTGGAGAGTCCTTAGCTTTCAGTTTGGTGATATAAGTGCATCTCTCACAAGTCTGAGTGTTGAGAGGTAAGAGGAGGGGGTTGTCTGTGTACATGAGGCAGTTGCTACACTGCCTCAGAATGCCCAAGTGTACCAGGTTAATAGGAGAAAGCACAGGAAACTGCCCTTTAATCATGCCAGGAGGGGAGGGCATAACTACTAAGTACTGGAGCTATTTCCGTGACGAATGACTAGTGCTGATGTCTCTTAGGTGTGCTATAATAATTGCTGCAAACACCTGTTGAAGTGCAAAACGATTAGGCTATTTGAGGTTCAAGAGAGAAAGAACTAGCAAGATCTAAGGGAAAAACTGAAGAGCAGACTTTCTGGCACCAGTAATAGTTTACCTCAGCTTGGCGCCTCTGAGTGGAGTTTAAACAAGTGCAACCCATGCAAACGTGGGCTTTTAAACCAGAAAGTTGAAAGGGATGGAAAAACTGCTCAAACATTCAATAAACTATAATTTCTGGGCCAGAAACCACTCCTCTTGTGGTAGTTAGGCTACCTAGTGCCTACCACTCCCACTGATAAGCTAGAAGGCTTCCCTCCAGCACAGAAAGGCTTGGGGGGCTCAGAAGCTTACAAACAGTCCTGGATACAGCAAATCTGTATCTGGACTAGGGAAACAAGCTTAGACCTTTTTTTTTTTTTTTTTTTTTAAAGAAAAGCAGCTAAAATACAGTAAAACAATTCAAGTGCAGTGCAAGTTAGCACACTTGAGTATCCAGCAATATTAAAGCAAATACAGTTTAAATAAATGCAATTAAATAAAAAAAATGACTAAAATGTCCAGAAAGCAGTAAATTAGGAAAAAATCAAAATGGAGGCACTTAGAGTATCAGAAAACAATGCCAGCAAATATATAAATAATTCAGTCAAGCAAAAATTAAGACAGTGCAGAACTCAGAACAGTTAAAAAGTGCTAAAAAATATACTTATCACCTCTATATTTCCAGATTGTTTCAGAAGCACACTCAGTCAGTACACAAGGAGATTCTAGCAATGGTAGATTCTAGCAAAGTGTTTTTTTATATAAAGTAGAAAGGAGGAGCAGAATATAATTCAAGGTTAAGAAACTAGTATTTAGCCTTTTCCACCCCAGCTCTTATTATCATTATGTGGGATCTGTATAATAGGCAAATAGATTGAGGTGACCAAAGTAATGACCATTCTTCATTTTCCTTTCTTGTCCAAAGCTGTTAAACCTGTCGCTCTTCCTCAGTAGTATCCATACCACATGCTTTTCTCAGATATCAGACATCTATTTATTTGTCATTGTCATTGTATACATGTTTTATTTGAAACCTGAAATCTCATCGACTCTGCCATTTCCCTGTATCTGTCAGAAGGCAGTCATGATTTGAATGACCATTATCCTCTAAGACGTCTAGCCAACCCAAAGGGAATGTTTTAGTTTTATCATATTCACCTATCTTTCAGTATGAGGATGCTCTGTATCCTACTCCAGTAACAAAGTAAATAGTTTCCCTATTCATTCAGCCTTCACTTATTATATGACACCTTTGGCTTTATCAGTTAAAAAGCTAATTGTCTAGAAATGTTGTCTGTCATACAAATCATGATACATTTTCAAACTGACTCACCTTTAAAGAAAAAACAAATAAATGACCCTCAATGCTTAACAAAACTATTCCTAGAGAGCAGATTATAAATAATGTTAGAAAAGAACTAATCAACTGTAGAATGGTAATAAAATGTTTCTAACGTATAGATAGTGGAATAATTTCAGAAATACATTTAGTTTTGTTTTTACATTTATTCATTTTAATATCTGAACAGAGTACCATAGGTAATACAATGACAATTTAAGATATCTGCAATAAAAATATTATCCTTAGTAACGTTGACCTTTCTCTTCCTGCTGCACAATTGTATGATAATACAATGATTTCAAATCTTATTTCCTCCCTTGAAAATATTTCCATTTTTTCTGATAATGGAAGACAATACCAGCAGTGATACTTTAAATGTGATAAGCCACAATTTAACCCCTTGTGTAAATATTCATTGCACAAAATCCATCCGATTTAGAAGAGCATATTAGCCAATTTTTCCATGTGCTAGAATACTAGGTGGTATCTATTGACTAATGAAAGGTACACAAAAAGATGGAGGGAGTAATAGTAAAGGCTCATCAAGCTAGTAATGCTCAGACCTGGGAACAAAGTGACTGAAGCCAAGTCACTGTTCATGGGGTATTATACAGAACAGGTAGACATGGAAATAATATTGGGGAACAACACTGTCAGTGATGGAGAATTTAAGTATTCCGCTGAGGAATCATTTAATGTGAGCTGTGGATTAGTTAAATCACTGGCCCAAAGATGTAAATTACAGGATTACTTGCATCATATAGGTGTGGTGTGGCTGGAGCACAGAATGTTGTAGTAATTAAAAAAATGAAAATAGGTATTTAAAGAAACTTATCTTTTTGACAAATTAGATTTAGAGAATGCAGACTGAATGAATCCATCTTCCAAATGGAAGAAAGAAAGATTTGAAGGTAACAGCACTACCAAGACGTGTTAGTACATTTGACTATTGGAAAGAGAATGAAAAGAAATATCCTAGATCTAATTTTTTAAAGATTACTTGCTACTAAAGATTAAATGTTTGTTTCTCTAGACAAGGGAAAAAGGGTAAATGTGTATAGTCAACAAAGCACTGGACTGCAGAAGAAGTCACCTGGAGTTTTCCATAACATAAATAGAAGCAAAGAAAGTAAAATGGCTAACAGGATATGGGAATTGCTGCACTTCAGCTGTAGAAATAGAAAAGATTAAATGTCAGAAAATGACTACATGGGCAAGTGGAAGGTTATAAAATTTCATAAAGACCAAAAGAAAAGAACATTATATGTGAAAACAGGGCAAAGACCAAGAAAAAACTAGACTCTGGCATTCAAATAAAAACTAAAAGTCTAAAATGCCTAAAGAAGTCTAAAATCTAAAAGTATGCCAGCAACTGGTTTAGGGAAACATTAGCAAGATTGTTCCAGACAAGTAAGGGAGTGGAAGGAATTAGGCCGTTACTGCTTTGTTTGAAAGTAGGAATTCTGGTTATGGAGATTCAGTGAAGTAGACGGATTTTCGAAAGTGGACTTCTGCATCACTATTTAAGGATAATGTGATAAGGAGCTAACAATGTTGCATCTGAGACTGTCGGGTGGGAACTGCAGAATGAAAGGGTAAGTGCAGGATGGGATAACTTATCAGTAAATTTCCTTAATGAGTGACAGGCATTAAAAATTAGCCAGTCAGTAGGTTATCTAATGTCACTGCAATGTGGATTGTAGTCCTAGGATCTGAGATTAGTTTCATTGTTGTTTCTGTGTAAGGTCAGGCCAAAGATGGAACCAAAATATGTTTAGGCTAGTTAGGTTAGCTTAGGTTAGTTAGTATTTGCCACCAGGTAGGTTGGTCAGATCATAGTGGGGGTCAGATCAGAAATTGTTGGTAAGTAGGTTGTTCCATGAGCAATATACAGTTTTAGATTGAAGCAGATAGATAGATAGATAGAAAGAAAGAAAGAAAGATAGACAGACAGATGCCTGACAACCACAGGGATGACATAAATGTAACTTGTTTACTGATAACCACTACATTTGATTCAGAGATTAATAAGGGCATTGCCCTGGTTTTTGAAATTTTATCCCTGCTTCCACAATAATATCTCCCTTGACAACTGTAAACCCAGACAGTGTATATGTAACCAAAAGAAAATATCCATGTAATAAGATAGATAAAAATTATGAGAAATACTCCAGTTAAACAAAAAATGTAGCACATTTCATTGCAAAGACTAAATATACTAATTATAAAAAATGGTACACCATACCATATATGACATATGCCTGATTAGACCCTTGTCGATTAAGGAAAAGGGTATTAGTGTGTAAAGGAGCTTAAACAACATGGCCATATTTGCTGATAAAATATATCTAAGATTCATCTGAAAATGGTAAAATATCTCATGAATTTAGTATAAGCAAGGTAAACAACCTCAAGCAGGCAAAGACTTACCTGGGAATATGCCTGTAACCCTGAAACACACTTCATACTATAAGAGTAGGTATGCATGCATGCATAATCAGCAGCTAGGTACAAAGTGTGAAGTCATGCCACTGCAAAACTGTGTAACCACATTCTGTGTTGCAACTGACACAACTGAATACGTCATCCACTGTTAGCATCTATGAGTGGAAATGTAAATCAGAACAGTGTATGGAACAGACATAGAAGAACCCCATTGAAAGACATGAAGCATTGATGATGGAGGTCAGATATGCTTCACAGTGCATGACTCAGTAGACATACAACTGCTCCCTTTTCCTTTGTAGCTTATTTTTGCCATATAAGCTCTCAGCTTCAGTCCATTATGTGGGTCACTGCAATTTTAGTTTACAGATATAAAGCCTTGAGTTGGGGAAAACTGAAGGATCATAAGATCATAGGAAGTTACTAGGCTATTGGCCCTGAGGTCCTTATAAGCCTAGCCAAGAGTTTATCCCATGTTTAGCCAAGTCAGCATCTGATGATACAGTCCAGCAGGGACACAGGTGGAATCCCAGAGGTGTATTTTCTGTTTCCCATCCAGTTATCCAGGTTGCTCTTAAAAAGGGATAATGAGGTACTCTGCTTGACGTGGACAGGGAGTCTATTCTACAGATGGTGGAGTTTCAAAGACACAAATCTATTCCACTAACAAGTTCTATTGATATCACAGACCAGGTTGAGGTCACGCATGTGGGTTACTCAAGTGGAGCTTGACTTGCAGATATGCAGCAGTGCCATCAGCGCGGGGTCTGAGATTGCTTTGTATGCCAGACAGAGGTCACCTCTGAGGAGTCTGTATGAAACTGAGTAGAGGGACAGGGCTTTTAGCCTATCAGTGTAGGACAGATGTCTGAGGCCCTGGATTTTCCTGGTGAGGAACCTCTATGGTCTCTCCAGTTGCTGCATGTTCTTTGCGAGGTACAAGCAGAAAGGGCATTGTACTCAATATTGGGCCTTATAAGGGAGGAATACTGGGATATTATGACCTCCTTGTCCCTGGATGAGATACCCTTACTTATAAGGTGGGCCATGTAGAAATTTTTCCATACAATGGAACCAACGTGGTGGTCAAAAGTCAGGTTGCTATCAACCTGGATGCCCAAATCCCTCACAACTGATTGCATGCTTAGGATGTTGCTATTAATGTGATAATTTGTGGGGACATCACTCTCCCCAAAGGGGATGATGATGCATTTTTTGGTATTCAGCTTTTGGCCATGTTTTTGGCAACAGTAATTTGTCTGGGTGAGACCTTTTGGGAGGATGTCCACATCACTAGGAGAATTGATGACAGTGCCCAGCTTACAATCATCTGAAAACTTGGTCTGCCATAGCCCATTGGCTTTGTCCTGCACCTCAGAAAAGTATATCCCAAATAAAAGAGGCTCCAAGACTGATCCCTGGGGTATGCTGCTCATTATGGGTCTACTACTTGAGGTGGCTTCCCCTATTTTAACTAGGTGGGTTCTATCAGTGAGCCAATTTACTACCCCTCTGGTAACATACAGATTGATGCCTCATTGAGAGAGTTTATCTATTATGCCTGAGTGGGGAATAGTGTTGAAGGCTTTGGCCAGGTCAAGGTAGGTGGTGTGCATCATCTTCTTCTTGCCCATGGCTTTGGTGATTGTCACAAAGAAGTCGACCAAATTTAACAGACATGACCTCCCCTTGATGAAGCCAAACTGTGTAGGACTGAGTGTTTGGAGTTTGTCAATGTCCTTGTTAATGAGGTCTATGATAATCCATTCCATAGCCTTGCAGATCAGGCTAGTTAGGCTGATGGATCTATAATTTCCCAGATCAGTGGACACTCCACCTTTGTGAAAAGGGATAATAGTGGCTGTCCTCCACTCAGATAGAATGAAGCTGGTACTCAAGTTGAATAGGGTGCCTAATGGTGCTGCAAGTTCCTGCCTGAGTTCATGTAGGATGTAGCCTGGGATGTTATTGGGTCCCATGGAGACTGTATTTTTTGCCTTTGTGAGGTCAGTAATGACCAGTTCCCTAGAGATTTGGGGAGGGGGGCAGGTACTGGGTATGTCCTGATTTACTGATGGGAGGGACCATGGGGTGAGGTTTTAATGAATTTGTCAGCCAGCAAATTGGATATATCTATGGCATTTGTGTATGTGGTGTTCGTAACCACCACTTCTGAGCAGATCTGGGTGCTACCTTTGAGACTGCGGACATATGTGAAGAAGGCCTTATGATCATCTTTAGTAGAGTTGGCCAATTTGGACTCAATGTTTGCTTTGGAGGATTTCACTAGTGCTGTTATTTGCTTGTTCAGGCTAAGGAGAGATTGCTTCCAAATGGGCACCTGCTCATTGTTATATTCAATGTATATCATTAATGGCTTAGAAATTATCTTCAAACTTCTGTATAACATAACCTATCATACCTCTCAACTGTCCACATTTTTGCTGAATGCTCAGATCTTCATATTTTTGGTCTGGTCCTCACAAAATTTGTATTTTTCTGGCAAATCACTGAGGAATGAAGTCACAAAATAGTGACAATATATTTGAGTTTCAGATTTCATGTCATTCAGAAAACGTATCATGCGATTAATTTCTCTGAATTTGAATAATGACACATTGCAAATAAAATGATTTTTGAATGTTATGTACCACTCTTGTTTTAATACAAAAAATGTGCCTGTCCCACATTTTAAAAAAACTTTCTGTAACAGTCTTTCTCAGTAGCCAGAGTTGCAGCCACACTCACTCATACAAATATTATGACAAAGTCATTAAGCACACAGCAGTATCCACATGGGAAATATATTTCTGACTTGTATTACCATAGAAACAAAAGGAATGGAGAGCTTATTACAAGATGTTATTCTAAACAAGAAGTACATTTATTATTTAAAGCATGTCAATGTGTTATTCAACTCATACTGAGGTTAGGATGTGGGTTACAATGGGATTTATTCAAGGCTGTGAATGATTGGCTATTGTCCTGGTAACAGTAGTTCTGTTATATCTAAATAACAGTTACTGTGATTACCCAGTGTTTTTTTTTTCAGTAATGAATTACCCCATTATTTGCTATTAACATTTGCCTGGGGTATGAATATAGTAACAAAAGTTAAATTTGTCCCTGCTTCTGTTGGACTATCTGTTCTAGCATTTCTTAGAATATATGCAGAGTTTTTCCTATACATTTCTTTACTTCATCATGTTATGTGTACATTCAGCCAATTACATGATTTGTAAAACCATGTCAAAATATTTGTTGACAAAACAGACTGTTTAAAAAGAAGCTTATTAAAAATCTAACTGGGATTAGTAATAGACATCACATAAATGTACTTTATAAACATTTTTCTGTAGGAAGCCCAAAATGCATGTTGTCCCGGTTCCCTTCAATAAACACATCACACCAAATGACATTTGATGACCTTTATTAAATTTCCATAACATAGTTTTGTTCACCAAATTCATTACTTACAACTATTCATAATATAGTTGATTCTAAACACAACATAACATCCTTGTAATGTTAATCAGGGCAGCATACCTACTCACCCTGCCCAATAAGCAGAGTCCATACCTCTGCTCGCTTACTTTACTTATGAAGCACCATCCTTGTAATGTTAATCAGGGCAGCGTACCTACTCACCCTTCCCAACAAGAAGGGTCTATACCTCTGCTCACTTACTTTACTTATGAAGCAGTGTCCCATCTCGCTTCATAAACCATTCATTGAATTACCTTCCACCAAACAAGCAGCATCCTTACCTCAGCGTGCTTATCTATTCAGCAAGCTTCCTCCAACTGCTCATTTTCCTTTCCCCAGATCCTTGAAATGAACATCCAGACACCAGAGGGGGGACAGAAGAGGGCAGTCTTATCCCTCTTCTCCACCTATCCCCACTGATAAAAAACCTACTCCCCCTACCCCACCAACGAAAAGAGGGATGGTGGGTGGGTAGCAAGTTCACACCAAAATGTGCTTGCTTAACCCAGCTACACTAGACTAAACCGCTTAAGCCCCTCCCCATCCTTATCTCATTTCCTCCCAACCATCCCTGCCTCCACTTAACTCTTTCACCTCCCCAACCCACTTAACTCCACTAATATCTACCTAACCTCCCATGAAGATGTCCTGGGACAACTCAGTTTGCTGCCAGACTACATTTGTCCTGGTCCCCTTCAATAAACACATCACACCAAATGGCATCTGATGACCTTTATTAAATTTCCATAACATAGTTTTGTTCACCAAATTCATTAATTACAGCTATTCAAAATATAATTGATTCTAAACACAACATAACGTCCTTGTAATATTAATCAGGGCAGCATACCTACTCACCCTGCCCCAATAATCAGCGTCCAAACCTCTACTCACTTACTTTACTTATGAAGCACCATCCTTGTAATGTCAATCAGGGCAGTGTACCTACTCACCCTGCCCAATAAGCAGGGTCCATACCTCTGCTCACTTACTTTACTTATGAAGCACCTTCCTTGTAATGTTAATCAGGGCAGCGTACCTACTCACCCTGCCCAACAAGCAGGGTCCATAACTCTGCTCGCTTACTTTACTTATGAAGCAGCATCACATCTCACTTCATATGCCATTCATTGAATTACCTTCCACCAAATAAGCAGCATCCCTACCTCAGCTTGCTTATCTATTCAGCACAATTCCTCCAGCTGCTCATTTTCCTTTCCCCAGATCCTTGAAATGAACATCCAGACACCAGAGGGGGAACAGAAGAGGGCAAGCCTATCCCTCTTCTCCACCAACGGGCCTGACCAGGCTGGTCCCCCTCCTTTCTACCCAAAATTGTTCAACCCACTACTTCCCATAAAGGGAAGGGTCAAGCCAAACATCATTCAGTGTACCCATCATCTGTAAAGCACCTTAGAATCCTGTCATAAAGCCACCTTGCCATACCATTACTGAAACACACCCTAATGAATAAAGTAGGATTACCTTGACCCCACTGTACTACTGAAACATCCACACCAAGAGAATACATACCCTTTAGCCCGCTTCCTTCAAAGCTGAAATCATGGCTCAACCTAAACGGATTGACAACCTATAACCAAAACAAAAAAACACAAACTATAACCCATTGAACTCAAATCGACACCCGGTCAAAACAACTAGTATCAAGTCTCACACCCATGACCCTATCAAATGTAACCTAGCACCTTAGCCCACCACCTACCCAGTTCTGGATGTGCAACAACTCAATTACCGTAGGGAATAGTCTAACTCCAAAACTTTAATGTCTTAACCTTAGATGGCTGAAAACCAGCACCCCTTAGCCTAGTTCCTGAAAACTTGCCTATGCTTAGCAGTGAAATACTCTATGTGCCCAGCCATAAACACCCCCAATTCACTCATTACCAAACCATTCTTAAATACTGTTTGTCCCTGCCCTTTCCCCTTGAAAGCTCTCTTTCCTTATGTTACCTATACCACTAGCAGGTAATTAAGACATGTCCTACAGCTGCCTTATCCTGAAACCAAGCGTCCTTTAAACCTTCTAACTCCCCTGTACCAACACACCCAGTTTCTGAAACTACCCCAACACAGGCACCTACCTACCATGCATCCTAAAACCCTATCTACAAAATTCACCCAAACCCCACTTGAAATGATCCTTGTGCTATTCTGTAAAACCATAACCTGGTATGTAACATTAACACTACCTACTCAAGGGACAAATTTGCCACCCCAACGATGCCACCATTAGGAACAAACACCAGCATCCTGTCAAACACTTCATTGGCCCTTCCCCCACATACAGTTCAAACAACCACCCCAAGGCTCCCAGAAAGCAAGGATTGAACTTCACTGGCTTGCAAGAGCCATAGAGCTGTAGCCTAATAAGTTCCTGTGCTGCTGTGAATGTCGTGACTCTACTCATCTCATGGGATCCCCACACTCCCCATAAACCACCCCTGACAGTTTTTCCTTTGGCCCCCTACCTACCTCTTCCTTACTTGCCCTCTATACCAACGCAATAATCAGCTCCCACTAATTAAACACAGAGCTCTAACATGCCTTACTAAGGTAATTACTCAGACCCTCCTTGTGCCCCATTCCAGTGACAAGAACATATTCCAGTGACAAGAACATCCATCCTATCAAAACATCACCTTTCAAATCCCCTTTTCAAGCCACCGCATGATGTCTTCTGCACTTTGGCAATTTCCATCAGTAACTGTTGCCCACTTGTGCTCCCCATATGTAACCTCCCTGCTCACCACTGCTTCCATCATCAGCGAATTCACTGTGTATTGCCACAACTGGTACTCGGCACACCACCATCTACAAAGAAAAGGACAAAAGTAAACCCTCTAATATGTAAAGAGAAGGCTCCACCTTATACCCACCTATTCCAAATTACGGCTGCAGCATTCCAAGACCCCATCTGCAAGAAAAAAAAAGACATGTAAATCATCCAAAATACATAGCACACATTCCAAGACATCTACCAGTTGGGTATGTTAAAAATAAACCCCACACATGAAGGGACCTATCAATATCCACAACCTGGGTAACCTTGCGATTCCAGACCACATCCATTAGCGTCCTGTATAAGCCAAGCTAACTTATATTGTAAAACCATCTGCCTAGCTCTTAACCTTCCATCTCCAAAAGAGGCACACTAACCAACATAATGTGGAACAAATGGCCACAATGCGGCAAACCTAATAATAGCTGACTAGCAGCTTACAAAATATACTCAGGTATTATTTTAAATATTCCTCTTACCAACTTAAAAGGTTGATAGAACAGGTTGCGGTAACATGGATATTCAGAATGGTATGAAGTCCGCAACTCAAATGTTTGTCATTATTTCTGACTACAGTCTTAAGACTTTGCCATAACTTGTCAGAAGACACCATTCTAAGGAAAGAAAAGGGGGGAAAAGCGTTCAACGAAATCTGAACATTCTGCATAAATCAGTGCCATTGACTTTCAGGGAAACTAACTCATCTTTATAGCGCACTTGAAGTTGTTATACAGAACTCATTAACCCGAATTCTTCAAATCTCCTAGTAGCAGTTAATACATTTGTAAGTGCATGAAACACCGTTATTATAGTCAAATGTTGGTTAAATGATATCCTGGTTTAGCACTACCATAAGATCCAATGTTAACTCTTAGAAGGGTGTTTAAAAATTCTATGCACCCCCTGTGCTGTTAAGATCCAGACTGGTGCTAAAAAAAAAAAAAATAATAATAATGGTGAGCCAGATTGTTATTTAACTGATATTTCAGCATTAAAAAAAAAAACAGAAGCAGAGCAGGAACTCAGTTTCTGCCTGCTATAACTGTGTAAGTGGCAAAACAAGCCTGAAAATATGGACACACTCCCCAAACAATTCAATAATAATGCTCAGTAGAAGAGCGAACACTGTGCAGATTATTGTTTCAGTAGAACACTGTTAGTGGCAATAAAAGGCATGTCGCAAGAAATGTTGAAACCTGGCTAATAAGTCGTACTAAAAGCCTAATCACATTTGCTGGCCACATATTTTCAGCTGTTAATAAATATATATATATATATATATATATATATATATATATATATATATATATATATATAGTTTTTTTTTTTTTTATCCAAAACTGTCTTATTGCTAACTTTAAGGAAATTACAATACACTGCACATGATTTAAGCATGAGACATTACAGTCTAAGCCTTAACATATGGAGATCATCACTCTAGTTTGATTACTTTTTACATCAGCAAAATCATACCAGCTGAACCTGTAGAAAAAACAGACTCAAAATTATTAAATTGTATATTTAATAATTTGCAGTTCTGTCCTGCAATGGCACGTCACTGGAAATCTGTTATTCCATGCTTTGTTCTTCTGTCTTTACAACGTTATATTACTAATAAATAGAACATATGTGATAAAGCTTGTGCACGTGTGTTACACTCTCTCCTTACCTAGCAGACTTTAGGGGAAATAGAGATTAAAAACAACCAACAAAAAAGAAACAAGTTAAGAGTATACCACAATCAATAGCCAGGATCAGGATGAGCATCAAATGAGCAGTTGCGTAAGGCTAATTGTATTCAACAGTCCACCAATGAAGAAAACATAGTGAAAACAAAATGCAAAACATTTGAATAGGCAGTCATATGCCCTCATGACTAATATGAGTAATCCTCTTCAAATGTTTTGCTAATACATGATCACAGGATCTCTTTGTAATTATATAACAGAAACACCTTTCCTTACAAGTTTTACCTGTACAAAAGCCTGCAAATGTAAGGATCTCTTTTCTTACCAAAATGCATTACTTCATCAGAAACATTTCCACTTCAAAACGAGCTGTGGCACAGCATTATAATAATCCTTGCAAGGGTTACAAAACCAGCAGCTTAGAAACTATAATCAATAACTGGGATGTAAAATCAGAGAAACAGGGCAGGCTTTAGTTGCAAAGTGATCCTGAGCAAATATAATCAATTTTTATTAGCACACAACAAGACTGCTTCTTGTTGTTGACAATCCATCTGGCAGCCCTTTCAGAAAATTTAGGAAATGGATTAGTAGTGAAGTTAACAGACATAAAACCTGGTACCTGGGTGAACATCTCTCCCTCTACCAATGCAAGACAAAAGCGAAGTGTGCCGTGAGCGCCATTCACGGCCAGATCCAAGCACCCAAGAGACAGCTCTTCTGCCAGCAGCAAAACTCACCCTGCCATTATGTACCCAGAATTCTGTCACTGTTCCTCCTGTGAAAGCCAGAAGCCATAGAAATAACCCCAGCGTGAACCACCGCAACACGTGTGCAGACACCAACAGCCACCTTTCCAACAGCCAGATCAGCAACCATGTCAACCCTTCTAAAACAAAATTCAAGTTTCTTTTTTTTTTTTTAAATGGAGCTCCACCCAACTAGAGGATGCAACCCTCCTAATGGCAGTAAAACCCCTGCTCCACCTGCACAACCAGGGTAGAAAAGCTTACTTGCCTGGTGAGTGAGTCTCTCATGTCAGAAGCCCATGAAACAGCAGCACCCATCACCCCAGTGAGCCCAATGCAGCCAAAACAGTCCTGAAAACCCACAGCATGCCACCCTCCCAATGAGCTGAGAACACCATCAGCAAGCAAATACCAAAATTACATTTTTTTTTTAAACTGCTCAACTAAAGACACAGCAAAACCTCCACCCTCCCATGACTGGACTGGACTGAACACAAGTTATCATTACCACCAACCTCTGCAATTGAGACTCACTCACCTCCTCCATGCCCCGCCACTCTAAGGCCTACCAGGCCACTCTTCCCTTCAGTTCGTCATGGACGAGAGCCTGCTGTAGCAAGTTCAGCCAAAATGTGATTGCTTAACCCAGCTACACTATTCGTCACGGACGAGAGCCTGCTGTAGCAAGTTAGCCAAAATGTGATTGCTTAACCCAGCTACACTAGACTAAACCTCTTAAGCCCCTCCCCACCCTAATCTCATTTCCTCCCAACCATTCCTGCCTCCACTTAACCCTTTCATCTCCCCAACCCACGTAACTCTCCCTAATATCTACCTAAACCACCCATGAAGATGTCCCGGGACAACTTGATTTGTTGCCAAACTACATTTCTCTTTTATTTAAAAGAAAAATAAGTTGTGACAAAGAAAATTAATTCAAGAAATATGAAAATAAATGGATCTACATATTTAGAGCTATATAGTCACTATTAGAGCTGATGTAAGTTATTTGGCTTAAAACCACAATTTTAATCCTATAGATGAATTATCTGGGATATGCTGCATTATATTTCACTACATTGCCAACTCACTAAACCTGTACTACGTCGACCACATGGTCGAAACTCAATTAATTAAAAAAAGAGAAACATTTTTTGAAGGGGTCAAGCCCCCTTTTGCTCCTGAGTGGGGGGCTATGCTGCCACACCCTCTGCTAATTATGTGTACAAACTCCAAGATCACAAAATAGTGAAGAAAGGGCAAAATGCCACTCCCCACTGTATAGCAATCCCACAAAACAAATGTGATCATCCTGAGATAAACTGGCAGGTCAGCCAGATAAACTTCCTAAATAAATGTTCAGTGTAATGATCGCACTATCAAATGCACTGAACCCTGCATAATATATTTATTAATTTTCTACTGATATCTGTTGACCAGACTGGGTCTTGACAACTTTATGAATTACATAAAATAACTGTGTACTTATTAAACATAACTTAGAAGTTTACAGGTATAGTTGAAATTAATGGGAAAAGTGCTTATAGAATTTTTGTAAAATAATATATCATTGAATTTTATTAAGTAAGCTTTTTGCCTTGCTGAAAAAGGCTTCTTCAGAGATCAAATACTCAAGGAAATGATGTCAACTTTTAAAGAAGAAACACATTTAAAACATTTTTGTGTATATAAAATAATATTATAAATGTAAAACATACCCACAATGCGATACTGTAGTAAAAGTACCCAAATCTAATCATCTTGCCTACTACAAAAAAAAACTAATAATAATGTTATTATAAAATATGTATTAATACATATGTGTGCATAAAAGTATATATGTATATATATAAAATTTTCCAACAAAAAAAACACTCAAAAAAAACAATTATCATTTAGCCCAGGGGCATGGAAGGCATCCGTCTAAACTGCCATTCCATCATCCCTCCAATTCCAATGGATGAATTTCCTGTCCCTCACTGTAAAGGTTTGACCCACCTTTATGACTTTACATCTATTGCAAACCCACACAGTGCATCCCCAATTTTTTAAAAAAACTTTGGTGTGAGAGTTATTAGTCTGCAATTTTCTTTTTCCTCTTAATTCCTCTTAAACACAGGAATAATGCTAGTTCCTTCAAAGGGTGTGTTAATGCCATTATCAGGCATCATTTCTAACCTCATCCAAAATGTCCTGAACAATTTCAAAGGATAATTTTTCTTTGAAAACATATCAGAATGAATTGCAGCACGCTGGCTTTCTAAAATTCTTGAACAAAACAGTGGGTAAATTTCAAAAATTCGGTGGTAAATTAATTTCTTTTGGTCAAACATAAAATAATTAGAGGACAACACTATATCCAACATTCCAATGATTCGTCTATTTCCCCATTAGGTGAAAGACAACCATTCAAACTTGACAGACTTAGAGTTCACCTATACTACTGTCTCGCTATTCACTAATGGAACAATGGGATCATTAATTCTCGTGCAGGCGCGGGCGGAATTACCTTTCCGGCTACTTCTGATGTCCAAAATGCTGTGAGAGTCAACGGCCATTCTAACGATTCCAGGGTTTCAAACCAAGTAAGTTCTACTTTTAACATAGTAAATTGGATGTTTTAAAACTAAAGAAACTGCAACTGGAATCATCCTATTTTAAACAATGTATACAAGAAGGCATTATCCTTCAGGGTTAATCAACACAGTTGTATTTTTCAATGACTTGAAAGAATTGTTTCAGACACAAGGATTCAATTGCTTAATCTTATTATCAAAATTGATTACGGCGGACTTTTTAAAAAGCATATAGAGGCAATGCTTGTTAAAAAAAAAAAAAATAAGGTCAGAAAGCTTGCAGGGACAGACAGGCTTACCAATCTGACATGGCCTATCCTAAACTTAATTGGTCAGAACGAGAGGGTCGGGGAACGTTTGACTTGATTCAGCAATGCCTTTGGGGTTAATCACTACTGTGACCGGTCAAAGGCGTAGTAATAGAATAAAAAGACTATTAAATAATAATAAAGGTAAAACAAAAAATAATATAAATATAATATAAATTTTTAGAACACCCTGCTGACATTTTGGAAGAACACTTACAGGGGTTAACTTAATGGAGGACATTGCCAATTCAACAGGAGATTTTAAAATTTATAATTTTACGGACTGTAAATTTGAAAAAGAACTGATTGAACTGTTAGCATATGGTTACACCTTTGTCCCTAGCAGGCCGGAGATGTATCTACAGAGTTGATTAATTTGAAATGTTTTATTAGGAAGTTGAATTTGAGATTATTTTTAATGATGAGATTAATGATTCTAGTAATGTGTCATGTTTAAAACCCTTAAGTGTGTTTAAATCCACCTCTCCACCCTGCCTTACTAGTTTTGAGCAAGCATGTGAGGTTGACTTGAGGCATTTATTTGCTAACAATTTTAAGGACAGATTTAAATTTGAATACAATATTACTAGAGCCCAAACGGGACATATCGTAATCTTTGTAATAAATCTATAAGACTGCTCAAACCGGATAAAGGGGAGGTCTTGTGGTAAAAAATGACAGCACTACAAAGAAAAGATAGCTTATGTTGAAGCATCCTTAATGAGTCCACGGTACATAACATAAGAATAAGGGTATTATTATGACTTCTTTTTGAAAAAAAAAATTAATCATAAAATACCGTAATGTTCGGTATTCAAAGATACATAAAATTTGTTGAACCCCCATGAGAGCATTAATAGGCGGAGGTCTTCCATCACTTATTTTTTCAGCTAAATTTTGATTGAAATGTTGTGTAAAAAATATTTGGGCACTTCCCATTTATCTGTAAGGACTCTTGTTTTTTTTTATTTAGATTAGTATCAACTTCAACCTTCAAGTTAAATTTTCTTCTTCTCTGTGTTGATGTCTCTATATATATAACCTCATCCCCATAATGTTGAATGAATTGTCTTTGTTATTATTAATTAGGGGGGGGAATGGGGAAGGACGTAATCAGTTATTGGGAAAAACATTTCTTTTTTATCGAAAGATGATTTGGGTTTATTAAATGATACCTGGGCGATATCTTTATTTTATTTGAGGGAGATGAAATAGATTTACAAAATGGAGTGTTTTGTTCAAGAATTTTTAGAAAGCCAACATACTGCAATTCATTCTTGCATTTTTTAGCCATCACCCTCATGGGTCAAAAGAAGGCCATTTAAAAAAAATTTGTTTAGAACTTGCAGCAATGTGCGCATTGCACTTATTTTTTTTGTGCTTAGTGTGTGTTTATTTTATTTTGGATAATCCTTTATAGTAAGAAGTTTGGCATTATATTCTAAATTTGTGTTTAAGAGAATAATAACTCACACCAAAGTTTTTAATAGAAATTGGGGGGCACCATGCTATAAGAACAAATAATGAGACTAATGAAATTTTATGTATATAACATATATACTTTTTATGCACACATGTATATTAATACATATTTTATAACATTATTATTAGTTTGTTTTTTTAGGCAAGGGTGGTATTATTTGCCTTTGTACTTACATACTTACAGTTGGTATATGTTTTACATTATTTATTTATTTATATTATATAAAATGTTTTAAATAATATATCATTGAAGCTTGATAACTGTTTTGGTATTGTTATTTAAGAATTTTAAAACTATATTGTTCAATGAAAGATAGTGGCCAGAATTCTTAAAGGCACCATAATGTGTCCACCTTTTGTGTACATGCCGCTGTACATTTTTGTATTCAGAAATGGCCTTAACATTGTTCTGCAGGGTGCAGGTACTCTAGCACAAAGACAAGCAGCACTGTGTAGGGTTGACTGTATGGTCATGCAAAATGCTAATGAGGCAGTCCAGGGTTAGGCATATGCTAATTAGCCATGTGACATCTCAAAACTGCCTCCAGGAAAGCATCTATATGCTGAGTGATTCAACAAATAACTTGTCCGTATACATCAGCATGGCTGACTACACCACATCATTGTTTTGAAAATGGCCAAAAGGTGGTCAGGTCTGACAAAGTGGGGTACACACCTATGAAAGCGCTAGTGTTGTTTTGTGTTTGGATGTCATCTGTTCTGGAATAAACTACTTTGAAACTGGAATCTGCAGCATGCTCCTGGTCCTTTTTTGGTTTGTTTACATTTGGACTATATTTGTTTCTTGGGCCTGGAGACTTGCTTGTGGTGGTAGCTAGTTTTCTGATTCACTCTTTTTAGTAAGACTTTTTATTAAATTTGCAGCCTCTTTTTGATTGCACTCAACATTTAACTTAAAGAAACTGGAGTATATTCAATGATACTTTACTAGGGCATTGCTTTTAAATCCTCTGAGTGTGCACCTCAACTAAAAACATTAAAATGTTCCTCTGTGGGCTACAGGTTAATCACAGTTTCATGACAACTTTAGTTAATGGGTTCATCGCCATGGTTTGAATACTTGAAATAACTCATTTTTTCATTAACTTTGGAATGCTTCAATAATAGGTTAAGGAGCAGGGCATTTTATAATAGAACTGCTAGATCATAGAATAAATTGAAGACTTTAGTAAATCCTTCAGTTCTGCTATGAAATGTTGACTTCCTGAAAGCTGACATTGCAAAAGGATGAAAAAAATGTCTTGAAATTTATAACGGAGAAAAACATATCTTTAGTTGTTTTTCTGGGGGTAAGGTCTCCCACACCCTCCAAACTTATATATACCAACCGCATGTCTGCATCAGCTTGAAACAGGGAGAAATATCCCTAAACATTATCCCAGCTATTCTTATTAGGAGAAATATATAATTATAGACCATGGAATTGGCAAGGCCAGTCTATAACCAAATGGGATAGTTTATTTCAATCACAAAAAGGGAAACTGGCTAGGCTTAAAATGGCCCCCAAGGGCAGATAGCCTACTATTTGCCTATGAACCTATGAAGCCAAAAACAAGTGAATCATTTCCCGTGCACACTTAGAAACTTCACATGAGAAACAACCCGTAGGAAACAATGTTCAGCATTATGCCATTTGTCTTTTTTTTTTTCCTGTAGGCTACTAATGCAATTTCACCGTGACTCGGTGTAGGGAAGCTAAATCTGCCCTTACACTGGACAACTATAAAAATAAACTTGAAAACTTTTATGGCATCATGAACTTAAAATTTGTTCTATGTAGCTGGCTACAAGCTGTTTAATGACCCTTTTTATCTGTGAGTCATTATATCATCTATGACCTGTAACTGAGAAGATGCTTTCCATTAGCTGATGGCACACTGGCATAAGTTTAATGCTAAAAAGACACAGTAAAGAATTAATTCAGAAACAGCTGCTACTGTGAGTGGTTCATGCTCAGAATCCTACTAGGTAACATGTATCCACTGCTGCACATCTTCAGTAGGCCGAGAACCATAACAGTTTGAACATGTCTGTAGTATTCTGCTAATGTGCAAGAGGTGGTGATCGCACTCTGAACAGTATTATATTTATTCTAAACTTCATTATGTGGCCTTCTGTGGGTGTGTATTTTTTTTGCTAGACCTACATAATAATGAATAAAGAGCTCATGCTTTAAAGTAGTTAAATATACTTATCCAGGATAGGGCAGTTAGAAGAATGTAATTCCTTCCTTCATTCCCAAATGTGCTACTCTAATATGAGCTGCAGGAAGGCAGGTTCAAGTCAATATCAATCTGTCAAAAAGGACATCTAGTTAAGACATTGTCAGTCAAGGATACAAGTCTTACACAATACCTAAAAATGTTACAGTGGTGTATGGTGTAAGAATAAGGACAGAAAAAAGCTAAGTGCACTCAGCATAGCAGTAATGTTTGGATACAGATCCGTTGCTACAAGGCACAATATATTGCTGGAATATTAGCTGCATGCAGAGTTCTGTCCTTGGCCTGATGGCTTTTTATCTTTCAGACATCTCTACAGGCATGCAAGTCACAGTTGTTAAGGTAAGTCCCAGGTCGAATACACGACTGACTCTCACAGTTGTTAAGATAAGTCCCAGGTCGAATACACGACTGACTCTCACAGTTGTTAAGGTAAGTCCCAGGTCGAATACATGACTGACTCTCACAGTTGTTAAGGTAAGTCCCAGGTCGAATACACGACTGACTCTCACAGTTGTTAAGGTAAGTCCCAGGTCGAATACACGACTGACTCTCACAGTTGCTAAGGTAAGTCCCAGGTCGAATACACGACTGACTCTCACAGTTGTTAAGGTAAGTCCCAGGTCGAATACACGACTGACTCACAGTTGTTAAGGTAATTCCCAGGTCGAATACATGACTGACTCTTTTTTTTTTGTTTTTAATGAAGCATAAGGAAGCAGCAGCAGAGAGAGTACAATAGCCAAAAATGTTCTTAGGATAATAATTTCCCTCAAACAAAAAGTAATAAAAAAAATAGTTGTTTAAAGAATAAAATCATAACAAGCAAAGGTACATGTATATACTGTAGTCATAGCCCAAAGGAGATGAGAAATAACATAACATACTGCACTGTTATAAACAAACAAGCATAAAACTGCACTGAATATGAAATCACACACAAAGTACTTAGAGATGCAGCAATATAAAAAACAATGTAGAATATTAAGATCAACTGTATATAGATTTTATCAGACCTATTCTGAATACAAGATCAGTAGAAAGGGTGATGAGAATGTGTCCTGCTGCACTAATGCTGTATGTGAATGCCTGCCGGGATGCTAAATATGTAACAGAGCTGTACTGTGTCCATCATGAGGAATAGCACTGTGTGAATCACTGTACACTATGAGAGTAAAAAGTAATGTGCCTTGGGATTCCTGAATCAGTGGAAAGATATCCAGTTTGACATCACCTTCAAATCTTGCTATGATCCTTGATGTCAAATCCATTGTGTAGCGTCCAGTAAAAGTGTGAATGGAGGAGGTCCAAGACACAACTTCATGGATAGTTTGAATAGGAAACATATTTTAATAAAAACTGAATTAGTAACTGCTGATCTGCTTGAATGGGCTTTAACTACCAAAATCAAAAACTTATTTTATTTGCCATAATATAATACGATACTTTGTGAAAGCCACTAATAAATGGTCTGTTCAGTAAGTGGACAGCCCAAGTTCCCCTTTGAAAGAATACATGGAACTGGTCAGATTGCCCGCGTGGCCTTTTTCTTTCAGTATAATTTCTGAGGCATCTATGGACTCTCACAGAATGCAGGAGTCCTTTCCTGCTCTCTTTTATTTTGTTTGGTGAAAAAGGCTGGCAGCTAACTAAATGAATTAACCCCATTAAATCAGGTTTTGAAATAACTCAAGTTTCTTTGTATTCTTGCCTGATACCTCCTGCTTTATCCTCTTCGGTGCTTCAGGGAATCCTCCATGCATCTCAGTAAGAAAACAGGCAGAAACAGCAGAAACAGTTCTGGATGGATCACTATAGTGTCACAGGATGGGCACACACTCACACCCTGCACATATACCTACAAACAACTAACAGGATTTCTGTTTCACTTGACAATATGTCTTTGGAAAATACAAGGATGACAGACTCGCTCAAATTTTATAGCAGACACCCCGGCCAAGAAATGAACTGGAGAACCAAAAGATGAGACACTAATGCTAACAATGCAAAACTGTTTGGTCCACTTTTTAATTTTAAAATCATAAAGTCTATTTTATTTATTATTTTATTTATTTGTTTTACATTTGTTGACTGGGAAAGTCCGGCTGGATACATGTCCATTTTCAGCGGAGGCCTGGAGAGAAAAGGTCCACAAATTAAGAACAAACAAGTATGATATTTATACGTAGCAAGCAAGTATTCATAGGAAAAAAAACACATGATTTAACAAGATTCCATAGATTTAAAGTTCTAAAGCACAATATTTATTGGGAGTTGCAAGTTTTAACAAAATTCCATAGTTTAAAGTTAAAGTATAGTAGTACATAGAATGTAAAAAAAATGGATAATACTGCCAAAAGTCACTAAAACCAAGAACAATAAGCAGTATTCACGATGGACGACTCCAGCCAGCAAAATTGAACAAATTAAACAAGTTTATTCTAAACACACACAGAGACACAGAATGAAATACAATTTCTTTCAATTTTGCTGGCTGGAGTCGTCCATCGTGAATACTGCTTATTGTTCTTGGTTTTAGTACATAGAATGTACTAGTTTCCAGTAATAACATTGTTTGAGACGTTTGTAAGAGGGGGTTAGGAGAGGGAGTTAGGGTTAGTGATGTGAGAAGTGGTTGGAATGTGTATATTAGTTGACTGTTGGGGTGAGTGTTCACAGGTGAGGCACTTTAGGGAGGAGTCACAATTCTTATTCAAGGGTTAGAGATGAGAGGGAGTAAGAGAGTGGGTCAGAGGGTGTGTAAGATATGGGGTCAACCTGGTGGAAAGCATGGGCACATCCATGTGAGTTTTAAGTGTTCTTTTAGTAGTTTTTTGAATGTAACCATTGAGTTAGCTGAGTTAATGGCAGAAGGTAATGAGTTCCAAATTTTACCTATGTGGTTGGGGAAGAAGGAGTCGCGTGCTGGGTTATTGCTTTTGGTCACCTTGATTAGTCTTTTATCACTAGAGCAAAGGTATCTGGTATTAGTTTGTAGTTTAAGTAGATTCAATAGTGCTGCTTTTTTCAGGAAATAGTAGGAGTTTATGGGTGAAAGAAAGCTGATGGAATGAGAGGAGATTTGGGAATTCAGGCCAATTAAGTTGATGGAGTGAATGACAATGGTGGGCGTTGTAGGGGGCACCAGTAGCAAATTTGGCAATTTGATTATAGCAGATGTTGAGTTTGGCCATTTCAGTTTTGGGTAGGTTGTTGAAGATGGGAGAGGCATAGAATAGTGTGGAAAGGAGGTGGGTTTGAGTTATGGAGATTCTAGCAGGTTGGGTTAGAATTAAATACTGCCCAGTTTTTTGTGAATGTTTTTAATAGTTTGATTTATATGTAGATCAAACTTGAGGTTGTTGTCAGTGGTCACTTCTTACAGGTTAGTATGCATGTCTGGAGAGATGATAGTCCCATCTCTGGAGACAATATTGAATGGGTTGGGCATTGAGGTGGATTTGTTTGGTTTAAATAGCAACAGTTTGGTCTTTTTGGGATTAATCAGGTTTAGGTATTTTGGAAGGTTTTTTTGGGTGAGGGAGAGGAGTTTGTGTGGGTCATTGGCTGAGCAGACTAATGTTGAGTTGTCAGCATATTGTATAACAGTTGCATCTTGGCAGATGCTGTGGAGATCATTAATGAAGATAGAGAATAGAAGGGGTCCTAGAATGGACCCTTGTGGGACTCCTGTGGAAATAGGCAGCAGTGAGGCTAGGTTGTTGTCCAATCGAACTGCTTGCTGTCTACCATGTAGATAGTTTTGGAACTATGCTAGTGCTTGATCACTAAGGTCAAGATTGGTAAGGGAGTGGAGTAGTTTAGAATGGTTGACACATCAAAGGCTTTTGACAGGTCCAAGAATATGGCAGATGCTAGTTTACCTAGTTGCCTGTTTTGGTTGATGAGATTTGTAAAGGAAGGAAGGGCTGTGGTTGTACTGTGGACAGGGCAGAATCCATGCTGGTTAGGAGAGAGAAGCTGGTTATTAAGTATGTACGGCATAAGTTGGTAATGTATACATTTTTCAAGAATTTTTGCTAGTGGTGACAGGATGGCGATAGGGTGATAATTGGTGAGGTCAGTGGATGCTCCACCTTTATGTAAAGAGATGATATAGGAGATTTTCTAGATTGGTGGGATGGTGTTTTCTGATATAGATCTGTTAAGTAGAATAGAGATTGGGTAGACAAGTTTATTAGCAGCCAAATGGAGGTATTCCGCTGAGATACCGTCTGCTGCTAGGGTAGTAAGTTTGTTTGGTTAGTAGTTTTGTGATATAATTGGTAGGGATGGGTTGGAATTGGAAGGTAGGTTTTGGACTGACTGCAGGTTTGGGGATATTGGTAGTAGTAGCAGTGCTTTGTTGTTTAACTAGTTTAATGATGGTTTCTATGAAGTATTTGTTGAATGAGTCAGGTATGTCTGTGATTTCACCTGTAGAGGTTGGAGATGGGGTTGAGCGTTTGCCAGGGTGAAGTAGTTTTATTCCTGCCCAGAATTTTTTTGGTTGTTTTGGTGCCTGTTATACAGATGTAAGAAATAATCTTTTTTTATCATGGAGAATAGTTTTTTTTTTGCTTTAGTTTCAAAGTTTTTGTAATTGTTCTCCAGTTATTATAGTTTTAGTGACTGTCCAGTGATCCCAAGCACTATTCCTCTGAGAAATCATATTTTTAGTCTCTTTGATGATCCAGGGGGCAGTATTCATTTTGAGTTTTGTGGTACAAGGTGGGGCATGGGCATTTAGGATATTTAGGAAAGGGTGGATTACAGCTTCTTTTAGGGGTATTTCTTTTAGTATGTTCCAAATATGGTATTTTAGCTTATGTTTAAATTTGTTTGGGTCAAAGTTCTTTTTGTTCTGGGCAGTTTGTATTAGTGGGGTAGAATTGGCATGGATTTTTGTATTTTAGTAAGAAGGTGGGTTGGTGGTCACTAAAGCTGTCCAGAAGGACTCCTGTTTGGTCTTATTTATCAAGATCCAAACTAGGAGACTTTCTTTGATTTTAGCGTGTCATGCTTTACTTTTTCTATGAGTGCACAAGTGTGGTACTCTCTAAATTAATGTTTAATGACTGCTACAAAATAAGAAGGTCAGGAAAGGCTGGTGAGTAGAACAGTGAAAAGGAAAGCAAGAGACAGTCCATATGAGCAGGCCTTCTTTATATAAACATGTTTGTCTCAATAGCAAAAGACTTCTCTAGACAAAAAAAAAGAATGCAAAATCTTAAAACTCACATCATAGCAAAATGCCAGTCAAATTCTGCAAATAATGTATGCATCATTCATTAAAATCATTTCAATAAGTTTATTGGGAGAGACATTTCCCCCAGGACAAATACAGTAGATGTCAATGGCGATCTGAAGAAAGAATGAATATTGATTGACAATAAATGATTGTCTTGTCATTTAAGTGGTCCCAGCTGCAAAATTCATTTAATATTAATATGATTGTTGGCACCAGGGTAGCAATCAGCCCACAGTCTAAGCTGACATTGTACTTCATGAGCTGCTAATACACTGTCATATTCTCCACTTGTAGAACCTTTCACCTTATCAGAATCTGATGTAAGCACTTATGGTGATAAAATGCAACTCAAGTGCTTGAATGAAGTTACAGATTTGGCATTGCTTCTGCTGGGATTTAAACATTTCTTTCTCAGACTGTCGAGTAGTTTAAACAGATGATGATAATAGTGTAGTTTAGTAGTACCCCACGTTAAAAAGCCACTTCTATAGCATTTGCATCACCTGCCTTTAGAACTTCCTGAGCCATTCACATTCTAGATCCCAGCATAGAAATTTACATCTCCTCGAGGTACATTGTTGTTAAACAACTTGCAACTAGGTTTATCTGCCTTAGTTTCCTAAAATCCTTGTTTAGCATCGAGTACAGATAAATAATTTCATTGGGCCTTATTGCAAGCACCCTGTTGTAATTCCAAAACCCATAATTATGACTGTCAGAATTACTAAATAACAGCAAAATAGACTGTCCATCTACGTATACATACTATGTGCAAGACTGACATATCATAGAAAAATTGGTATGCTTTGAAACATAGCAATCTCAGTATTTGTTAGAACTCATTCCCAGACTCAAACTTATGAGTCTCAAAAATTTAAAACTGTTACCATAATGATACTACTTCTATCAACTGTGTTTTAATTAATTTATTTAAATCTTTAAAATCTATACATACCCATAACTTATATTGTTTGCCTACTGTCATGCTGTTTACTCATTCAGCATGTTCAGTTCCTTGCACTTCATTTATTGTTTGGTCCATCGATCTGGGCATAACAGTAACAGTCCATAGGGCATGAATCACAGTTGTTTCCTCAGGAGAAACCTTAATACGATATGTACCTTGCAGACAACATATGTCTTTAAATAAATCAGAGTATTTTTCAAAATATTGTTAGTAGCCTATGATATCGGTGTCTCTGGCTGGTGTAGCGTTGGTGTATTCTTTTATTTTTCTGCAGCTGCATTGAAGTACTAGTCATAGCCAACTCCCTTTTCTTTTTGACAAATCCACTAATGTTATTATTATAAGAAACATTAATTTTAACATTAACTAATGTGTTCTGACAAGTATCATTTGATGTATCCTATATGGCAGAAGCTGATTTACTATTCAAACATCCTTTTAATTAACTAAATGTTGTGACTTGGTACATTTTAATCATCATATTTACAGACACGGCGTGTTATAGTTGTGCTAGTACTATTTCTATCACAGAACTGTTTTACTGCTACAGATGCATCAGTCCTTTAAATTGTTTTAATCCATTGACAATAATCATACATCAAAATATTAGGCTGTTTTAAATCAGCTTGAAGCAGCACAGTTTGAAATGTAATATTTTTTTTAGATTTATACACAGAGCCTAGACAGATATGAACCATGGACTTTAATCTGTACAAAGAAAAAGAAAAAAGTAAACATGGAAAGTTGAAAAGCTTACAGTGAACTTTTACAAATTTGAAGGTAGACTTAAAATTGTTCATTCAGCCTCATACCCAACTCAAATATTCACAGGATTCGCTGCATGCATTTTTATATTGCCTAAGCACATTTCTGTTTTGTTCCACATATTAGCTTATACACTGTTTACATCTCCTTGCAGCACTTAGTTTCACTTTTTATAAACTCTTAAAAATTGTCTTAAAAGTCCACAAAATGTAATAACTATTAAAAGCTCTGCTGCATACTTTCTTAAAGCCACACTGTTTGCATTGACTATGGTTTGGGACTGCTTCAGTTTTGCTGGGAGCGTTCTTGACTGTCATGTGCCATGTAGTCATGTGATCTCAGCGGTTTATCTTTATTATTTTAGTAGGTTTAATCTTATCCTACTTTACCTCTCACAACTTTCTTTTTATATACGTCCAGCTGTTCTGTTTTTGAATAGTAAACAGCTGACTCACTTTGCACAGAGCTGTGGCTATTTCTAGTACCAGATCTGCTTCCTTAACAGTCTGCCTTAGACTTTATAATTTCTTATTCCATGCATGTTTCTATCTCTGCTAAGAAAATCTTCTAAGTTCCCTAACTCACTTTATATTTATGATTAGTCACACATTCATTTATTGTTTCTTTGACTCTTGATTACAGTAAAGAATACATCAGTGATACATGTTAAATTCATGTTTGGCTAACATTAAGTTTACCATTAGACATTTAGTTTTTTTCTTTGTCTTCCTGTAAATGATTGTAAGTGTTAAATACAGTGCTATACCATGAAAGATCATTGCACATTGGGTATTTCCTGGTTTACCATCAAGTCCAATCAAAGTAGGGGGCAGCTCAAAATATTGAATCGACAGTTTTCTTTTTTTTCAGAAATGTTTCCATTCAAGCTTAAAGTCGTTGATGTTTGTAGAAAAATGGTCTATAGAAAGCTCTGGTCATCCAGTGGTATACAACATAAACTGCAAGACTGATATTTTAACTTTACTTGTTTAAAATGTTTTCTTCTAATTGTTTTAGATATCTTGAGAAATTGTGAGGCTGAACTGTTTAAACATTTTTCTGTCATGCAATAGTTTTATATACTTCAATTTGAACCTTAAGTTGATAGAGAAAATGCCCCTGGCAGAGTGAAATGCAGTTTTTATGTGAAACTGAGAAAAAAGTCTGTCAGCACCAAATTCATTTTGACTCCTTTTTATAGCGTTGATTATCTTCTGACAGTATGCTGTACCCGTGACATAATTGTCATAAAGGTATCTTGACACAATCATTGTTAATAACAGACAGAAGGACTGCCAGCATTACAGACACACAGCACCCACTAAGGCTAAGCTCCCTTAAGTAAGCTACTACTACTATTATAGCGTCACATTTTTCTGTATATGGCAGTAGCTTTCTTCTGTCTTTCCTCTACTGCTATGTTTTCTTAATCTTCTCTGTAAAGAAATATTTTACTATACTTTGTTATAAGACATTCCACTGTCAGCAGTAAAATAAAATTCACAACACTCCTACAAATCTTGACTGTTGTGCAAAGTGATAGCACCTCCCCATTCTTACTTGCTATGAAGATGTGGGTAAAAATCATGACCTGTCTCTAGTCTCTGTGCACCAAATAGATATTTGCTCATCAGCATTATTGTCAAATTTTGTAACTGCTCTTCCTATGCCATATCTCTCATAAGTCAAAGTATCTGGAGTTGAGGACAGTGGGTGATATTCAGTCAGTAATACAAATGCATTAAGGAATTTGGGGGAGAGTGCAGACAGGCACAGCTAAGCCCAAATTCATAGAGGCCAGTTACGTCAATTTGTGGTTTCCCCAAATATAGGAATGCAAATGAGCACATAATGAGATTGTAATGAGATGTGACATAAATGTTCTTATACTAATTAAGGCTATTCTCCTCCAATTACAGGCCACGGTGGTGCAGCGGTTAGCGTTGCCACCTCACAGCAAGAGGTTCTCCGGTTCAATCCTTGACTGGGGTGCCTTCTGTGTGGAGTCTGCATGTCCTCCCTGTGGTCATGTGGGTTTCCTCCAGGTGCTCCAGTTTCCTCCCACATCCCAAAGATATGCTGTAGGTGGACTGGACACTCTAAATTGGCCCGAGGAGTGAGTGAGTGCCTGTGTGTGCCTTCTGTGGAAGATCGGGGGCTGGGCTGGCAACTCAACACCGCAAAACTCCAGTGCTAATCATGAGTGGACAGGTGATCCACTGTGGCGACCCCTAACTGGAAAAAAGCCGAAATAAGAAGTCGTCAGTTTTTCTCACTTTGCAGTGCTTGTTGCAGATGCAGTATAAAGAGGAACGACTCACCGAAAGGATAAGAGTTGCATTTGGTGAAAATGCTATCACATGTGTCGAGTTACACTGTTTCTACATCAGCATTACTTGTCTTGGCTGGCTCAAAACCACTTGTGCCGAGCGGTGCTCATCCACCCATAAGGCAGAATATAGGCAAAGGATTACTCATTATAATTTTAATAATCAAGAAATCTTTGATAGGTTTAGAGTGGTCAGGGACTTTAAAAGAGTCTTAGTGGGATTGTTTGAGGTTTACAGGGTCACTGGAGGAATGCATGGACATTCTATTCCTGTCCACACCAATGTATTTACAGCCATCACTATATTTGCTACAGGGACCTTCCAGAGAAAGTCTGGGGACACACTTGAGATCTCACAAGCTTCTGCTTTGAGGATACTGAAGGAGTTCCTGGATGTAGTCTTGGCAAATGTAGATCAGTACATCTATTTCCCAGTGTAAACTCAGGATCAAGCTCAGGCTATGTGTGCCTTTTATGGGATGGCACATTTTCCTGAGGTACACTGTGCAATAGATTACACCCATATCACAATTAGGGTCCCTCCTGGTATGCAAGGTGACCGGTACTTTATTAAAAAGGACTTCCATTCCATCAGTTGCCAGGTAGTGTGTGATAAATGGGGTTTCATCACCAATGATTCCCATATCTGGCAAACTAGCTTAATGTACCTCATTTTCCTACATGGTAGGATGCCCAGTGGCCATCTTGTTGGTAAGTGAAAATTTGTTTATTTATTTATTTATTTAACATATATAATTATTAATGTTAAAGATAATTGCTTTATATTAATCTGTATTTTCTTATTTTATCTTCCTTCCCCTTTCTCTGTCTCTCTTTTTTTTTGAATGAAAGGGGATGGCTGATATCCACTGGAGCCATGGCTCATGACTCTGGTGAAAACTCCATCTGGAGCTATGGAGGAGAAATGTAACACATCCCTGTCCCAAACCCTTATTGTGATTGACTGGATGTTTGGTCTCCTGAAGAGTTGTTTCAGGTGCCTGGATGAGTCTGAGTGTGCGTTTCAGTATGACCCAGCTACTGTGTGTAGGATGTTCAATGTCTGTTACATTCTGCATAATATGATTATGTACCAGTCTGGTAGTGAAGTGCCCTATGCTGTCATGGCAGCTCTAAGTTGTAGTCCCACTATGACTAATGATGACCATCTGGCAGCAGTAGTAAAGGACTGCATGCAGCTGCTGAGGTTATGAGGTGGTGTCTAATCAAGAAGTATGGACCAGGACATTCAGCTTAGTTTTTCCTTTTCTTAAAAAAAAAACACATAGAGCATAACTGATGCATGCAGATATCTGTGGGCTGTCCTGCATAGTGCATGGTTTACTGTCACTTTTCATCTGACATTACCTCTCATCTTAAAGTATAAATATGTATATATATATATTTTTTTTTACTAGCTGTTTGCCTGAATGCTGTGTAGTGATTGAGAAAGGCAGCAGATTAATAAATAAGTCAACAGTTGCACATGTTCTATTTGATTACTGTTTTTTAGTTATTTATATATTTATTTTGTATTCCGTAGAAACTGGCACTGTCAGCAGTGAAAAATGTAACTTTAATTTTCAAATGTTCTGTAACGACATATGTGACACTGCACATCCCATGTCTTTCTTACTGTCATTAAAATATTAATGAGGTCAGAATCTCTCATTTGTACAGTGATGAAGTATGTATGCTCTTAACATATGTGCACAGACGTGCCTCCTCCTCACAACACAACTGCATTTAAACACAAATGTGCAAGACTGCAACTTCAGAATGTGGTGAAAGTAATAGCCGGAACAGGAATAACTTTACATGTATGTCAAACCCAACTCCCTCACCACCAGCTACTAATCCTCAGTTTTATTACAAAGGCATAAAGAAATGTTGAGTCATACACATCTCCTTCTGATAGGCCTGGAGATGGTGTAGCAGATCTGGAGGATGGGCTACCATGAGAACTGTGAGGTGAGTTTGTCTGATGGTGTGATCTAGAGGAGGAAGGTGATCCTCCTGCCAATGACCTGACAATGCATCATGACCACGATCTTGATGTGGAACATGAGGTTCTCGACTGTTGACATGACCTGTGACAAATGTGTTGTGATTGCTCACTGTAAGTGGTGAGATTACTATCTTTAGAGCCAGTGTAAGTATCATTTGATCTCCCCCCATGTGTCCAGACTGCAAGCCATCCCTTTCCTCTGGTTAAACTGAGTCCAGCTTAACTCTGGTATGTCCAAACCAGTGAACAAATGGAGGCTGCAGTTTAAGTCTGGTGTGCCACCATGCTACCCATCAGTGAAAACATGACATTATCCCTGCTCTCTGCCAATTCAAAGTACTGCTTGAAATCTTCACACATACCCTGTAGGACTCTAACCATTTCTAGTTGACTTTCTGTTGCACTGGTATGAGCCCTGACTATGTTATGGCACATTTCCTGTTGTGCTGCCAATGTTTTACATGTGTTCTGAAGTGGTTCAAAGTAACTTCTGCACCTAGTACTTCTTTATAATGTTGTCACTGTGGACAAAGTGGTCTCAGACTGCCTTTCTTCAACCTGACACTGTTCTTCTGCATGCAGAGACACTGGTGTAGAAGTGCATGTTTGCTCCTTGTGTACAAGTGTGAGTGTAATGTCAGCCTGTGTTTGACTCTGAGTTGCAGTGTCACTTTTTGTAGAGTTACTAACATGCTGTGAGGTAAGAGAGCCTGTCATTAAACTGTGACACTGCCTGCCAATTCCCTCGGCGTGCTTCATAAATACAACTGAATCATCATCAGAAACACCCATTCTACTGATGACTTCATCCATATTTATTGGTACAGTAGAACTATTTTTTTCTGATAATGACTTTAAAATTACATGGGGAGCACTTACCATGAAGTCTGGCTTCATTTTCATTAGCTGCTGATGTACAAGGCTGACCTTAAAACAATGAATTATGATGAGTTTAATTACAGCACTCTTTGTCAGCATTCAATGTTAGACATTCAAAAGATGTATTTTTAAAATCAACCTTTAGGAGCAGATGAATGTAACTGCCACTGCAGACTTTGGTTTGATGGAACAGTGTCTACGCCACCTCTAATTATTCCCATTCTACCATCTTCATCATAGGAATTCATCATCTGGTGTTAACTTAATAATATTTGGAGTACCCCCCCCCCCCCCGTAGTGGTCCTGCAAATTGCATTCTGCTTGGCCTTTCTTCCAGCCATGTCCTACTTTTCTTGCACTGTGTCAGAGATCTGTTTCTACCTCCATCTCTGTTGATTTCAACAACTACTTGGCCCCATGCTTTGCTCATCTTGGCTTGTCTGGACCCCACCTTTACCAAACAGCAGTTTTCCATATGTCCTAAGTGCTGCCATGAGTACACGATTTTCCTCATATTTAAAGCTGTCATGCCTGGATCCCTGATACTCCATCTCTGCTATACAGGAAAATAATAAATAAAACACTGTCGGACAGTTGCCACAGTACTGTCTGCATGACATCAGTAGTTAAAGTATAATACACTGGCCTATTATTCCTGCCACCAGCACAGCTACACAAAAACAATCTAACACAACTGTGATTTCAAAGAACACAATTTCATATTTTTGAATACAAAAATGCAGTACTGTCTATTACTGATAGGTACTATTCCCTCACTGACATTAGTAAAACAACACTTTCACTACACATCTGTATTTCTGTCTTATGCACAATACACATTAGTTCAATAACAAGGTCTACATTGCATGGACGGTAACAATGATGTATTGTTCAGTTATTACATTTTGAATGAACAGCATCATATGTCAAGCAACTTGCAAGCTTTTCCCCATAATTAAACACTCATTCAATGTAAAAGCACAACACAATTCAAAATGCATTGCAATTGACCTTTAAAACATTATTACAGGAACTGTTAATTGCCCTGTTAAAAACTAGTACTTATTTTATATACTTTTTCCAAGTTTTGGATGTATGAGGTGTCTAAAGTATTTGCCACCTATCTCAACTACTGACAAATCAGTATGACACAGCTAAACCTTTTGGTGAAAATTCAGGCTGATTTACACATTTAGTATACCAATTATGCTAATTTATTTGCATGTCTATGAATTGCAGCATAATGCAAAAGTGTTACAAAGTATATCAGTGTATTCTGGATATTCGCTGATTATGAATGAATGTGATATGCTACATGAACGAGTCTGAGAAGGTGTGGACATGCTGCGGACGTTTATGAAATCCACAGCATTCTGCAGCAATGCCAAGTTGTTTGCAGACACACACACTGCTTGGCCAAGACTAGCTAATATAGAGATATACTGGCAAAATTCAAAATGGAGTCAATCTGAATGTCAGACTGTAATGACTGTGAAAGCTAATCTGTGGCCATCCAGGTCTGTATGTCACACCCTAACAAGTAATACATATACACAAGTTCTAGAAATACTTCCTCACATTAGTATTAACATTTTTTTTCCACTATCTATAAATAAATAAATAAATTCATAAAAATAAAAAAAATGAAGTTAAAAAAAGTGATGGGTCCCACCTTGATGCATGAAACCAGCTGCTGCTAAAGTTGGACATAAGAAAAAATGATGATGTGTGACTGGCAACACCTAAACTCAGAAATAATCCATTAGTAATTGTACGGTCTGGTATTTCCCTTTAAGAAAAAAAAAATAGGGTGTGACAAAGCATTTTTTGTTCCAGCAATTAATATCTGATTAATCATCCTAGTAAAAATAGGGTTTGGTCAAGGTGATGTCACACTCAACAGGGAGTGGTTGTAACCGTGGTTAATAGAGCCCTCACTATATTTTCCTTATTCTGGTATTGGTTCTGGCTCTTTGAATGATGGCAGCACCTGGTCTGAGAAAAACACCTTACTCATGTTCTACCTTCTCCATGACTCATACCTGGAGAAGATTCAGGTGTGCATGCGTACAGGTATTTGGAAAAAATCAATATCTGGCGGGAGCTGGGTGACCACCTGTCAACCCTGACAGGTATAACCCACTATGGTCAGCAGTCCCATCACAGGTATAACAACTTGCAAAAGTGTAGTGCTGACCAGCTGGTGAAGTAGGTTGATCAAGTTTGGTAGAGAAGGCAAGAGATCTACAGTAAGCACAATTTTTAATCCATTTATAGATGCATATATATATATATATATATATATATATATATATATATATATATATATATATATATATATATATATATATATAAAATACAATGGGGGTGGAAAAAATAGGACAAGTACATGTACTTCAGCATATCTTAACCTGCAAATATGTACTTGAGGTGACATTCTGAAATGCATTAAAAACAAACAAATATGTCATGTAATCAAACATCCATCTGTTAATAAGATGATAATTGAGAAAATAGTGCTATTACCTGTTAAGAGGTTATATTAACAAATAAAAATGCAAGCAAAGAATATGAAAATTGTGACTAGTACAGGTTACTCTGTAAATGTATTAGTAAAGTTCATATATCAGTAATGCTGACTGCATGTAATACAGTTAGAAATTAAAAGTTGCTGTTATAGGTGTAAAGAATTGTGTAACATTGTAGTGGAAATGTTGTAAGACCTTTTCTAAGTATTACAAAATGATAGGTTCTGTGAGAGGTAACTAAATATAATTAAAAAGAATTGCTGAACCTCATTGTCTCTTCATAACTATTTCTTGTTGCATGTACAACATGGCTGGGGCAATGACTTTTGGGGGAGGGGGGAGGGGGTTACGTAAGCAATAATGCCCAATGGGGAGTGTGTTAATGTGTAATTAATGCCTGCCCAGGGGTGTTATAAGGCCCGTTGCAGCAGGTGGAGGGCATCTGCATCCCTGGAAGGGTGTTAATTACACATTAACACACCCTGGAGGGCATTATTGTGCTTAGAAAATGGGATCTCTATATAATTGTGTTTTAGTTACTTGTTTTTTTTAAGTACTATATTATTTTTATGTATTTTTGATGTAAAATAGTTCCTCTGCCTAATGTTTTAAACTTTCTGTAGTATATGTTAATGGTGTTAGAGGATGCATTTTACATAAAAAATATATAAAAAATAATATAGTACTTAAAAAATAAGTAAAACACAGCAATTTTACAGAGAGCCAATTTTCTCTCTCTCTCATACACAGTCACTGCTGCTTTTATACAAGCATTCACTCACACAAGATCACTCTCTCTGTCTCTGGATTTCTCTGAAACACAGTCTCCTCTGCTTTCATACACACATTCACTCACACAAGATCAGTGTCTCTCTCTAACACATATTCTCCTCTGCATTCATACATGCATTCACTCACACATGCAGACAGAAACAAACACACACACACATACACACATACACACACATACATTTCTTTCTCTTTATTTTTTTTACTCTCGCTAAACAGCAAAAGTGCTGCTTAACGAATATAACGTAATGGTGGACATTAGTTTTTTAGCAGTTCAAGATATATGGCAGATTGATATGCTGCCGTGAAGTGGTGGACTTGTTTTTCAGTGGCCATTACTTGTACATTAATATTCTGCTGGAGAATGTTTGTACTCCAATCAGGGTGCTAATGTACAGTTTACCGATTTTTTAATTTGCTTTAATAATAACCAGCAAGTATCCATTTCAGAGAACAAGCTGTTTACTTCATTATTGTACATTAGACAAAGTTCTGCAGAAAAGAAAATTCACTCTTCCATGAATTGTCACATTTCAGTATTTGTAATTCAGGTTTTCCACAGAGTGATATATGCATTTTTTAAAACAAAAGACTGACCTGCATTCATACTTTTTCAGTGCCCTGCACCATGCAGTAGAATATTTCACTACTGAGTTTTAATAATACACATATGTATGTTTTCAGCAGTTGCAATCTGACAGGAATAGACAAAATGAAAATGGTTACAGGGAATATAAAGCATGTGTATCTGTGGAATACAGTCAAATACAGGTAATCAAGATTACCTGTCTGCCTTTAGCTTGTAAGTGAGGAAGACATACAATACAATTCCCAACAAGAAAAGAGAGGAAGCAAGAGACCAGTGGAATCCTCTGGTAAGAGTAACAGGTGCCCATGAGATATTTATTACTTAACTAACCATATTATAAATTATTACACATAATTCAGTGTAACATAAACAGTAGTATAACAATGCTTTTAAAACTGATTTCATTTGTAAGCCTGCAAACAACTGTTGTTATACCTTTGTAACTGAAAGAAATTCAAAGGAAGACAAGAATAGATCAAGGAAAATGTGTTATACTTTCATTTTTAAGCATGATTAACTGCAGTAGTCAGTGATTTATTTCATGTTTGCTGACTGTGTACTGCAAAACGTGTTTAAAAAAAAATGGAATTTAAACAAAAACATTTAGGTTCATATGTTCATAGGTAAGTACTAGGCTATCTGCCCAAGGGCATCTATAAGCCTAGCCAGAATGTGTTGGCTTTTGCCACCCCCTTAGATTAGTTCCCTGTGCCTCGGTCAAGCACAGCCATTAGTTCCCTTTGCATCTGTCCAGCAGAGCCACTGCAGTGATCCCTGGGGTAAAATTTCTGTTTCCCATCCACTCGTCAAGGTTTCTCTTGAAGAGTGTTAGTGAGGGGCTCTGCCTAATGTAGATTGGAATCCTGTTCCAAAGCATGGGAAGTCTCTGGGACAGGAATCTATCCCTCCAGCACGTCCTATTTATCATCGTGGTGTGGTTTAGATCCCTAGAGTATCCGGCTCTTGGGGATTTGTTTTTTTTAGGTAGAGCATGTCCATCAATTCTGGGTTGGACATGGCCTTGTATGTCAGGCAGAGATCACCTCTGAGTAAGCAGTATGCAACCGAGTACAGCTGGAGTTTCTTCAGTCGGGCTGCATAGGGCATATGTTTGAGGACAGTAATTCTTTTGGTGAGGTACTTCTGTGGTCTTTCCAGCTGTTGCAGGTGTCTTGTAAGGTACATCCCAATTGGGGCGTTGTACTCTATGATTGGTCTGATTAGTGATGAGTAGAGAGGCGCAATAACCTTTTTTGTTCAAGATGCTAACCCTTTTGTGATTAGGTGGGCCACATAGAAGGATTTTCTAACCACCTTGGGAATATGATTATCAAAGGAGAGATTACTATCTACTTGGGTCCCCAGATCGCTTATTACATTTTCTGTATTTAGGGGACTACCATGTATGTGGTAGTTCGTGGGTACTTTGTTGTTCCCAAAGGGAATGACTATGCACATTTTGGCATTTAGCTTGAGGCCATGATTTTGACACCAGGTATCCATCTTAGTGAGACCCTTTTGGAGGCTATCTATATCAGCTGGAGAGTCAATTATGGCCCCCAGTTTGCAGTCATCTGCGAACTTGGTCAGCCATAGTCCTTCTGTGCTTGTCTGTACCTCTGAGAAGTATATAATGAACAGGAGGGGTCCCAGGACTGAGCACTGGGGGACGCCACTTGTAACTGGTTTAGAGTCGGACCTAGAGCCTGCAACTCTCATTGTGTGGGTTCTATCGATGAGCCAACTGGCAACCCATCTCATGATGTAGGGGTTTATGTTCAGGCTGGTGAGCTTGTCTATAATACCAGAATGGGGAATAGTATCGTAAGCCTTTGTGAGGTTTAGGTAGGCTGTGTGGACCTCCTTTCCCTCGTATAAAGTCTTGGTAACTGTCTCAAAGAAGTCCACCATCATTTAGAAGGCATGATCTGCCCTTAACAAAGCCAAATTGGGTAGAGTCCAATGTTTGAAGGTTCCCAATGTCTCTGTTAATGAATTCCATGATGATGCGCTCCATAGCCTTGAAGACCAGGCTAGTCAGGCTTATAGGGTGATAGTTTCCAGGGTCTGTTGTGGAGCGCGATAACTGTTGCTGTGCTCCACTCTATGGGTACGTGGCCTGTAGAGAGGCTGAGTTTGAACAGTGTGTTTAGGTGAGGGGTTAGTTCATTTTGGAGCTCGTGTAACACAGCCTGGGACACCATCTGGTCCCATTGAAGCTGTATTTTTGGCTTTGGATAGGGCTGTTTTAACCTGTGTGTCAGTGATTGCCAGGGCGCTACATTCTTCTGGTATGGTTATGGGCCCTTTAGGGGGTGAGAGGGGGGTGAAGTTTGCACTAAACCTGTCTGCCAAAATGTTGGCAATATCAGTTGGTGCAGTGTATTTTGTACCATTCTGCACTAACTCAGAGTAGATCTGAGAGTTTCCACTTAGGTTCTTGACATAGCTAAAGAATACTTTGTGGTTATCTTTGGAGTCCTTGGCAATTTTTCTTTCGAAGCTAGCCTTGGATGATTTTATGAGGGATCGTAAATTCTTGCTGATAGTAATCAGGGATTTCTTTCCTTCTTGGGATTTTACTCTTTTCTGTACTAGTTTCTTCCTTCTATTGTGTAGCTTGTTTATTTTAGGGGTCTACCAGACTGGTTTCCTTTTCTTGGAGGAGTGAGTCTTGGTTTTGCTTGGGATAGCACGATCCATGCATTCTTGCAAGTGCTCATAGAGTGCCTTTGTAAGGGATTCAGCAGCTTGGACAGCATTATAGTTTAGCATGGGGGCTGTGAACCTTCCCACCTCAGTCTTAAGTAACGTGAAGTTTGCTTGAAAAGTTTTTCATGGTGGTTTCCTTGATTGGGGGTGGGAACGGAATGTGGATATCCAGAGTAATTAGTCTATGGTCTGATCTAACCAGCGAGGGTTTGACCTCCGGTGTAGAACACCACTCGCCCATGTTGGTGATGACCAGGTCCAATACTTTGTCACCTCTGGTGGGGATGTTGACCAGTTGATTCAGGGCATTCGAGTTTATAAATTCTAGGAAGTGTTGGTCAAGGGAGTTAGTACTTGAGTAGTTCTCCCAGTTAGTTTGGGTAATTGAAATCACCCAATATTAGGGCATTTGGTAGGACCATCATATTTTCCAGTGTCTCCAGAAACACAGAATGCGGGTCCTGGGTCATGGTGGGTGATCTGTAGCAAGCTACAATTTGAATTGCAGTTTTGCCCATTGTTAGTTGCACATGGATGATCTCTGAGGCATTGTGCTGTGCCCCTAACCTGGAGGTGTGGGTATCCTTGATGAATATGGATACAACCCCACCTTTTGAATTTCGGTCTGGGTTCTGTGGCCAAAAAGTATGGTATGAGTCATAGTCTGGTAGTGCTGGGGTGCTCTCTGGAGCCTTAAACCAGGTTTCTGTTACTGCACAGATATCGATGTTCTACATACTGAGGAGTGCCTCGAGTGCATGCATTTTGAGGTTTAGACTTCTGGTGTTGAGTAGCATTACCCTCAGTTTTTGGTTACTTGTGCTATTTGTGGTAGTGAGTTTGTCTTTTGAGCCCAGCCTAAAAAAGGTGCTATGGGGTCAACAAAAGCCTTGGCCAGTATTCAAAAGCCTAAGGGTGACAGGTGCAAGCCATCTCTTGTGAAGCAACGTGGCTTATCGAGCATGTCATCCCAGGTGGACAGATGCTGGATCCCCTTTGAATGACACCAGAAACTTAGCCAGTTGTTGAAACTGATCATTTTTTCTTTATACTGTGGCATCATTCTTGGTGGGGGCAAGATGCTACTCAGGGTCAGGGTCATACCGGCCTGGGCTATCTGATCAGAGAGCTCTACCATGTCTCTTTTCATGTAGTCCAGGGAGGTACGTCTCAGGTCATTCACACCAACATGGACAATGACAGAGTCATATTTGTACTTGTTCTGGAGTGACCTGAGTGCTTGTGTTATGTGGCGGATCCTGGCACCCAACATTTTCAAATTGCCATTTCATTTTAGTACAATTATGCATAAGTTCTACTTTTACACATTTGCTAAGTTACATAAGCACTACCCCAAGTGTATGCATAAGCACTTGCAATACACAACTGTATTTCAGTAAAGATATTTTTCTCAGTGGTTTATTGACTTGTTACCTTGTATTATAACAGTATTGTATGGATTCATTGTACTTTCTTCTGTTTTTTTGTCTCCCCACCCCTTTTTTATATTTTATTATCTTATGTGTGCATTTCTTTTTAGTTTGCTGTTGTGCTTCTCTCCCATTTCATTTATCTTTTATACAGGTTCAAATCCCTCAGAAAAAGACTAGGTGTTTACTTCCTAGGCTAGGGAGAGCTCACCCTCTGCCTGTCTGAGCTGTCCTTGCATGGGTCAGAGTGGAGGCACTGGTCCTTCAGGCACACTGGCGTGTGGCAGCCTGGAAGCTTCACTGAATGGGGGCTTCAGAGTTTGGTTGAGGATGTACTGGAAGAGGTAGTGGACAGGAAAATTATTCCAGTCAAAGCCTCTCTTCAGCATGTGTAAGACATGCTCGCCCAGTTGGTGACCACTACTATGCCAACACAGACCTTACCCCCTCAAAATTGGGGACCTCCACTGCAACACCATCTGGCAGTGGATGTGCTTGAGGCTCTCTGGACTGGGTACACAGTTCAGACATCCTCAGCCTTTTTTCCCTTACTATTTCTCCTATATCCTCTTCCCTATTTCCCACCCATACTACCCTCTTACAATAAAAAAAATTCTCAAAATAAGGTGTCTATCCCCTGACAAAACATAGTAACCATCATCTCCCATCTCCTTCATCTCAATCCCTCTTGATGTTTCCCTTATGTGTTCCCCTCTTTGTTTGTCTACCATTTTTCAAACTTTCCTTTTACCTCATTTCTATTGTTTAATGAAACCATCAGATATCCACAAAGCATACCCCTGTATGAAATTGTTCTCGCCACTTTACTTTAAAAAAAAATGTTTTAGCAGCTGCACAATCCTTTAAGAGTGGCTGGACTCAGCTATGCTTATCCACAATATGCCAAGGCACATACAATTTAGGGTGCTGCAAAATACTTCACACATACAAAAACATGACCTCTACACAATTTGAACATTTAGAAATAAGAGTATGATTATAGAAATTGCTTCACAGTTCCATATTCAATGCAACTACATTACACTGACCTGATTTGCATATCCACATAGTGCCACTGTCCACTCATGTGTGCTAAGCACTTGTGCAGCCCCAGGCTATGAATATCACTCCATTATTCTAAGTGGGACTTCATCAGAGTATTGTTTGTTAGCTTTCTTTGTAATTACTCTGCCTACATACATTTTTTTCGAAAGATTGAGTATTTGGAGGTCCATAAAGTAATCCATATAAGACCATATCAGAGCATTGTACACTGGTAGAACTTTTCTTGGAACAACTGACTCAGTATCTGTAGCTGTACATGCATGTATGAAAACAGTAAACAGTTTGGAAGAACTAGCAGGACAGATTAGTTTGAAAAATCTCTTTGGCGAAAGCGCTTACCTGTCTTGTGTATGGAATAAAAGCCTTTTTGAAATTTTATGGACTTTCGTGGATTTGAATTTTTGCTTCATGGAATGAACATTATTAATATGCAAGTTTTTCCTGCATAGGTCTGCTCCCATACTTTGCTTTTACTTTCACAAGTATGTTATTTAAAATGCATCTTAAAAGAATGAATTATAACATCCAACTCCATAACAGACATTGGTGACGGACCTGTCATTAACAATAATATACATTGCAATTAATTGGATTTTGATGCTTAAAAAGGCCAGTAATATTCTTGAAATATCTTTTTGCATAAAATAAGTATTAGTAATTACCTCATTTAGCCTTGTAAAACAATATTAAAATGACACTCAGTATTCTCTCACAGTATAATTTAATTTTTTTTCAGTTATCCTTTCTTCATGTAAACCATCCAGTTAGTCTATAAAAGTACAGTGATATGTTTGTGAAGAAGAGAAAATATCCTAAAACAATATTTGTTCTTATCACTGTCATAGCATGTCTGAACCCAAATTGTTGATGTAATAAAATGATTCTGTTTTTCCCTGACTTTGCTTGTTTGTTATCAATATAAGTTGTGATAACACTGCACATATCATAATGCTGTGCATGTTTAATTTAGTTTTGGCTATACCAAAGTACAATGTTAAAGTTGAAAAGACTGATGATTATGAAATTAAAATTGAAATGCTTACATTTCTTTCAAAATCAAACACATTTCACTTCCGTAAGTTAATAACTAAAGCTCACAATGCATAGTAAAATACTGCATATATGATAAATAAATTAATACAAAGCAATATTTTGCACATTATATATGCATTTTTGTTGTGCTATTAATATTTAATTTCATATCAAATTAGAAAACTAGCTTAGAAAATGAAGAAAACTCTTTGGCAATTTCACAGAGAATTTTACCTCAGGTAGACAGCAAATGTTGGAGGTATGACAGGGAAGAAATGGGTAATTGGGAACATATTTTCTATTAGTGTGGTGAGTTGGTGGATTTTATGGATTTCCTGTGGGATGCACTGTTGGAGATGCTGGGTGGGCAGATTGGTGTGATGAGGGAGATGATTTTTCTGAGCTATGATACAGAATTAGAAATGCCTAGACATGGTAAAGCCTTGCTGTGTCTAATTATGGTGGCTGCCAAAAAAGCAATTACTAGAAAATGGAAATCAAAATCTAAACCTTGTACTAGAAGTTGTGAATATAGTAACAGAGATAAAACAACTGGAGCTGAGCTATTTAGAAAAAGGTAGGAGCAAACTACATATTTAAAAAATGGGAATTTTGGGAGTAATACCTATAGGAGAGGAATGAGGTTTAAAAGAAGACAGGACTTAAATGAGTTATGTAATGTTTGACTGCAAATGATTGGGTAGATTATAAGTGATGTGTCGGTATAGTTTGTGATGTAAAGTGCTTGCAACTAGGATTGTGTTGGTTTGCTTTGTTTTTATGTATATAAACGTATGACTTCTTATGTCATAAGTGATGGTTTATTAAAGATGTTTCTTGTTAAAAAGGAGGACAATAATTGAATAATTTATGTATTGTTGCTTAGGTTGTATGATGTATAGCAATATATGTGAAGTATAATGTTTGTTAATCTTAATTTGTTAGTATAGTTTGACTACTTTTGAATAAATGTAAATGTGTCTATGTCAAAAAAGCTTACACTAACACACAGTGAGAGCCCATTCAATAAGTCCATTTGTTTAAGACATACTATTCATTTACCATTAGAAAAAAAAAATAGTCACTTCCTGTCTTACAAACCAATGCATCTTTAACTGAGTGGCAAAAAGACCTCAACTAAATAAGAAAATTTTGAAGTGGTGACATTAGTTTAATTTACAGAAAAGAAAATATTTAGTCAACAGGCTCAGACTTTTAAGTCCTTTGTAACCAAAGAGTCATTTAGGAATTTATCTTTCATTTGTCAGTGAACAGCTGTTGAACGCAATGCTTTTTGCAAAGCAGAAAGCTCCCTATTGTATCGTCAGTAGCACTAAAGTGTCTGCAGTAACTGGAACAGATGAAAGGCTACTGATAAAAATGATAAACAGTAAAGGAAAATACTTTTTATCATTGTGTGACACTTTGTGCTAAAGCTAGACATGACAGCAGTCATCCAGGAATAGAACTCTAGCTATTTCCAGAAAAGAGAGCTACTTTATTGCATTGTCATCTTTTATTACACTATATTATAACAGTAATATCTTCCGCTCGGGGTTAATGCTCCGTTGTAGATAGCAATAATAAAATGAATTAAGAAATAGAGTAGGAGCAACAAAATGAAAGGAGTGTGTAAGAAACTGTATCCAGATCCACAAAATACGAATGAAACAAAATCTAAAACTCGAATAAAGGGATTGTGGGTAGAATTATTTTTGCATTGTTTGCACAGCTTTCTTAAGCTTTTAATTTTAAGCTTTACCAAAACAAAATGAATTAACTAACTAAAATATTGGTAAATAAGAAAAAAAATACAATTCAAAAAACAAAAAAACAAATTTATAGTGGTATATTAAATCTAATAATAGTCAACTAACTGTTCTTGATATTTCCCCAATAACAATAACCAATGCATGCTAATGATTAAAATGGCAATACATATATAAAATAATGATTTATAATATTTTAAATAATATAAAAAAACAAAAAAAAAGTGTATGTATAAAAATTGTATACAATAACAATAAAACAGATATCTGAAAAACAAATACTATGATATATCTGCAATTCTATTAATAGTATACAATAGATATCATTTATAAATGGACATACAATAGAAATACATCAAATTTAATGCTTTGTATAACCAAGAGATATAGATACAACACATGCCACATTAAATATTCCATTATTTATTGTGTTCCAGATTCTAATCAATTTAATAATGGTTATAAAGGATTGCTGCCATTGAGTCCTGGTGGCATATCAGATCTAAGTTTGATAATCCATTGTGTCTCTCTGGCTTCATGTATATTATTCAGTATACCCTCTCTGTGATTGTGATAAAGATGTTCCAAAGATCTAATAAAGGACTTCCTTGTATTTATGATCTTCAAATGCATTATTAGAAGCTAATTTTTTTTAAATAAAATTTCCTTATATTGGTAAATGTGTTCACTGATCCTGTCTCTAAGACAGCAGACTTAGCTGACTTCGTTTTTGCTGAACAGATTCTACGATAGATATATCACATACCACCCAGCATACATTTAACACCACCGGTCCCTATAGTCATCATCCTTAAAATCCTGGTAAATGCCTGATTGTTGTGAATGTATATATATGTTGAAATAATTGAACAAAATGATACAAAATAATACCAGTATTGAACCCATTTATTATTGTAAGCCCTATTCTGCATAATAATAATCTTGTAGTTCTTCTTATTCTTCTTCTCAAACTGAGTTTCTCTTCTTTTTCTTATCTTTATTTTTGGAATTTTATTCTTAAAAAATATAAACATTAAATAAATATTTAAAATGTTCTATAACTTAAACTTATCTTACTGTCCTTATACACAGATTTTGGTATACCATGAACATTCACATACATATTACAGCAACCATGTTTTCATAACAATGGTTTCTGTCTCGATCTTCTACATAGTTTTTAAAATAAGGCATAGCTAATATACATATTATTTCTGGCATATTACACCTAAGAGATCTTAAGTAATTTGTTTTATAACACCATTTATAACTTAAAAAAAAGTTAATGCATCTATAAGTTCTTTAAATCTATAGGATAAGCGTGTACTAAGCGTGTAGCTATAGTCTTATTATAACATTGCTCACTCTATGCATGGATATATACACACCATATACCATAACATATGTATCTTCCAATTCTGTTTCTTTGTATATAGCATTGTTGGTGATCCTGGACCATTGGCCCCATTGGAAATATAATTATTAAATGAGATAGAATTGAGATCAAATTATTAATTGATTGCATGAAATTCTGTAAGAAACATATTGTGTGTTTAGAAACATAACCTCTCATGTGGATGTAGATCTCCAAAGAGAAGGTCATCCTGGCGATATGTTGTCCAGATAATGCACTCTGAAACATGCAACTTATCTCCCATACCTACCATCCCAAGATTGAAAGACCATCCAGCATGCTGGCTATTGGCACACAAAGTGCCCATAGAGAACAAATAAATCGCTGGAGACAGACTTCATTTGAAAGCAAGAATGCATTTCAAACACAGTACCATAGTTCAATGTTCAAATCTCAGAGTAGTATCACTGTCAATAATGATTATTGTATCAAGTTTTCTTCAGATAACTACTTAGAATATCTATACCTTCCATGTTGGGTATCACTGTGAATAATGATTGGGCGTCCATAGTGGCGGATATAACATAAGATAAACATGAAAGATGGACTGTTATTTTGATATAAGTATATAACAGTTCGAGTTGACTAATGTAATCTTAAGATGAGTTCGATATTTGGATACTGGTCTTAAGGACCACCTTTCCCTGCCCCTATGGGGTTCAGGGGTGGTTGGGGGCTGCCACTATGGGTCTCATAGGTGGTGAAATGTGATGTAATGCACCTTCGAGGTACAACTGAAAAAATATGATATCATGGGATTTGTCCAAGAGTAAAAAATCATAGGATTGATCAATAGTATTATAGTTATCTATTCCAGACATATAGTGTTCATAATATCCATATCATAAGATCCCAAGATACAATCCTGTCTTGATTCATAAATGTTCATATATTGTAGCATCAATACTATACTTTGTTCACCTCTTCTACTATTGTATATTATAATTCAATAACCCTTGTCTGCGGAGACTGAGTAATGTAAATTTAACTTATTTCTATTATTCACTTTATTGACATTTATAATTTAAATTATATTTATTCCTATCTAATACTAATAGAAGTATCCTCATTTAAGTAAGAGATCATCTTCTGTTAATAAATGTCTATATATAGCAACTAAGGTGTGTCATGCTTATAATATGCATGTATGAGAGGGAAGAAGCTATAATGTTAGGCCAGGCATTGTATAAGGAACACATGAATCCTTCTATAGGCGTTTGAACAGAATAAATTCTTTCTATTGAAGAGGGGTTATTCACAGGCTAAATTTCACATCTGAATGATCAATCATTTCTACTATTTATTGGACATTTATGTTGAGAAAATAATTAATGTATATTCTTGGACATTTATATTATGTTAATGTTATAGTGATATGTATAGCACAGATCTAGTATGCAGGTATAAGATGTAATACAGGTGTAATTGAGAGATGTATACAAGGGTATATCTATGTATTTAGATGCATAGTCTAAGGCTAATACTTAATACTTAAAACCCCTATAGATAAGAAATGTTAAGAGATTTGTGACTTTCAGTAGATATGAAGTAAAGAAGAGTGAATATATTATGAAAAGTTTCTTTCGCCATGTACATCATCAGATATGAAGAATATATATAATGTTTGGATGATGCCATGTTTAAGTAGAAAAGCAGATGAATACTTTGTCAAACATCCACCAGGTGATATTACACTTTAAGGATGAGTCGATTAAAGAACCTACGAGAAAACATGTTGTTCATTAAATATCATGTAGAAAAAAACTGAAGAATTACGACCAAAAAAAACGAAGTTAGTTTGTTTAGAGAAGAGAGAAAGAACTGAAGGAAGACTATTAGGCAAAAAAAAAAAGAATAATGCAAATCAATCCGGTGTAACAGTGAACTGCTGTAATATGTTTGATTTTGATCTTTCATTCCTCAGAATCACATTCATCACAATGACAGATATTTTGATAATTGGGCTATGAGGATGACAGTGACATTTAAGAAAGAATCTGTATGGCATAGAGGAGAATATATGCGTGCATGTAGTTTGAAACCATTATTAAGATTCTGCAAAAGATGTTGCAATACAAAACATTATATATATTAAAAAAATGCATTAAACATGTCTGTCTTGAGGAAGGCAATGATGCTAAACACTGTGTATCTGGAAGGGAACGAATTAATATTTAACTCTGGAATCCTGTATTGTTTGAAGCTCATTAAGATACACAATGAATTATCAAACTACAAGCTGATATGATTATTACACTTGAAACTTAGATTAAAACATATTATGAGGAAGATTGAGAAGGTTATAAATAATGGTTTATATTGAAGTGCCATATTTGAAACACTTTAATACATGGTTTATTTTAATTGTTATTAACTGTTATATTTAACTGTTACAAAATATGGTTAATTATTGAATGATGTGTTTCTGAGAAATTTCTCTGTTAAATTTTATGTATTATTATCATACATTATTAGTGCTAAGATGTTATTGTATTAATTATTATATTTTATGTTTATGTATAATTAATATTAAAAATTTTATATTATTATTAATATACTAACTGTTATTTATTTTATAATATTTCCATTTTAAGTTTGATTATTTTCTATGTATTTAATATCATAACAATGAGACTCGTTGTTTTATGTGAATTTCAATTATAGTTTTGCATAACTAATGTAATTTCATCTTTTATTACACGGCCTAAAATACTAACTGCTCTGAGTGACTTGTCAGGGTTTGGAGGTCAGTGTAAACCACAAATAGAAAATAGACAAAAATGGTTCAGTTAAACTAGTAAGCATTAAGGCATGATATAGTGCTTGTTATTTTGTAACAAGTGCATGCCTAATTGTTCAAGTCATGAGACAGTATGCATAGTCCTTCTGCATCAAGTTATAGTGCTATTGCACAATGATCCATGCCATGAAGTACTTTGATTCACTCATAAAACTGGATTATTTCTAGAGATGCACACACTTATTTTTTACAGCACCCTTCCATATTTGAAGTTTTACCACACTTCATAATATACAGGATTATGAGTGGGTCGCTAGTCAGCTGTTTTTATGTTCCATCTTCACATTGTGAGTAGTAATGATATGATTAATACCCAAACCATTTTCATATCAGTGGGATAGAGAAAGTAAAACACATACTGCAGAAGCTGAAAGCAGAATCAATTATGACTTTTATTGCATCCATGGGGTTATTTCTTGCACTGAAAAGAGCTACTATTAGAAAGGTAACTATTTTCATGAACTGAACAATGTATTAAACGTAAATATTTTAAAAATGAGATAAGTGCAGACTATTGCTTGAATAATCATATCAATAAAAGTTTATTTAATACTTTACAGTCAACAGATTTACTAATAGTGTTAATATGAAGACTTTATCTGATATAGGTGCTGTCAGATGTAAATGATAACAAAAATACTGTTATGAATTATTTGTTGAGTAAACTAACAATGTAACTTTACTTAAAGTAATCTTGCGTGCATTGAAGTTACCTTGAATTTCACATCCAGAAAAGAACTAATGTTTAATAACAGCACATTCAGTCTTTGGGCCCCAGATTTATAAACATGGTTCAGTTTGAGTGATGGATACAGGTTGAAGATTTTATTGATGACTCCCCTTCCAGACCCACGATTCATGAAAAGAGTTAGAGTTCAGTGTCTGCTTCTTACATCTTTGTGATTAAGTGTGTGTGTGTGCATTATATCTATATCTGTGTGTGTGTGTATCTGTGTAGAAAGAACCTCCTGTGTATAATCTGTTTTATTTAAATGCATGTTTTCCATCCCTATACCTTATGACCCATCTAACCCTTGCCTCTAGTATGAGAGTTTTATCTTAAAATCACACTTAGAGCTGTTCACGGTCATGGTCATGGTGACTGTCATTTTCATGGTCACGATGCAGCCATCATCCAGGCTAGCATTTGAGATTTTCTGTTTTTCCAGCTCTAACCCTTCCCTTCTGGCTTATACATGCACCTGCTGATAGAGGGCTTGCCCTGCCTTCCTTGGTAGTTTGTGCATTCCTGCAAATGCTCCATAAAGGCTGTCACACAGGTACAGCTTGGCAGATGCAAGCTCACATACCTGCAATGCTTGCTGTCCTCCTGTCATTTCAGTCAATGCTGAAAGTGCAATGGGTCTGAATACCTTATCCACTCAGGATGCATGCTATCATTAACCACTGTCGTCCGTCCTTCCTTGTCAGGTCCATCAGCTTTTGGGTTGCTATTCAGTTTGAGTTATCAGTGCCACAGTCATACATATGCACCATTGAGCCAACATCTGGGTCACGATTACACCTGTGCACCACAGCATCAACATTTGGATCACAGTCATACCTTTACCACTCTTCACAATAGAAAACATGTGAGTCACATTTCTAACTTTTTCCTTGTGCACCACAGAGCCAATATTTGGTTTACATTTACACCTTTACCAATGTGCACCATAGAACTAACATTTGCATCACAGTCATGTTTTTCTGCTCGGCATAACAGAACCAGCATCAAGGTCACAGCCATACCTTTACTCCTGTGCACCCATAAAAAAAGACATCTGTGTTACAGACATGCTTTTACCCCTGTGCACCATACCGCCAACATCTGGGTCACATTTATAACTTTACCCCTATCCATTATAGAACCAATATCTTTGTCTCAGTCATACCTTTACCTCTGTGCACTATACAGACAACATGTGGAATGCATTTATACCTTTACCACTGTGTACCATAAAGCCAAAATCTGGGACACATTTCTAACTTAACCCCTGTGCACCACAAGAGACAGTATCAGGGTCACAGTCATACCTTTAACCCTGCTCACCATAGAGACAGCAAAATAATACAGTAACTATATAGGCAAGTAATTTTAAGAAATAAGAAGTATGTAGAAGAGAGTGTAGTTATACAAGAGTCAAACGTATTTATAAGTGTATGTTGTTTTCCTGCACAGACGATTTAGGCATGTACAAATTGTATCCAAATAGTTGCATACTCACTTAAGACATATATACCAGAGAATCACATGATTAAAAGTTTGATGCTTGATAATCTTACTTTCTTTTCAGAAATGGTCTGCCGCTCTCTTTCAAAAGCTTTTGCATACTGGTTAAAGCCTTCCCAACCTTATAGTGTCATTTTAAAACTAAGTACAGTTAGAAAACATTCTGACATATCAAATGTATCAACATCAAAACAAGATCAAAACAAGATCAAATTAGGGTGGCTCTGCTCAAAGCCAGAAGTCTAAATAACAGCTGCCTAACCATGGGACAGTGCTGCATCTGGAAGGCATCCATACATGTGCAATTGCTAAAACCTGGTTTAAATGTCCAGAAATCATCTCTTTCATACCTGGGTTTAGTACCTCTTATGCTGTCAGACTTACAAGCAAGCTATAGGTCCCCCTCTATGACCCAGGAAACCCAAAACATGTATTTAAACTTATTGGAAACACTCATCATTCAACCCAATAACATATTCATGGGTAATTTTAATTATCCTACTATTAACTGGGAAAAATATGACACCAGCCATACAGGCACAGAGATTACTGGATTTTGTAAACAAACTCCCTGGACCAGATTGTCAATACACCAGTCAGGAGTGTAATGATATTAGATCTGGTCCTCACTAATGAGAGAGAATACTGCACACCTCTAGTGTAATGTCTTCTCTGGTAAAATCAACCCATAAAATGGTATCACTTGAAGTAAAACTAAAACCTGAAAACCCAGCCAAACCTGGAATATTCAAGATCTAATCTAAGGCTAACTTCCTAGCATTAATGATAACCTGGCAAAATTTTCAAGCCCCCATAAACCCTGAGAACACGGTTGCTTATGCAAAACTGTTCACAGAACCTCTATACAAGCATGCTGATAGCTGCACAGAGCAGCTGTAACCACCAGGAAGAAGTACAGAGCTAACTCAAAAAACAAGCCACCCTGATGGAATTACAAAATCAATAGGTTGTATAACAGAAGGAAGAAAATCATGGCAAAATTAGGAGGTGCAGCACCCAGCAAGATAATAGCACCTTCATCAAACTAAACAAACAAGTCAGAGAACAAATTAAGTTATTTAAGTTTACCAAAGCAAAATTTGAGGTAAATTTGGCCTCCCAGACCAAGAACAACCACAAAACATTCTTTAGCTATGTCTGCAACCTCAAAGGCAATACACAATTGGGTGCAGAGCTCATTGTTAATGGAGCTACCTATACTCTGCCAGAAGATATAGCAAACCTACTGGCAACAAATTTAGCTCCTTCTTTATACCCCCTGTTCCCCTCAACTTCCCTCAGGAAATACAATCAAATATAACTCCCCCTGCTATCAGTAGAGAACAGGTCCTTAATGCTTTCTCTTAGGCCAAGAACACTGTAAGAATGAGACCAGACAATATCCCATGATGTCTTCTAATACCATGAAACATGACCTGTCAAGCCCTCTGGAATTGCTATTTTACTGTAGCCTCTGAATTGGCTTTGTGCCTCATGAATGGAGAACAGAAACAGTCATCCATCTGCACAAAGGTGGGTCATCTACAGACCCCTAACTCTCACTAGTCTCATATGCAAAACCATAAAAATAATTATCATGGAAATAATCATTAATGACATAGGAAACCTCCAGACACTGGACCAAACCCAATTTGGTTTCATCAAAGTCAAGTCATGCCTATTCAAGCTGGTGGGCTTATTTGAGAAGGTCACCAAAGCAATGGATGAGGGCAAAATGGTTCACACTGCCTTCCTTGACCTGGCCAAGGCATTTGACAGACTCAGGAGGTTAGGTACAAACCCCTATGCCAGTGGATAGCCAGTTGGCTCATTGACAAGACTTAGGAATCTAGAACTGGGGAGTCCACCTCTATAAAGAGTCCAGTCACAAGCAGAGTCTATCAAGGGTCAGTCCTGGGACCGGTCCTTTTTGGCATTTACTTCTCTGAAGTCAAGGCCAATGTTATTGGTCTCTAAATGACTAAATTTGCAGATGATTGCAAATTAGGAGCTGTCATTTAATCCCCCACTGACACAAATGTTCTCCAGGAAGAGCTGACAAAGTCAAATAACTGGTGTCAGAGCCATAGAGTAAAACTAAATGCCAAGAAAAGCATAATAGTATAATTTGGGAAGCCATCCACACCTGGTAACTGTCATATTGACAACACAATCCTAAGATTTGACCCAGTAGTTAGGGACTTGAGGACACACATAAACAGTAATTAAGCCTTTGACCATCATGTGTCTACAGTAATGAGGAAATCATTCTATTTTGTGCAACTTATAAACAATGATATGGCATCTAGGTCTGAGGAAGTCATTGTTCTACTGTATTTGCATTCATCAGACCTATCATTAACTACAAAACCCCCTTTGGTATGTACCTAACCAGGCATATCCAACAACTAGAACATCCACAGAGGTTCATCACGAAAATAATACAGGGTGTAAGTAACATGTCCTCTGTAGACTGCCTTAAGGTCTTCTCCCTATAATCTGTCTCCTACGGGCTGTTGAGGGGAGATCTACGCCTGGCATACAAGACATTGTTAGAGCCCACTCTGATGGACCTCCTGCATATCAACAAAGCAAACAGCATCAGAGTTACCCATTCTAAAGACTTAAATATTGCCTGTGATATAAATAGGACCTGCTGAAGAGATAGGCATGTATCCCAGAGACTACCCCTTCTCTGGAACAGGTTCCCCCATTTATGTGAAGCAGAGTTCCTCTCTAACTCACGTGTAACTTTAGACAGTTGGATCAGGAACAAGACATTTATCCCTGGTGTGGCACCTATATTTCTAATGTACACCTGACAGTATGTAAATGGATTATCTTCCAGGCCCCTGTTTGTAAATGTTTTATTTATCAGGCCCCTGCTTGTAAATGTTTCATCTCCTAAGTCCCTGCTTACACTTATCAAAGGTACCTGAACTTGTCAGATGTTTGGGATGCATGGGTAGGCTTAAAAAGCCCCTTATTGTCATTAGCCTAGTAAATACTTATTAACATATAAACTGTCAACGGGGGTCATGTGTCATGTAGACAGATTCCTAGAAATCTACAATTTGAACTTACAGAACTCCAAATAACACAAAACAAACTCAGCTATCAGTTTATCATCTTTATACAGGATCCATTCCCTGATCCCTAAACTTCATGTCAAGTGCCTATGCATTCTGACTGAACTCCCCATAAGTAAGAAGTCATCATTCAGGTAGACTATAACTGCACATCAATTGACAAGAGAACCTATACTACCAAGATCGGGTTTACTAAGATAGTCTTAGACCTAACAGAAGTTCAGTGGACCAGATTGCTACTAGCCCAAATTGAGGTACAAATTTTCTTGACTTGGTACTGATAAATGTAATGCCATTATGCAAGACTCCATTAGTATCTCCCTCTCTGTTTATGTCAAAATGAGTCTATTCATCGAAGTTTTATTTCCATGAATACCTAATCATCAACCTCTTTACATTAAACATCCATTCATTGAATGTTCACGTCAGCAAACGGTTTTCATTGGAAAGGGAATTACTTGTCCACCACAGCAATTGTCACACATGCTACATTATTTCAAACCCCCCCACACCTCCCACTTATATATACCAACTCCGAGATCACACTACAGTAGGAAAAGGGCACATTTCTAATGATGGCCAACTAACTCCCTTCCTTATAAAAAACATTTACTGATGTGAACATTCGATGAATGGATGTTCGATGTAAAGGGATCGATGATTAGGTATTCATCATTTCCATCACCTCTGGAATAGACTGTCCTGCAGATAAAGCAATGTGATATGTTATCTTCCTTCAAAATGGGTCTAGATAATTGAATGGGTATTTATAAAATCCCCCCGATCATGACTGGCATAGTCCTTTCTGAAAAATAATCACAAGACGCAATATACTATCGATTGTAGGTAATATTTGCCCATCTTTTATGTGTGCTTGTAGACAGATTCCTCTGTGCAGGTCTGTCATTTTTATTTTGAATACTATGAGCATTTATATGACATATTTGTATTCCCAAAGAATGAGTATTATACCTGCTCAAGATAGCATTTTTGCATAGCAGGTCCTACATTAGGGAGAATGGTCTGCAGTTTAGAAGTAATTGGGTTAATATGTTAGATCTTTGCAATAAGGTGTGGATACATTTGGTGTATTCATTTGTTTCAGTTTGTATGGTAGGTAAACCCTTTATTAGTAGTAAATAATTTCTGCTACATCTGAATTTTTGGAGATTTATTGATGTAATAGTAGAAGTTAGGCTGGGTGCTTACACAGAAGTACAAGAGCAATCATGGTATGTTTTATTAAGTATATTTTTTATTAAGTTGTAGTTGGTGTCCAAAGTTGGAAGCATTAGAGAAGTTAGCAAGACTAGATGTTGTACAGGTTTGTGTAGATAATGTTTGCCACTATTTTGTGTTAGTTTTGCCGTACAATTTGTTCACATTCTACATATTTTCCATGCAGCATAAGGGTGAGATGTTCTAGTGCGCTTTACTCTTCATTTGATTATGAATTTGCTAATCTTTTTATAACAAACAGTCTGATTGTTATTGTGATTGTAATACTTGTTAAGTTGACCACAAATGGGGCTGGGATTTATTGTGAGATGTAATAAATTAAACAGTTAGGCATCATCTGCTGAGATGAATACTAGGACTGAGAATGAGAGACACCACAGAGGAGTTGTACTTCCAACATGACATAGAGAGAGAGAGAGAGAGAGAGTCTAATAATGATGCAATGTGGTGTGATATACTGGACTTCTACTTCACTACTAATTAAGTGAGAGACATTGTGATCAGATGGCTGGAAATGGTACAGAAGCAGGTAAGAAGAAGATATCAGGGTAGGAGTGATTTGGATAGGGTAGCAGAGTGAAGCTGATATGAACTTAGTGAGGTGGAAAAGATTGGGCAAGACCCCAGCCATAAATCCCATGGAAATCAGTCAGCTGGTTCTGAACCTTAAGTCCCTCAGTTTACTGATTTCAAGGTAGTCGAGAACATCATAAATTAGGATGTTTGCAGGAAAGGCATGACTACCACAGGGAGAAGGGGGCAGCTGTCCCAGGTGCAAGGTGTTGAGGAGTGCAGTCAGCTGCAGGAGTGCAATACAGTCACTCACCACTGAATGCTGCTACTGCATTTGTCGTTAACGCTGAAGCACTTAATGCATGGTAATTTTAATAAGAGGTTTGCTACATTTTCAGAATACTGATTTTTTTTAATTTGCTTATTTATATATTTTGGTCCTCAACTCTGAGTTGAAGGAGGTGCCAGTTTGGGGAACTGGACAGAGGATAGTGCATAACCTAAGTAAAGTTCTGGTTTGCAAATCAAATCAGGTTTGAAATTGGTTTGTAGTTCATTCATTCCGATAGAGCTCTGGAAGCTTGCACTGCTACATCCTAAGATGGCATCGTGATTTTTTTGAGGAAATCAAGTTATGGCCTCATATTTCAACTAGTAACTAGAACAGTACCAAAAATGTAAATGGCAAACTGTTCAGCACAAACACAATAATCTTTACAGGCATAGATTCTAGGTCTTAAACTGGATTATATAAATCATACTAAAAAAAAGAGTAAATATTCCTTTTGTAGTTTTTTAATACAATTTATAATATGTCTAACTATTGAAGCTATACACATACTATCTGCAGCATTTTGTTTATCCATCTGTAAGCTTTCATATAAGAGCAGCACTAGACAGAGGTCAAATAACAGTAGAGATGAAACATTAGGTTTTAAGGGGAAAACCTTTACGTAGCATGACTTATAAATTATTAATTTAAATATGAACAGGCTATATGAAAAACCTATTCATAAGAAGGATATAAGTACAGGAGGCTTAACTCGGCTGTAATGAGACTATGATTAGCTTGAATTTGGGATGAAGGAAACAGCTTAAAATGAGAGTTATGTATTTCACTTCAGTACAACTGATTGTATCAAATGTAGTTATCTGAAAAATGGTAAGATACAGTCAAAATACGAGGGGTAGGGTTATAAACAACATAGCCACACCTTGATGTGTGTCATACATTTAAAGGGACTTAGCTATTTTGGGTGTATAAAATGGCTGCTAACTTTGAACAGATCAAAAAAAAAAGAAAATAGTGGAGCTCAGGTTCCTGTTTCTCGGCCTTAGGCTACTTTGCATTGCATATAGGTAAGCAAAGCCTGTACATGAAGCAGTTTAGTACAGAGCTGGGGAAGAAAGCACAAGTATGTCACTAAAGAGCCTACAGAAATACAAAAAAATTCTGATTAGCAGCTGCATAAAGGTAGCAGTGTACTCTACAGCTATAACAAACTCCTATGTGAGACATAGCATAGAAACAAACAAAATCATAAAAATACCTAGATGTAATTGCATTATAGAAATAAATAAATAGTTGTATTAATAGAGCAAGCCAGTGTTAATAACACATGAGGTATAAAATGATATAAAACTACTGCTTATGCAAATAAACATAAAACTTTGTTAAGAATTCAGTAAAACAACAGTTTATCCTTAGAGGCAGAGAACAACATGTCAATATAATTTGATTTAGTGACAGTTACTTGGAAGGGCAACTACGATCAGAAAATCAATTAGTTTGACATAATGGCTAAATTTTGCATTTAAACTACAGTATCACCAATTGAAAGAATGTTTGTGATAAGTAGCTTGTCCAGAAATATAGGTGAGCTAGGAAAATTAGTATCCATATTTAATATGTTTGGTAGTGTAAATAGTTATAATATAGTTGCAGTGTTAAAAGTTAGTAATTTTTGTATTCATTGTTTTTGAAAAGAAACTTTAACTATTTCATTTATACTTAAAGACAACAAACAAATAGTGTACTAAAATGCATGAATATGATTTTGATTTTATCCCCCAGCACCTTTCAACAAATCTTGTCTTTCATACATAAGAGGAATGAGTGCATTAAATATTTTATATGTATAAGTTAATGGATTAAACAGCAACAATAAATGAGCTGAGTACTAAAACTAAACAAAGGAGATATTTTCTTATAAGAAACACATTTAACAGAAAGCAATACTAAGTAAATGTAAACTTTAAACATTAAATAAAAAAATATGCAAATAGCCAAAAAAGAATTAAAAAAAAAATGGTAGTACTTCCAATACTTTAATATAGTTTATCTCAGGAAAAACAAGTTAGTTTTAGAAATACTTAAATTACATAGTTAGATAGTTATTCAATGTCTCTAAGACATTTACATAGAGTTGCTAATGCTAATATAAGTAAAATATTAAAAAAAGAAAATTCAGATGTATATTTTATATCCCTTACAAATAAAGAATGTTTGGACACTGATTAAATGTTATTAACTTGTAAAAATATCATGAGAAATTAATAAAGAGAATGGTATGATTGATAAAGACTTTATTGGAAATTATGTATTAAAAATATATTGGTACTAAGCTTAATAAACATCAAAAGGTGCTATATGTACACACACAAACACACACACACACACACACACACACACACACACACACACACACACACACACAAATATTCCAGTTGATAATTTTAAAATTCTAATCTTCTTATTTTCCCTATTCTTAAGCAAGGAAAATGGTTTCATTATATGGACCAAGCCTTCTCTTTCTCTTTCCTTGATGTTGATTATAAGATTTTACACCTATGTTACATTAAGACTAAGAAACATAATAACATTAGATCAAACGGGCTTCATTGTTAATAGACATACACATAGTAACATTAAAAGCATAATAACAGTTAGTGATTTAACTAGGAATATAAATAAATATATGACAGTAATAACCTTAGATTTTGAGAGAGCATTTGCGACTGTTGAATGGAGATATTTATTTCAAAAACTAAAATCCTTTTGATTTTCTGATACATAAACAATGTATTAAGATAGATATATTCATTTCTCAGATATTTAATGTGAATATAGAAACTAGACAGATTTGTCTTATATCTTTTTTATTGTTTATCTTTGTAATAGAGACATTAGTGTATACTATTTGATCAAACCCAAATAAATAAATAAATAAACAGGTAAATGAAGCTTTTAAAATAAAATACTTTTTCAGACTCCAGAATTCAACTCTATGCTAATGACATCTGTTTGATTTTGGAAAATGTGAATAATCCAAATGATGAACTAAAAGAGCTTACTTTATTCTAACTGATTTCATTCATGACATTTAATGAAAAAAAATACATTTCTTGATATATCAGCAGATACATCACAAATTAAAAGAAAAGTATACATCTAAGTGGGATAAAATGAAATAAAATATTTAGCAATAAAAATTTGTAGTATATTGATTTAATTAGGAATAATAACTTTATAAATATTATTGAAGCTATCTCTTAATTAGAAAATGGAATTAATTTTATTTTACGGTTATGGATATATTAATGCTTATTAAAATGATTATTCTCCCAAAGATTCTATACCTAATACAATCCTTGAAAAGCTAATTAAAAAGTGAAAAAAGTATATTTTATGGCATCTTATAAAAATCAAAAAAACTAATTTGGGAAATAGACGGGGGTCACATTTTGTGTCTTATAATTATATTCATTAGCAGCAAATTTAAGTTTGATTATTATTGAGGTTAAATCCCTCATACTCTAGCCAGTGGAAAATTATAGAAGAGCAATTTATTTTGAATTTATGTGCAGACTGATTTCAGAAAAGGAATAAAATTGTTAACTATTCCATTATTTGGTTATTAAAGGCATACTTAGAAGAAAACAAATCACACAATTAGACCCATTTTCTGTAGTAATATCTCTAAAATCCTTTAGAAATTGCATTTATAAATATTTGGTCTTTAAAAAGGAAATTCATTATTTCTCTGATTGTGTTTACTTTAAGTTTTTGGAAGTTTAAATAATAAAGGAATGGAGATATGTAAACATATAAATATGTTAATATGGCATGAATATATAGAGAATTGGACAATTATTTCATTACAATTTTTTTAAAGACGTGGCTGGATTTATGAACTCCTATACTAAGTGTACACAATCTGTATTCAAATACATCCCTACCATATTTTTTTGTTCTGGCTATTCACTCAGAAATATTAGACTAAATGTAGATATAGTTTACAGATTGTGGTAACCTTTATTAATCCTCCTAGATATTTAAGGTTGCAAGAAAATCAGTAGGAAAACTTAAATTAGGAGGAAGAAGGTTGTAGTTATGCTTGTGTTGTATACTTATTCAGAATGACAGACACTTACTGAGGGTTCTCATCCACTGTTATATTATACAATAAAAATAAATTGAATATTTAGTTAGTTAGTTAGTTTTGGGTGAGGAAGAATGAAACAATTCCAGTAATTTTTGAATATATAATTTCATTAAAAAGTGATGATACCTGCTATAAAGGAAATTTATTTAAACTATATACAATGGTTCAATTTAGTAATCATACTTCTGATGAGTTACTGAATTTTTTTAGAAGTTTCTCATTTAAAAAGCCAAATACACAGGGAGAATAAGATAATATTACTAAATCCAATTAGTGAAACTTCATCTAGTCTGTACCAAAGACAATTTATATGGAAATATCTTCACTGAATCTTAGTCACTCCTCATAAAATGTCAAAATATAAAGAAGATGAAAGCTCAGTTTTTTGGAGATGAAGTGGAACAACAAAGGCAGATCGGGTACATAGTCTTTGAATATTGTAAGAAAGTTTCAACAGTCTAGAAGAAGCCAAGTAATCTCTTTAAATGCCTATGGCCTAATAATTGCATACTAGGGAGAGTTACAATGCTGATAAATGTTCAGACTGCACATGTAATTCCAAAGAAACAATATTCTGTGTTCTGGAATTTACTAGAAAGATTATTACAAAAAACATAGAAATCTAGCAATGTACCTATATTTAATAAATGTTTACCTTTTGCTACTCTGGTATGTGAGAATTAAAAAAAACAATGAAATTAAGATCTATAAATGACAATGTTAATTATGGATGTTGAAATAACTTAGAAGCATTCATTGTAAAATATGAAAATTATAAATCATTTATTGATTGTATTTAAATGCCGTAATTCTTTTGTTTGTATATTATTTGTTTCAATTACTGCACTTGTAAATATGTTTATTTTTAATTAATAAAAAAGTAAAAAAAAAATTAATTCACTTACTAAAACAGAGTATTGATGTGGTAGTAGTGGAAGTATGGCATGGTATGAGAAATAATGCCATGCATTTTGAATATACAAGCATGGAAATAAAGTGAATTGCGTAGCTATTATTTCTTACTATCTGGTATCAGAAATCAGTAAATGCAAAAGCAGTAAAACCATTATGCTGTATGCCCCATCCATGTGATCACTTTATTCTGCAGCAAAACATGTCTGTTATTGAAAAAAAAGACAAATTGCAGAACAAAAATATGTGCGTTCCTACAGTCATAGCCAGCACTGAACAAGGTTGAAAATAAAGTCAAATATAATTCTTACCTATATTTGGCTATATCTTCTCATTCATTATCAGGTGTCAAAGAACAGTGTTTATTACAGAACTGACACCACATATGACACATATGACAGTATGACACTTCTTTATAATTTTCTGCAGTAAAACATTATTAGTATTATTATTAGTAGCTATATTAATATTGTCTGTTATTATTATTATTATTATTATTATTATTAGCAATACTATTATTAAAAAATAATGAACCAAGCCCTGTCTCTTCTTACGCATATGTGCTATCCCTACCCGTAACCCCAGCCCAACACATAATTGCTTACCAAAAAAAAAAAAAAACATTCCCTAACAGTATCACTAAATATGACAGGTAAAGAAACCCCACAAACAAACACACTATTACTTAACACATATCCCTTATGCTAAGCCTAACCAGGAAAACTGCTTATACTGATACATGCATACCTCATTCAAAAGGAAACACTTGATCATCCAACATTCAACATCTGGTGATGCTGCTGTACCAAACCTCCAACTAAAAAGACAATCATTATGCAATGTCAGAAACTTCAACATTTGACAAAGTTTAATGAAACCATAAATATATAATGACAGAGAGAATCTTTCTATGCAAGCATAAATGTTTACACTCACAGCATCATAATGAGTGTATTTTTATATTGTAAATGTTCTACTTGCTGAGGATGTTGCAAGTCACTCACAAACAGTTTGACGGCTCTGAAGTCACTGAGTGTGTCTTATGGATAATGTTACTCCATTTACTGTTTGTATTCTCATAGGTTCATAGGTTTATACTAGGCTATCTGCCCTAAGGCATTTATAAGCCTAGCCCAAATTTTTGTGGCTTACGCCACCCCTTATATGAAAAAATACTGTGCCCATTAGTTTGTTGTGCCTCTGTCCAGTAGTGACACAGAGATGATTCCCGGGGTAAACCTACGATTTCACATCCACAGGTCAAGATTTCTCTTGAACAGAGCCAGCGAGGTGCTCTGCCTCACATGGACCGGGATTTTATTCCACAGCATAGGGAGTCTCTGAGTGATAAATCTATCCCTCCAGCACGTCCTATTTATGTCCATGCTAAGGTTTAAGTCGCTTGCTCTAGTGGTTTTGGTGGATTTGGATTTTTGAGGTGGAGCATGTCCATTAATTCCGGGTTGGACATGGCCTTGTATGTCAGGCACATGTCACCTCTGAGCAGATGGTATGCGACTGAATAGAGCTGGAGTTTCTTCAATCTGGCAGCATATGACAGATTTTGGAGTCCCTTTATCCTTTTGGTGAGGAACTTTTGGGGTCTCTCCAATTGCTGCAGATGTCGGGTGAGATACATCCCGAATGGGGCATTGTACTTGATCATTGGTCTGATAAGTGAAGAGTACAGGGGAACAATGACCTCAATAGATCTGGATGTGAATCCCTTCATGATCAGGTGGGCAATGTAGAAGGTCTTTCTAACCACTTTAGCAATGTGAGTGTCAAAAGAAAGGCCACTGTCAACCTGGGTCCCCAGGTCCCTGATAACCTCTTCTGTGCTTAGTGTATTGCCACCTATATGGTAGCTTGGGGTTACCTTGTTTTTCCCGAAGGGTATGACTATACATTTTTGGCGTTTAACTTCAGGCCATGGCTCTGGCACCAGCTATCTGTTTCCGTGAGTCCCTTCTGAAGGATATCCGTGTCCGATGCACTTTCCACTATGGCGCCCAGTTTGCAGTCGTCTGCAAACTTTGTCAGCCAAAGTCCTCCCATGTTGGCCTGTACTTCTGAGAAGTAGATGCCGAACAATAGGGGCCAAGGACCGAGCCCTGTGGGACACCACTTGTGACCGGCTTGGAGTCTGACATAGCGCCAGCAACTCTAACCCTGTGGGTTCTGTCCTTAAGCCAGTTTGCAACCCATCTTGTGACATATGGGTTTACATTTAAGCTGGTAAGTTTTTCTACAATACCCGAGTGGGGCATTGTGTCAAAAGCCTTTGCAAGGTCAAGGTAGGCTGTATGGACTGCCTTTCCCTCATCAATGGCCTTGGTGACTGTTTCGAAGAAGTCGACCAAGTTCAAAAGGCATGATCTTCCCTTGACGAAGCCAAACTGGGTCGGGTCCAATGTCTGCAAGTCCCCTATATCTTTGTTTATGAGCTCCATTATGATCCTCTCCATAGCTTTGCAGACTAGACTTGTTAAGCTTATGGGGCAGTAATTACCAGGGTCCGTAGAGGCACCGCCTTTGTGGAGTGGGACCACAGTTGCCGTACGCCACTCCTTGGGCACGTATCCTGTGGTAAGGCTGAGATTAAACAGCTGCCTTATGTGCGGGTTTAATTCCTCATTTAGCTCATGTAGCCGGGGACACCATCCGGTCCCATTGATGCTGTGTTTTTAGCTTTAGAGAGAGCAGCTTTCACCTGCGCATTTGAGATGTCTGGGAGGCTACACTCCGCTGGGATAGTTATCTCTCCTTTAGGGGAGGGGGCTGAAGTTTGCACTGAACCTGTCTGCCAGTATGTTGGCAATGTCTGTGGGTTCAGTGATTTTTGTATCATTTTGGACTAATTCTGAGCATATCTGGGAGTTTCCACCCAGGTTCCTAACATAGCTGAAAAAGGCCTTATGATTGTCCTTTGAATCCATGGCAATTTTTCTCTCAAAATTGGCCTTAGTTGATTTTATGAGTGCTCATATTTTATTACTAATAAGCATCAGGGGTGACTTCCCTTTTATGGATTTTGTTCTATCATGTAATAGCTTTCTCCTCTTATTGTAAAGTTTGTTAATGGCTGGGGTCCACCAGACTGGACATTTGCCCTTTGTGGAAAGAGTCTTGGTTTTATTTGGGATTGCCTGATCCATGCAGTCCTGGAGGTGTTCATAGAAGGCATTTGTAAGGGCTTCCGCAGCTTGGGTTGTGGTTTCCACTGGCTCAGGGGCCTTGAAGGATACCACACCAGTCTTGAGTAGTGTGAAGTTTGCTTTAGAGAAGTTCTTCACTGTGGTCTTTTTGTTTGGGGTGGGGGCCGGATGTGGATTTCCTGTGAGATTAGTTTATGATCAGATCTCACCAATGAGGGATATACTTCCGGTGTGGAGCATTTTGTCCCCATGTTTGTGATAATGAGATCTAGCATATTTTCTCCTCTCATGGGAACAGTGACTAGCTGTTCCATGGCATTAGAATTTATGAACTCCAGGAACTGTTGGGCTAGAAAGTTAGGGCTTGAGTAATGTTCCCAGTCTATATTCGGGTAGTTGAAGTCACCCAATATGATGGTGTTTGGAGATACATTTATACCCTCCAGTGTCTTCAGGAAGGCTGTGTGGGGTTCCTGAGTTTGAGAGGGTGGCCTGTAGCATGCTACAATTTGTAGAGCAGTTTTGCCTATGGTTAGTTGCACCTGGATGGTTTCCAAAGCTTTGTGCGTTGCCACCAACCTGGAGGTGTGGGTATCCTTTATGAATATGGATACACCCCCTCCTTTTGTGGTGTGGTCCGGGTTTTGGGGCGAGAACGCATGATATGAGGTAAAACCTAATAGTGCCAGGGTGCTCTCAGGAGCCTTGAACCAGGTTTCTGTTACAGCACAGACATCGATGTTCTCCATACTGAGAAGGGCCTTGAGTGCATGCATTTTGAGATTTAGACTTCTGGCATTGAGCAGCATTACCCTCAGTTTCTTCCCATTTTTGTTTTCTAGGGTGGTAGGTTTAGAATTTGAGCCTTGCCTAAAAAAGGCACTATGGAGGTGGCAAGAGCCTTAGCCTATATCCAGAATCCCAGGGGTGACAGGTGCAAGCCGTCCCTCGCGAAGCAGCGTGGCTTGTCAAGCATGTCATCCCAGGCAGACAGACACTGGATCCCCTTTGAATGACACCAGACATTAAGCCAATTGTTAAAGCTGATCATCTTGTCTCTATATTGTGGCATCATTCTTGGTGAAGGAAGGATACTGCTCAGGGTCAGGGTCATACCTGCCTGGGCTACATAATCAGAGAGCTCCTCTATGTCTCTTTTCATGTAGTCCAGGGAGGTACGTCTCAGGTCGTTCACACCAGCATGGACAATGACTGTATCATATTTGTACTTGCCGTGGAGTGACCCAAGTGCTTGTGTTATGTGGCGGATTCTAGCCCGATAGGCAGCTTACTGTGACCCTCTCCTTGTTCAGCCTGGTGAGTGGGACGGCAGTGTGTCTGACTATGGAGTCACCTATGACAAGTATGTTTGGTGTTGTATTTGGCCTTAAGGGCTGTGACTGCTTTGCACACTGCTTTTGTGGTTTATGTGTTGCTTGTGGGGTGTCTTGAGGTAGCAGTTGTTTGGGTGTCTGCTTTGGAGGCCCCTGCTGTTTAGGTAAATTTTTACTCAGAGCCTCAGTATGTCTTTGTGTGTTTATGTGTTTGATTCAGTGGTGTGGTAGCATTATGTGAGGCTGGTTTTGTGGTGTGTGTAGTTGCCTTCTCCTCCTGTCTGGTCTTGCCAGTCCTGTGTTGAGAGAGCTCAGCCTCCAGTTTGGCTAAATAGCTGCATCTCTCACAAGTATTTGTGTTATGTGGGAGGATGAGAGGGTTGTCTGTGTACATGAGGCAGTTATAACATTGCCTCAAGATTCCCAGATTCACTAGCTGGACCAGAGAGGAGATTGACAACTGACCTTTGGACATGCTAGAATAATATTGGGAATTCCTTAATAATTGAAAACAAGGGCCAGTGGGGAGTGAGGGTGTAGTGCTTTTAATTTTTAGTGCTGACTTATATAATTGCTTTAGTGAGCAAGTGCCAGGTAACTTGAGTGCAATGTGTTACAAGTAACTAAATGCAAAAACGACAAACAGTAACTTTCTTTCAAGTGAAACAAGGAAATAAGTACAGTAAGCAATGTAGATATCACTAGTGATCCACAGAAGTGCTGAGAAGCCGCGTATTAGGTGGAATTAGCTTCCAGGGAAATAACAAGCAAACAAACAACAAGCATATAAACAAAGCTAGATTCAGCAGGCCTGGATCTAGTCTATGCTAGAGCAAACAAGGTGTACCAATTTCAGTAAGATACAGTTCAAATATTCAGGCACTATAAACCTTTAACCAGAAATTCCCAGCTCAGAAGGGCAGAGTCCAGCCTCTTCTCCCACAAGAGTGCAGACCACGAACCTTCTTAATGTAAAATAACTGGCCTGAAGCCCAAGTGCCTAAACCAGAACTAATACACTTGGACACTGGGCTCTCAATCAGCAGTTCCCCACTTAGAAGGATGAAAGCTACCTGTCCTGCCACCACAGTGCTTGCCACAAACCTTCCTAATGTAAAACAACTGGTCTGAAGCCCAAGTGCTTAATCCAAAAGACTTAGAATGATAGCTACACTTTAATCAAGTTACAACCAAGCAGTAATAAATACAATTGAATACTTTAGAGAATGTCTGGATTAGTGCTCAAGTTACACAAACAAAGCTAGATCCAGCAGGCCTGAATCCAGTCTATGCCACAGCAAACAAGGCGCACCAACTTCAGTAAGAAGCAGTTCAGATATGCATGCACTATAAGCCTTTAACCAGAAATTCCCAGCTCAGAAGGGCAGAGTCCAGCCTCTCCTCCCACAAGAGTGCAGACCACGAACCCTCTTAATGTAAAATAACTGGCCTGAAAGCCCAAGTGCTTAAACCAGAATTAATACACTTTTAGAATAACAGACACTGAGCCCTCAATCAGCAGTTCCCAACCTAGAAGGATGTAAGCTACCTGTTCTGCCACAACAGTGCAGACCACAAACCCTCTCAGTGCAAAACAACTGGTCCGAAGCCCAAGTGTTTAAACCAAAAGGCTTAGAATGAGTTACACCAAGCAGTAATAAATACAATTGAGTATTTTAAGATGATACAAAAGTAAAATGAAGTAGGTAGAAACACAAGTACAGTAAAAGCAGATGAATTTTTTTTTTTTTTTTTTTAATCTGAACAAGTGCTGAGATCAAAGAAACAGATTTGAGTGCTGAAACTAGAAAACTGGCTACTTATAAGAAAAAAAAAAAAAGCTAGAAGGCTTCCCTCAAACACAGAAGGGCTTGGGGGCTCAGAAGCCTACAAATAGTCTATACCACTTAACAGGAAAGGCAGGAAATAAGCTTAATTTTTTTTTGCCTGTTTCCCAGATGCTCTCTTTGTACACAGTAGGAGTGCCTGAAATCAGAATATGATCTCACTGCACTCAGTTGAGTGAGCAAATGAGATGGGCCCAGAGGCAGGCTGAGGGGCGGGCAGTTTCAAGGCCACTAAGATTAACACTAAAACAAAAACAGGGAGGATGGGTGGGAATATCTGAAGAGCAGAATAACTGCCACTTCAGTTAAATATTCCTTCAACACAGTTTAAATCAAATTAAATACTGTATTTTTTTTTTAAAAAGTGCAGATAAAGGTACTTAAATTCTCTTATACATCCATTTGAATATAACCAAGTTCTTAGCCGGCCAAAGCTGAGGTTTTTAAGCAGAAAATATTTCACAATGCACCATTTAAATAGGCAAGGACAGGAAATCAAAGAATGTGGCTACCCCACACCTGTAATTACTAGCAAATAACAAAATTCAGCAACACTAGCTTCAGTTCAAGTTACTGAAGAGCAGAATAACTGCCACTTCAGTTAAATAGTCCTTCAACACAGTTTAAATCAAATTAAATACTGTATTTTTTGAAAATATTTCACAATGCACCATTTAAATAGGCAAGGACAGGAAATCAAAGAATGTGGCTACCCCACACCTGTAATTACTAGCAAATAACAAAATTCAGCAACACTAGCTTCAGTTCAAGTTACTGAAGAGCAGAATAACTGCCACTTCAGTTAAATATTCCTTCAACACAGTTTAAATCAAATTAAATACTGTATTTTTTTAAAAGTGCAGATAAAGGTACTTAAATTCTCTTATACGTCCAGTTGAATATAACCAAGTTCTTAGCCGGCCAAAGCTGAGGTTTTTAAGCAGAAAATATTTCACAATGCACCATTTAAATAGGCAAGGACAGGAAATCAAAGAATGTGGCTACCCCCACACCTGTAATTACTAGCAAATAACAAAATTCAGCAACACTAGCTTCAGTTCAAGTTACTGAAGAGCAGAATAACTGCCACTTCAGTTAAATATTCCTTCAACACAGTTTAAATCAAATTAAATACTGTATTTTTTTTTTAAAGTGCAGATAAAGGTACTTAAATTCTCTTATACGTCCAGTTGAATATAACCAAGTTCTTAGCCATCAAAGCTGAGGTTGTTAAGCAGAAAATATTTCACAATGCACCGTTTAAATAGGCAAGGACAGGAAATCAAAGAATGTGGCTACCCCACACCTGTAATTACTAGCAAATAACAAAATTCAGCAACACTAGCTTCAGTTCAAGTTACTGAAGAGCAGAATAACTGCCACTTCAGTTAAATATTCCTTCAACACAGTTTAAATCAAATTAAATACTGTATTTTTTTTTTAAAAAGTGCAGATAAAGGTACTTAAATTCTCTTATACGTCCAGTTGAATATAACCAAGTTCTTAGCCGGCCAAAGCTGAGGTTTTTAAGCAGAAAATATTTCACAATGCACCATTTAAATAGGCAAGGACAGGAAATCAAAGAATGTGGCTACCCCCACACCTGTAATTACTAGCAAATAACAAAATTCAGCAACACTAGCTTCAGTTCAAGTTACTGAAGAGCAGAATAACTGCCACTTCAGTTAAATATTCCTTCAACACAGTTTAAATCAAATTAAATACTGTATTTTTTTTTAAAAAGTGCAGATAAAGGTACTTAAATTCTCTTATACATCCAGTTGAATATAACCAAGTTCTTAGCTGGCCAAAGCTGAGGTTTTTAAGCAGAAAATATTTCACAATGCACCATTTAAATAGGCAAGGACAGGAAATCAAAGAATGTGGCTACCCCACACCTGTAATTACTAGCAAATAACAAAATTCAGCAACACTAGCTTCAGTTCAAGTTACTGAAGAGCAGAATAACTGCCACTTCAGTTAAATATTCCTTCAACACAGTTTAAATCAAATTAAATACTGTATTTTTTTTAAAAGTGCAGATAAAGGTACTTAAATTCTCTTATACGTCCAGTTGAATATAACCAAGTTCTTAGCTGGCCAAAGCTGAGGTTTTTAAGCAGAAAATATTTCACAATGCACCATTTAAATAGGCAAGGACAGGAAATCAAAGAATGTGGCTACCCCACACCTGTAATTACTAGCAAATAACAAAATTCAGCAACACTAGCTTCAGTTCAAGTTACTGAAGAGCAGAATAACTGCCACTTCAGTTAAATATTCCTTCAACACAGTTTAAATCAAATTAAATACTGTATTTTTTTAAAAAAAAAAGTGCAGATAAAGGTACTTAAATTCTCTTATACGTCCAGTTGAATATAACCAAGTTCTTAGCCGGCCAAAGCTGAGGTTTTTAAGCAGAAAATATTTCACAATGCACCATTTAAATAGGCAAGGACAGGAAATCAAAGAATGTGGCTACCCCACACCTGTAATTACTAGCAAATAACAAAATTCAGCAACACTAGCTTCAGTTCAAGTTACTGAAGAGCAGAATAACTGCCACTTCAGTTAAATATTCCTTCAACACAGTTTAAATCAAATTAAATACTGTATTTTTTTTTAAAAAGTGCAGATAAAGGTACTTAAATTCTCTTATACGTCCAGTTGAATATAACCAAGTTCTTAGCCGGCCAAAGCTGAGGTTTTTAAGCAGAAAATATTTCACAATGCACCATTTAAATAGGCAAGGACAGGAAATCAAAGAATGTGGCTACCCCACACCTGTAATTACTAGCAAATAACAAAATTCAGCAACACTAGCTTCAGTTCAAGTTACTGAAGAGCAGAATAACTGCCACTTCAGTTAAATATTCCTTCAACACAGTTTAAATCAAATTAAATACTGTATTTTTTTTTTAAAAAAGTGCAGATAAAGGTACTTAAATTCTCTTATACGTCCAGTTGAATATAACCAAGTTCTTAGCTGCCCAAAGTTGAGGTTTTTAAGCAGAAAACATTTCACAATGCACCATTTAAATAGGCAAGGACAGGAAATCAAAGAATGTGGCTACCCCCACACCTGTAATTACTAGCAAATAACAAAATTCAGCAACACTAGCTTCAGTTCAAGTTACTGAAGAGCAGAATAACTGCCACTTCAGTTAAATATTCCTTCAACACAGTTTAAATCAAATTAAATACTGTATTTTTTTTAAAAAAGTGCAGATAAAGGTACTTAAATTCTCTTATACGTCCAGTTGAATATAACCAAGTTCTTAGCCGGCCACTGAGGTTTTTAAGCAGAAAATATTTCACAATGCACCATTTAAATAGGCAAGGACAGGAAATCAAAGAATGTGGCTACCCCACACCTGTAATTACTAGCAAATAACAAAATTCAGCAACACTAGCTTCAGTTCAAGTTACTGAAGAGCAGAATAACTGCCACTTCAGTTAAATATTCCTTCAACACAGTTTAAATCAAATTAAATACTGTATTTTTTTTTAAAAAAAAGTGCAGATAAAGGTACTTAAATTCTCTTATACGTCCAGTTGAATATAACCAAGTTCTTAGCCGGCCAAAGCTGAGGTTGTTAAGCAGAAAATATTTCACAATGCACCGTTTAAATAGGCAAGGACAGGAAATCAAAGAATGTGGCTACCCCACACCTGTAATTACTAGCAAATAACAAAATTCAGCAACACTAGCTTCAGTTCAAGTTACTGAAGAGCAGAATAACTGCCACTTCAGTTAAATATTCCTTCAACACAGTTTAAATCAAATTAAATAATGTATTTTTTTTTTTAAAAAGTACAGATAAAGGTACTTAAATTCTCTTATACGTCCAGTTGAATATAACCAAGTTCCTAGCTGGCCAAAGCTGAGGTTTCTAAGCAGAAAATATTTCACAATGCACCATTTAAATAGGCAAGGACAGGAAATCAAAGAATGTGGCTACCCCACACCTGTAATTACTAGCAAATAACAAAATTCAGCAACACTAGCTTCAGTTCAAGTTACTGAAGAGCAGAATAACTGCCACTTCAGTTAAATATTCCTTCAACACAGTTTAAATCAAATTAAATACTGTATTTTTTTTAAAAAAAAAGTGCAGATAAAGGTACTTAAATTCTCTTATACGTCCAGTTGAATATAACCAAGTTCTTAGCCGGCCAAAGCTGAGGTTTTTAAGCAGAAAATATTTCACAATGCACCATTTAAATAGGCAAGGACAGGAAATCAAAGAATGTGGCTACCCCCACACCTGTAATTACTAGCAAATAACAAAATTCAGCAACACTAGCTTCAGTTCAAGTTACTGAAGAGCAGAATAACTGCCACTTCAGTTAAATATTCCTTCAACACAGTTTAAATCAAATTAAATACTGTATTTTTTTTTAAAAAGTGCAGATAAAGGTACTTAAATTCTCTTATACGTCCAGTTGAATATAACCAAGTTCTCTCATCAAATGTATTCTTGACAAGTTTAAACTCAGGATTTAAGTTGGCACTCAATATCTTTTTTACCACCCCATTAGCTTCATTTTCACATTTACATTTGCTCTGTAAAATGAATATATGGTAGATAGTACTGGTCCTCAATGTTTTATTTTGTACAACTGAATGAATACAATATTCAGCAGCACATAGGAAAACACCATCAATGAGTCAAGGTGAACTTTTTTTACATGCCTCAAAGAACATAATAATAATGATCAAGCAATGCAGAATTTTTGATCATAGAAAATAAATAAAATTTGTAATAACAGAAAATCCAGAAAGATGGATAATGAATGCATATTATGATATTTTCTGCCACTTTCTATGTCCCTTTAAGGAATAGCCCTCTACCTGGAAACAACTTTTAGAGGACTGTATTAACATAATGATGTGGATACTAGCATAGCTCAGATATGTAATAGAGTTAAAAGAAGGAAAAAAAGACAAAAGTGATAAAACTCTATTAGTATCCACTTGCTGATACTGAGCATACTCATTGCAATTTCACTCAACTAGATAAAAGGTTATTTTTTAAAACAAAACAAAGTTTTAATCAATGCATGATAAATTAAACACCCTAAAATAGATTAAGCAATATATTAAGCCAAAGGGTTTATGTTAGGCCTCTTCAACCCATATTCCAATGCTGGGAGTGTTGTCTAATGTAGGATATGGTTTACTGTTATAATTCTGAGGTGCATTCGGTTGAATGCCGGTATCTCTGACTCCCAAGCGCGAAAGTGACCATGTCGAATTCCGACATTGCCGAAAGTACATCTCGAATTCAGCCTCCAAATGTGCTTTAACATGGGTCGAGATAGGGGTGAAATTTGTACTTTGACAATGTCAGGTTTGACATTGTCATCATTTGACTCCTGCTATTTGCTGTAGTGGTGTCAAGATGCGCATCGGAATTATAATAATAAACAGTAGGATACTCATAAAGGATGATTTTATATCTAATGTGTAACTGCACTTGCTGTATCAGTTGTAGAAAATAGGTCATATTCTGTAAAAGAGTTCTGACCAACCCTAACAAAGGTGACAAATATTTGGCCAGAAATTCAGATAAAAGTTATGTAAGTGACCCTGTACTGAAGATAGTGTATCTTTATGGAGGATTTCTGCATTTCTATGAATTTTAGGAAGGATGTAAAGGTATTTAAACTTAGGGTCTGCAACCATTTAGAACTAATATTGCCTTCTTCTAACATTTTTCAATAGTATCAAGCATCCTTCAATTACACCAACACCTCCTATTTATATTCCTCAGGATTCAATACAATCATACTGCAACCTTTATCTGCTGATGAAATGGCAATAGTTATTATTTATTTATTTTTTTGTAAATATATTTAAAAACCCATTCCACTTTTGTAAATTGTCATAGCAGAACTGAAACAGATTAACAATGATAAATAAATTATGCATCACTGCCATTTAAAAATAAGTAACAGTTACATTTGATGGTGACACAAAATTATGGCTTAAATCCAAACCCCTTCCTATAACCATACAAAAGCAACATTATTTTAAAAAAGAAAATAATCTAATGGTCAATTTACAACAAAATGTTAACACTCAGTGATGAACTGGAACTCCAAAGCAAAAAAAGATTGAGTAAAACTTAACCCTTTTTTAACAATGTGAATTCATGATAACTTAATTCATAATGAAAAACCTCAGTCACAAGATAATTGATATCACTGAATTTTCCCTTCATTTAAATGAAAAGAAATGGGGGTTATAGTTTCCTATAAGTTATGATATTAATACTATTTTTTTTTATTTTTTTTTTCACGTACTTAAAAGAAAAACATGAGAGGACACATTGTATTTAGAGTTCCTTTTCAAAGAATTCCCAGTCCCAGGCCAGAAGTTGTAATTCTAGTATTGGTCTGAGTTTTTACTGATATTGACCATTTAGTATTGATTATAGTCTTACAGCTATTGGATTTTTGGATGCATTTCTAACAGAATCATCAGCTAATACACTTACCACCATATTATATAGAAACCCTTTTCAAATAATTCCATTTTGCAAGACAGCAGTTGTGATCCTTGCCACATTCTGGCAAGATTCCCAAGTCACAGGTTTTGATGACCAAATGAATGTTTATTGGTTATTACAATGATTTCAGTCCAGGGACCATGGAGGAGGCAAATTCCCAGCTGACCACAAGCAGTGTCAGGTTAAATGACTTACTTAAGGTCACACAGTAGGCAAATGAGGGTTGAGGCAATCAAAGTCCATCTCACAGGAAGTATAGCTCACAGCCGTCACACTCTGCACCAACTGTCAGTTTACAGGAGGCTGGTTATCAGGTCTATACACAAGACTTGGCTAAGAGATTTTCAGCTATAAACAAATGAATAATCCATTTCAAGTTATGGGCTATCCTATGACTGACTCATGGTGATGGTGGTTAATTCTATGTGCTCAGCATTAGGTAAAAGTCTTTAACACTGTGACTAAAGACTATCATAACCCCGTTCCTGCAAGTGGATTACTGCAGTAGCAACCCAATATGTTATACTACATAACATATGTTAAGACTAGTCTAAGCCAAATAAGTGCAGAGTACGACAGTATGAACAGAATCGTAGAATCATACGAATTACAGGGCAAGTCTAGACAACATTTATACTTTGTCAATAACCAACATTTTGACGTACATGCTACTTCTACGAGGAGATCCTGGGAAAGCAGGAAAGAATTTTAGATGACTATTCAGTCTTCCAGGTTCAACCTGAGGTGTGTAAGGGTGCTGCATTATATGTAAGGGTAATTTGTTCAAGTGATGGGATAAACACTAAGTAATGTATCTGTCCTTCCAGGATGATTTTATTTATATGTTGTAGTGAATTAAATCCTTAGTGCAAGCATTTCTGGAGCTGTGTCTTGTAGAGGTACAAGAGGTCAAGGAAAGTTGGACACTTTAAGGCATGAAATGCAAGATGTAGATCATCACATAGGAGTTTATAAAATTATATGGTCTGTCTTTGTAGGTAAGTGTCTTTAGACCAGTAGTTCTTCAGTCAAGAACATCTGGGACATTACTAGCTTTGTGATGTCTGGATAGGTACATGCTGAAGGATATACTGTACTCTATAATCAATATAAATATGTCTGAATGCAGAGGGTTGATAACATCTTTAACTCTAAAGCTGATTCCTTTAGATATCATTTGGGCTAGCAAGAAGTGTTTTCTGACTGCTGCTACTGCTGCTGCTGTGTAGCAGCTGAAGAACAGGGGGATGTCTACAAAGCAGCTAAAATCTCTAACAATTGTCAGTTTGGAGTTGGGTATTAGATACATTGCATTTTTCAGGCAAGGGTTGTTTACCAGATTCAGCTATACTGTATTTTGTGTATTTAATTTTAGTCCTTTTTTACACTGATAGTGTAAGGACTACTTCCATTTATAGTGACTCTGCATCAGTGGGTGACTGAATTATGACACCCAGCTTAAACAAATTCAGTTAGCCATAGGTCAGGGTTAATGGTTCCAGATAGGAATTTTGATGACTGTTTCTGAGGGAAAATTATCCCAAAAATTATCAGTTAGTATATTGGCCATGTCTTTAGGGTTAATGATAACATTTTATGTTAGTTCAGAACACTGCTGAATGTTATTTCTTAATTTTCTGATGTAATTAAAGGATTCATATCTATCACTGAATTCAAATGTTAGTCTCACTGCCTTACTTAGAGCTTCCTGATGGCAGTTTTTAGATATTTGCTAATCTTTTTGATAGTGTTTTATGTGGGGAGATTTAGGTTTGTCATAGGAATTTAGTATTTCTTTTCTTTTGTTATAGAGTTTATTTTTATTTGAGGGCCACTAAAATAGTTTGTTTTTAAAGTACCCATTGTATTTTATTCTAGTGGAGACTGCCAGATCAATATACTATTGGAGGGGACAATAGAGAACTAAGTTGCATAACTAACAGCTGAAGGTGCATGGGGACTAGTGATATTGCAAGTAAATTTGGGAAGTCATCATAGAGTTTGTGCATGTAGTCTTTCAGTTCAGAAATATTCTCTGGGGGAGTATCTGAGAATTTAAAGGAGAAGGTCACTAATTTGTAATCGTATTTAATCGGAGCTAGAAATTACTATAGGGGTGATATATATGGAAACTAAGCAGTTAAGATGAGGTCTTGAATGTTCTTTCCCTTACTGTGCTGGTTTATTATTTCCTCTAGAAATACTTTGTCCATTCTCAAGCCTTTGTGGTATAGGTTCATAAATGCATCAATGGATAGTTGAAATCATCCATCACAGCAATATTTTTCATTATGGGTAGTTCTATCAGTGCCTTTTAAAATTTTTGCTGGTCACTTGGAGACATGAATGGTACCCTTTAACAGGCAGTGAACTGACCATTAGTTTTATTCATTGTTGACTGGAGTTCAAAAAATTCAGTTTGTGGGTCTCGTGGAATATGCCTTGATGTAGTATGGCTTCTGATAAATTTGAAAATGGCCACGCAGTTCCCTTCAGGTCTGAAAGCTAGGAAGGTATTAAACCCAGGTAAGAAGGGAGTGCTGTCTTTATAATGAAATCAAGGCTCAGTTGTAGCACAGCTTCAAGATCAATTCATTTAATATTAAGACTTCTGGTATTGACAAGAGCAACCTTGATATAGTCAGGTTTGGAATTTGCTGCGTTTGTGTCTATTATGCCCAGTAGTCAAACTTTATCTAAAAAAGGCAGAGTGAGGCAGGAAATGCTGTGTTCAGTAAGTAGATGCCATGGAATGAGAAGTACAAGTCATACTGTGAAAAATATGTTGGTGTCTAGAATGATGCCAGCTACATAACCAATTGCTGAAGCCAATTACTTTTTCTTTGTATTTAGGTGTCATTGTGGAACATGGATGGATTCCACTCCATACCCAAATTTTATATGTGTTTGATGCATGCATATTGAGATCCAGTACTTCTCTCTGCATGTCCCACAGGGCTTAGGATTGACTGTCGCTCATGCTTAGATACCTACCACTAAGTCATATTCATATGTACCTGGTGTGAAGGACTTAATAGTTTTATAACATCACAGATCCTGGTACGAGAGATACAGCGAACTATTGTTCTGTTCTTGTCCAGCATTATAAGTATGGAGTTGCTGTGCCTAACAATGGCATCACCATTTACCAGGAAAGTTCTACTTATATTGGTACTCATGGACTTAATGACAGTGGAATGCTTAGGATCTGCAGCTTGGTAATGCTTTATTTTGTGTGAAGGAAGTGATGGTATCATGACAGCTTTGCTGACAACTATATCTGACTTATTCTTCTTGGCATGAAAAGTGACTTTATGACAGTCTTACCATATGTTGGTTTGGTAAGTTCATAGAGAGGCCTGGTTGGTAGTGTGTGGTGAACCCAGACCATCCTTTTAGGTGAAAGAGTGGCCTCTATATTGTGCAGATATACCTCTCACAAACTTCATCATGTATGTTAAGTACGATTTCCCTATACCTGAGCATTAGACAGGCCTTACATTTCCTCAGTATACCGAGAACTCCGAGGCTGGCAACAGAAGGGACACAAATTGTTTTGTCTTCGTGTCTGCCAGGAGGGCCACATTTACTGATTGCCAAGTACCCAGTAATATTTATAGTTTGTACTTCAGTTAATGGGAATAAGAAATCTTAAGTTCAAGAGATCTGCCAGGGGTGATATCAATGGTCATTGTAAATAATGCACTTACCAGGGGTTTAGGCATGACAGACTGACAGCAAAACATAAGTGACAGTAATGGCAGCAATGATTCCAAGGTGAGCATTGATCACAAATTACAGTATAGGGGGATATAAAACATAGACACTAAAGCAGTAGGCTAAGTTCACTTCCAATTACTTGCATCTATTGAAGTAACTATAGTTATAGCATACCTCTCAACTGTACAGATTTTCACAAAATGTCCAGATGTTTGCCTCATATTTTTGGTCTATTCCTCATTTTTTTGATGAATCGCTGGGATAATGTAAGAATTAAAGTCACTAAGTAATGCCATGCATTTGAGTTTCAGATTTCATATCCTTCAGAAAATGCTTGCTAATGGGTTCCTATTACATTGTTGAATCATGACAATGTCGAACGGTTAAAATGACAAAAGTGCCATTCATCAAAAAGTGTTTTGCGGGAACGCGGTACAGTGAGGATCAGAAAATTTGCCCTTTCCTCACTGTAGTATGATCTCAGAGTTGGTATATATAATTAGCGGGGGCGTGGGGGGGGTGCAGCCCCCACAAGAACAGTTTCAATGAATGGCACTTTTGACATGTTAGCCATTCAACATTGTCAGAATTTGACAATGTGATATAGACCCCTTGCTAACACAAGTCCTGTTATTCTAGCAACTTCCTAAGTTTACTGTATAAAGCAGTCACGAACAGTCACGTTAATTAATTTTTACAACACAATTTTAGTTGTGTTTGGAAATGAAGAAAGTAAAAAGCACAAAGCAAGAACAACATATCGCAACTAGCCCAACTTTAAAAACATTAATGCATCATGTGGTGTGGTATAATTTAATTATGCCCTAAGCTTAAAGGCATTTAGCAGCATAAATTCAAATAAAAAAAAAAAAAAAAATAAAAAAAAAAATAATAATATCCATATATTATAAAAATAACTTAAAAAAAAAAATTATTTTTTAAAACTTAAAAATAAATAAACATTTCATATACACCACAAAAAAGCATTTGTATTTCTTTCTAACTTTATTACTTTTTAAATACTTTATTTATACTTACTTTTAAAAAATAAAAACATCCTTAACTTTCTAAGTTTATAAGAGCAATATTTAAAATGTGCCTCTATTTTTGGATTTTGTCCCCTGTTATGTCAGCCTTTGTCCAGATTTCTTGTGCTATGAGGTTGAGAGGTATGAGTTATAGCTATCAGTGCACCCTGATGTTGCTTTGAGCAGGACAACCAAATGATACACAGAGTTACAGATGCCTTAGCAACTTAAAATAGCAAAGAAAAAACAATAGCCAAACAGTAACAGCCTGTCAAAAAGATTCAGTGAGGACTGTAGTCAGGCTATCACAAAGTAAAAGCTGTGTGCTACAAGCAGAACTTGTAGTAAAATAGAAAAATTATTTTCAAAATCAGCAGAAGTAACCCTTTTCTTTTAAAATAAATATAGTAAATAAAATCCATTACCTGATGTTCTAGAGACTGATAGTTTGCCAAGTCCAATCTGAATGTATAGCAGGAGACCTGTGCATCCCAGCAGTGGTGGCTGGTGACTTCAAATCAAAGGGGGGCTGCAGGAGACAGGTGAATGGGTGGGGTCAATGGGAAGGGGCGTGGCCAACTAGAAAGTGTAGGAGCTATGCTCAAAACCACAAAAACTGTAACTTTAATTAAATACGCTACACTAGGTGCCAAACCATCATTATGAGAGTCCAATCAAAACAAAATTAAGTGTAGAAGAAAAAAAATATTTCAATGCATTTGCTGCATGACAGCTTACTTAATAGCTAGATGGAAACAAAAAGGTTGTGAGGCATGAAAATATAAATTACATTTTAAATACATTACTGGATTGCCAGTCAAAATCAAGTATAAGAAAAACAAGCAACACTCAACTCAAACCACTTCTCCTTGCAATGCAGTTATAACTATAATTTATATTCAGCTTTATTAAAGTACCAAGTAACATGCTGAAAGTAGCAATCTCTGTGATACCTCCACTTGTAAAAATGTTTCTTATCCAAAAACGTCCTGCTGCCTGACAACTATCTATGGGGAAAACATGATCAAAGTAAAAAATGGAAAGCAAACAAGAAACAAGTTCAAGATACATTGCTTAAAAGATTACTGTACAGGTTATGGACCACACATGATAGATTGGCATTCTGTTTGGTTTACAAGTAAAGCCTGCAAAGATAACTGCAAGTATCCAACAAATGTAATGAGCTTCTTAAACTAATGTAATCCTTTCCTTTATTACAAATACTGTCATATGCATTTCAGTAACCGAGGCTTATACGTTATCTAGTTAAGTATTCTCTGCATGGCAACAACAGAAAGGCTTTCAATGTTGGCAATTCTTTAACAGTATGCTTATTAAAGCTTACTTGCATCTTACAATCTCAGACAAGCTTACCTGATGGTCATTAAAACATTGCTATGTAAACACAGCGCAACAGGCACTTTGAGTAATAATAAGCATAAATCTACAGTATAAAAATATGACAGAAACCAGAACATTCTGCAAAATCAAGGACAGAATAAAAGTAGCACTTGTGTCTACCTTGGATGGGGGGATACTCGGCACATTTACACTGCATAACTGCTCCATGCCTTGCTTGATCACATCCAGAGTCACTACATGGGGGAGTGGGGTGCAACAAGTATGTCACAATTTGAAATGTCTCTGGCTGACTGTGATGGCCCTGAACCATTTGTCATACCTCTCAACCTCAGAACAAGAAATATGGACAGAGCTATACATAGAAGTGGGACAAAGGCCCAAAAATGAGGACAATTTTTAAATATTGCTCTTATAAACTTAGAAAGATGATAAATAGTAGGTATTGCATTAGTATGAATTTTCTGAAAGGTACAAAATCTGAAACTCAAATGTCTGTTATTATTTTCTAACTTCAGTCTTTATTGATTTGCCACTAATTTGCCAAAAAAAACTTAATTTTATGAAAAATGGACCAAAAATGTGATGCAAAAATATAAAATAGTCACGCAATACAGCTGGGAACATGTCAAAGAAGGGACACTTTTTTAATATTAGTACTGATAACTTGAGCAGCTGACAAAATAAAATAATCTACATGCATTTCTGAAATAAAAGTAATCTATAACTCTGATTATTACAGTTATTTCTTAATTGTAAGCCCTCCACATTTTCTTCCAAAATTGCCATTTTGCAGCGGGATTATTAGGGGAAGAGCAACACTTTGAGTCAAAATTGGGGACAGTTGAGAGGTTTGGATATGCCTAATTCTATAAAGCAATTTATTTGCATGTACCTCTCAACCTGTTAATGCAGGAAATCTGGACAAGGCCAAATACACTGGCGGAACATATAAACAATACTATAAATTGTTGTATAAACTGAGACAATTGATAGAATAACAGGTCTTGCTTTAGCATGCATTTTTCTGAAGGTTATGAAGTCTGAAACTCAGTGTCTGTCATTATTTAGTGACTTAATTCCTAAATTATTTGCCAGAAAACCACACGTTTTATGAGGAACAAACCAAAAATAAGAAGCAAAAATCTATTCATTCTGTGAAAATCTGGACAGTTGAGAGGTATAGTTCAGCTGGGGCTGTCTGAGTTTGCCACCCTTCCCCCTCACAAAATCATGGTCGAATGGAGCCTCCCCCCGCAACCATTCCAATGAACCATTACTTGGCTATTTCACCCCATTTACCATAAACACTAATGTGCATACTGCATAATTCTAAGATGATTTGGACTTCATTTGAAAGTTTTATTTTGCATTTTACTGCACAAACAAGACATCTGCTAAATAAAGCAATGCAATCTCACAATGAAAACAGACTTAGCATTAAAACTGCTCTGCCCTTGAAACTCGCATTCATTGAAAGAGCATTGAAACCCACATTCAAAGAAAATACATTTTGCCAGTGGCAGATAAAGATTAACTTTGGGCTGTTTTCAAATCACGGGCCCCTTGGATACGAAACATACATGTGGTCTTTGATACACCTTCCTGACTGTATTAAACTATATTCCTTGTACAATATAGTATAGTTGTTAGAGGGTGTTTGAATTTTGTTTTGAACATTTTTCCAGTAAACAATGAAACAAAATGCATGCACCAGTAACGACAAAACTGCACAATTCAGAACATTTCTATCATAAAAGTCTACTCAAACTTCTACAGTCCACCAGTATCAGTAAATGTGCACAATCTCTGAAGAAGTAAAAGTCATCTAAATAATTCCACATTAAAGAAATCTGTAACTAATGAAGAGGTTGCTGCTAGCAAACAACTTTATATTTCATTGTTTCATCTACAAATAAAGTGCTTGTTGCCCTAGAGGAATAAATTACCTAAGTTGCATTAAAAAAACAATAAGCTAGTAATATTGCAATAGGGAATGGATGGCAAACTGATAACAGGTTCATAGTTACTAGGTATCTTCACCAAAAAGGACTGCAGCATCCACCCCCTTTAAAATTCAGTACAGTAATGCATCTACCTATTGTGGGAGTAGAACACACAGCCTTCTGCATCAAAGCAAGTACACTACCTATTGTGCTATTAACAACACAAGCAGACTCAGCATAAGCAGCATTAAACTTTTGTTCCCCTGCAGCTCTCAGCTTCCTGTAAAATCTACTTGACACTCAGCTGCATCTCTGAACTTTGCAGCACAAGAAATCTGGAAAAATCTGAAATGAAATGGGGGGGGGGGGGCAAAAGACCAAAAAACAGGGACACATTTTAAACATTGCTTGTATAATATTGGAAAGTTGTTAGAATAAAATGCTGTGTTACCACCATACATTTAACTGCCAAGTATTGAACCCAGGACCCCGTGCAAAACAGTCAAAGCAACATACCATTATGTCAAATAATCTGTTTTATGAAAGAAAGGAAGACTGAAACTTAAATGGCTACCATTTAATGAATTCAGTTCTCACCATAGCCATCAACATCTTAGCACAAAACATCTGAACAAAGCCAATAATGGGGGAATACAGCCCCCAAACATATTCAGTGAATTCAGTTATCAACATAGCTCTCAACCTTGGCACAAAAAACCTGGAAGAAGCCAATAATGGAGGAATGCAGTCCAAAAAATAGGGACAAATATCCATTGAGGACACCAGAGCAAACCCACTCAAACACAGGGAGGACATGCAAACTCCATACATAAGGCACCTCAGTCAAGAATCAAACCAGACAACCTGTAGCTGTCAGACAACAATGCTACCACTGCATTACTGGCTGTGTTAAGTAATAAAAATACAGAAACCACAGATTTTATGAGGAACACAACAGAAAAAATATGAGGCAAAAATCTGCAAATGTTTTACAAATGGTGGTGGGTAGGGAATTCAGGCTCTTGCCAGTTGGGCCCAAGGTACAGGGTTCAAGCCTTATTCTCTACCCACCACCATGTAGCAACTGGGACATTTTACACACACACACACACACACACACACACACACAGACCTTCCGTAGCAGCCTGATCACCTCCATAACTCTAAGTCCACAGCCCGCGCATCTGTAGCAGCCTGCCTTAAGTCCTCTGTAGCCCGATCACCTCTGCAAGCTAAGTCCACAGTCCTCTGTAGCCTGATCACCTCTGCATGCTAAGTCCACAGTCCTCTGTAGCCCGATCACCTCTGCAAGCTAAGTCCACAGCCTGCGCAGGCTGTTTCTGGGTTTCCCCGCAAGATGTGAGTAGGATGGAGCCTCCATCCTGCGGGTGATGCAGTCCAGTGTGCTTCCGGTCTGTGCAGTCGTCACCTCACTGACCCCTTCCTTCCCTATCCGGACTGCCTAACTGAGCAGTCTGGTGTTCAGGAACTCAGCACGCGTGCGTGGAGTTCTGGACAACCTAACACAGCAGTCAGAAACTCAGCACACATGTGGGAGTTCCGAGACATGAATTGTTTTTTTTTTTTATTTTCATTTTGTGCAGTGGGGGACGTTTCTTTTTACAGGTGGGGGCGCTGCAGATCTGCAGTCCTATAGCACGAGTCACCCCTGCATCCCAGCCATAAACAGTGAAGAGATTGTCCAACTTTAACAAATTAGTATAGCAAAGAAAAAGCCAACAGAGAGTCAGCAATAGTTTGGGATAAAGATTTAGCAAGGAATCCAGCCCTGTTACTTCCTATCACAGAGTAGATCTATGCCTTAACCAGAATTTCTAGCAAAAAAGCAATAGTTTACAAATTAGCAACAGTAACTATTTTTAAAATAAGACTAGTGAAAATATTCCCTTTCACTGGTGTCTAAATCAATGCGAGTCTGTCTAGTGTCATGATTTGAGCAGTTATTGTAGACAGGCAAGCAATACCAATTTAAAACAGCAAAGAATATGACATCTGTCAGCTAAGGCCAGCAGCCTCAGACATTGATTCATGCAAACTACATCTTTTGATAAAGTAGCACGCACATGCCTCAAGCATAACTTGAACGAGAACAGAAACATAATTTATGAATTAGCAGCAGATACACTTTGCTTTAAAAATAAAAATAGTAAAAATGTTCCACTTCTGTGATATTCAAGGGATTGGTGGATTGTCAAGGCAAATTATCTAAACACACAGCAGTAGACTTGCTGTACAGCTATGTGCAGCCTGGCTAAATTGAATGTTGAGGAGTGTAACTATTCGAAAACTAATCAGCAAAGAAAACAGTCAATCCGTAATAGACTGGGGAAAAGATACACACAGGGCACCAGAAAAACAGCTTTCTTTCACATAGTAGAACTTGTAAGTGACATATGTGCCAAATGAGCATTATCACATGTAGCACAAGAAATATGAAGAGGACAGGTAAGCAATAATGTCTAGTAAAGTGGGCATTACTAGGTATTAGTATATCAACATGGGCATAATAAAGCCTGACATCTAGGACAGCCACTAGGATTCAGAAAGATCCTCATCACAGATAGGTCAATATATATGATGGTGAGAAAATGCAGTTCAGAGACATCTAGGGCCACATGAGAGCAATTTCATTATCGAGTCATTAGCATGTCTCCATATTGTACTTTTCTAACAATAACATTGTCAGATCTGACAGTGGTAGTGTTTTCCCTGGCTGCCCATATATTGTATTGACAAATGTACCCCTCACAAGCATGCGCACACATACCCACATACTCACACACACACACACGCACACACACACACACACACACACACACACACACACACACACACACACACACACACACACACAAAGAGGAATTAACAAACAAGTCCTATTCCAGTCATACTCATGCAAGCATTCTCCCATTCACCCACATGTATGCTCCAGCAAATGCATACACGTGCGCGCGCGCTCACACACACACACACACACACACACACACACACACACACACACACACACACACACACACACACAGACACGCACACACATGCACGCGCACACACACACTCATCCAGGTTCATTCATGCCCCTACAAACAGACACTCAAACCCATACACACACTGACAGATCACTATTCCCACATTTAATCTGGACTTCCTCAACAGGGATACATGTGTAATTGCCATCTTTTGACAGTGTTCACTTTTTTCTTCAACAGTGCAAATTTATGGAGCAGAGTGATTCTCTCAGTTGCTCATTAGCATTAATCAGGAGCAGCTGGTATTTCTGGGGAAGAGCTCATGGCTAATTTGCATTAGCCACTGGCACTTCCCCAGATTTTTACATCTCTATGCAGCTTTGTCAGCAAAACCACTCACTGTGTTGAATCTCCTGCTAGTGGGAGGCCTCAGCATTAGGGGGCTCTAAGAATCTGAAAGGCTTGCTGTGAGTGGGAAAATGTCTGTGTTAAGGGTGTCTGCTCTTAATAAGACGTTCTGAGTCCCATAGAGTGACTTCTGCTTCTTGCAAAGCCCGTTATTCATGAAAAAATGTCCACCTTGCAGCTTGACTTCAGATTTTTCAGTCTGAAAATGCAGTACAGATTGTGTAGTTCTTGCAACCTGAAACTGATTTTATGCAATTGATGCAACACCGTATCATAGTCCCATGCTTAACTTATTATGTGTTTTTGTGATGGTTGAAGAATGTGGTTGTGGATAACATACTTTACTTACAGTCACAAATGATAATAAAATACTAATATGTTTAGATATTTATGCATTTTTAATACAATTTAAATGTACTTGATATGTTTGGGATTTTCTCTGCTGTGTACCTTTACTTTTTAGTGTTTTACATTATTTGTGAGATAACACAGGCTCCTATTCTCCCGTCCACAATTATTGAATCATATAATGACTATGCTTCACTCACTCCCAGGCCACAGAATGTTCACTATATAATAATAATAATAATAATAACAATAATAATAATATTTTTTTAATTTATTTATTTATGTGCAGTTTGTTTGCCAGGATAGTCTATTGGGCCACAAGGAGCCCATTTTCAATAGAGTCCTTGGGAGAAAAGCTCCAGAAAAATACAAATATATAGTACACATTGCACATATACATTACAGATCATCTCATTGCAATACAAAGTAAATATGATAAGAAAAGGTTAACAGTGATAGAATACATCAGTATAGTTCACTACACAGCAATAAAAAACACTTTTTTTTTTTTTTTTTTTTTTTTAAAGTAGCAGCATAGGGTAACTGTTAAGTAGTTGGTCAAATAGTTCAATAGAGCTGTGGAACAACAGAAGGCAGTGATGGCATATTTAGTTCTATGAGATTAGGAAGTGGTATTAGAAGGATTAGGTAGGATGGGAACAGCAGCTCTTCCATTGTGAAGTTAGGTATGAGTGCAGCAAGGTTTTAAATGAGGAGAGACCGCTGGTGAGGTGGATAGGAGATGGTAGAGAATTCTGGAGGCATGCAAGAGAGAGGGACATTAGGTGATTCCCAGCTGGACTTGTGGGTTTGTGCAATTTAATTAGTTTTTGGGAATTAGATCTTAGAAGTCCTTCTGATTCATGCATTTCAAAGGACAATGAGAGGGGTTGTAAATGAATTTGCATGCTTGGATGAGTTGGGTATAAGTGAGGAGGTTAGGTAGCTCAAGCCAGTTTAGTTGGCGAAGAGAATTACAATGGTGAGAAATGTCTCTGTGACCTGCCGCAAATTTTGAAATCTTATTATAGCAAGCGAAGAGTTTTGTTTTGAGGAAAGATTGCAGGTTGGTGAGGATAGATGCACCATATAGGAGGGTTGGTGAAGATAGATGCACCATATAGGAGGGATGGGATGAGATAAGTATTGGCTAGTATGAGCCTGGTGGATAGAGAGATATAACGATTTTGGTGGTATAGCATACCAATGTTTTTGTGGGGTTTTTTTGTTATTTACTTGTAAATGTTTGTCGAATTTTAGTTGATCATCTATGAGTACTCCTAGTAGTTTAGTGCCAGAGATGATTTCTAGGGGAGCATTGTTTTTGCTGGTGATTATGAATGAGTTTATCTAGGCAGGAGGTTTTGGAGGTGGTGAATAACATACATTTAGTTTTGGTTGCATTAAGAGCCAGATGGTTGTCTAGCATCCACTGCTCTGTAGAGGAGAAGGTGCTTTTGGTAAGCTTATTTAGAGTGGGGATAGAAGGCGAGGAGCAGATAGTGGTAGGATCATCGGAATATTGGATGGGGCTGGAGTTTGGAATGGCTTGGTAAAAGTCGTTAATAAATATATTGAATAGTAGGCAGCCTAAAATGGAACCTTGGTGGACACTATGGGAGTATTAAGGAAGGGTGAAGTGGCTTTATTCCATTTGACTGCTTGTTGTCTGGTTGTGGGGTAGCTGGAGAACCACTTGGTACAGAAAGGGGATAGGTTTAGTTTGGAGAGTTTATTAAGAAGCAGGTTGTGGGAAATAGTGTCAATCACTTGGAGAGGTCGAGGAGAAGTGTGGACATGAAATGGACAGAATCGCGGGCTTTGTTAATTGTTTCAAGAAAGGAGAGGAGGGCAGTGGAGGAGCTATTACTGGGTCTAAATCCATGCTGTGTGGGGGTAAGAAGCTGGTTGTTGATGAGATAGGGTAAGAGTTGTTGATGGATACATTTTTCAAGAAGCTTGGAAATAGGGGATAAGATAGCAATAAATATTATATGCAAGAGCTCAAAACTGCACATTTTCATCGTGTAAGATAAATATGTCTTTGTCTGGAGAAATGTGGCTTATTTCCCAATCTACGGTTAAGTATTTAGCTTCCTGGACCAAGACAAGCATGTTAAAAAACATGAGCACTGATCTTCCTGGGCCCATTTCAGGCTCAGCTTAGGAGCATTGTCTTGTTAAATGTCTTGTTCAGGCTCAAAAGTAAGCAAAGAGAAGCCATGGAGATCAAGTCAAGGTCTGCTGTATGACACATTAACAACAGTCAGAATCTTAAATCTCTCCATCAAATAACCAGAAAAATATAAAACAAGGATATGTAACTGTTTGGTAAGAAGCAGTGTATATAATTCTGGATATTTTTGGATTTAGTTTTGTCTCTAGGGAGAATGAGATAATCAAAGAGTTGTGTTGAACTTGTTTTCCCTTTTATTAACAAGCATATACGTTTAGTTTCTGAATTAGGGTCATGTTTACTTTGTAAAGTTCATAGGCATTCTTGCAACATGTAATCAGAGCCACTTGTGTAGTTGCCTAGGTAACAGCTGACACTTGATGTAGTTTAGCAAAACTTGCTTTTATATTTTATTTGATAGGCACTTGTTAAAAATAGTAAATAAGAACAGAATGCAGAACAGGTTCAAGTAAAAAGTTTTTCATTTTCTAAATGATGGCAAATATCATTTGAAAGTGGTTACTTAACCACAACTTAAAAGAAAGAAAAAATATTTTATTAAAGGCTTGGGTCTACTAACAAAGAGTAAGCAGTCTTGTAGATTCATAGGTTCATAGGTAAAATAGGCCATCTGCCCAAGGGCATTTATAAGCCTAGCCAGAATGTGTTGGTCTTTGCCATCCCCTTAGATTAGTTCCCTATGCCTCTGTCCAGCAGAGCCATTCGTTCCCTGCGCCACTGTCTAGCAGAGCCACTGCAGTGATCCCCGAGGTAACTTTTCTGTTTCCCATCCACCCGTCAAGGTTTCTTTGAAGAGTGTTAGTGAGGGGCTCTGCCTGATGTATAGCGGAATCCTGTTCCAAAGCATGGGGAGTCTCTGGGATAGGAATCTATCCCTCCAGCATGTCCTATTTATCGGTGTGGTGAGGTTTATATCTCTAGAACGTGTGGCTCTCCGGGATTTGTTTTTTTTTAGGTGGAGCATGTCCATCAATTCTGGGTTGGACATGGCCTTGTATGTCAGGCAGAGATCACCTCTGAGTAAGCTGTATGCAACAGAGTACAGCTGAGTGATGAGTAGAGAGGCACAATAACCTCTTTTGTTCTAGATGCGCACCCTTTTGATTAGATGGGCCACATAGGATTTTCTAACCACCTTGGCAATATGATTATCAAAGGAGAGATTACTATCTACTTGGGTCCCCTGATCCCTTTTTACATTTTCTGTATTTAGGGGACTACCACCTATGTGGTAATTCATAGGTACTTTGTTTTTTCCAAAGGGGATGACTATGCACTTTGGCATTTAGCTTGAGGCCATGATTTTGACACCAGGTATCCAACTCAGTGAGACCCATCTGGAAGGTGTCTGTATCAGCCAGAGAATCAATTATGGCCCCTAGTTTGCAGTCTGCGAACTTGGTCAGCCATAGTCCTCCTATGCTTGCCTGTACCTCTGAGAAGTATATACAGAACAGGAGAGGTCCTAGGACTGAGCCCTGGGGGATGCCACTTGTAACTGGTTTAGAGTCTGACGTAGAGCCTGCAACTCGTACCATGTTTGTTCTATCCATGATCCAGTTGGCAACCCATCTCGTGATGTAGAGGTTTATGTTCAAGCTGGTGAGCTTGCCTATAATACTAGAATGGGGAATGGTGTTTAAAGCCTTTGCGAGGTCTAGGTAGGCTGTGTGGACCTCCTTTCCCTAGTCTAATGTCTTGGTAACCGTCTCAAAGAAATCCACCAGGTTTAGGGGGCATGATCTTCCCTTAAAGCCAAACTGGGTAGGGTCCAGGGTTTGGAGGTTCCCAATGTCTCTGTTAAGGAGTTCCATGATTATGCGTTCCATAGTCTTGCAGACCAGGCTAGTCAGGCTTATACGGCGATAGTTGCCAGGGTCCGCTGTGGCTCCACCTTTGTGGAGCGGGATAACTGTTGCTGTGCGCCACTCTGTGGGTACATAGCCTGTAGAGAGGCTGAGCTTGAACAGTGTGTTTAGGTGAGGGGTTAGTTCATTTTGGAGCTCTTGTAAGACAGAGCCTGGGACACAGTCCGGTCCCATTGAAGCTGTGTTTTTGGCTTGGTTAGGGCTGTTATAGCAGCAAAAGAGACTTTAAGAGGAGCAGGGTGGGTAAGGGTTGAAGAAGAACTGCAGGTGGATGTCCATGGCAGTTTAACGAAGTAAATACGATTTCAGACGCTTAGAAAGGGCAGTTTATGTACTGATTCTTTCCGGACTTCATTACCTTTAACGTAAAGTGACATGAGTGTACAATGTGCCCTACTTGTGTGAAGTAGACTTTGTAAAGGGAGGACTTTCAAGGGTAGATAGGGTACAAACAAATCATCAATAAGCTGTGTAAGCAGTTCAGTGCGAAGATGGAATGACAGCTTATTATAGGAATGGCATCAGTTGAAGGTATTGCATCTTTAAGCCCATAAAATGGGTTAAAAATGAATACACACATGCTTGGATTATCTTTGTGTCTGTGTCTATATGTGTGAATGTGTGCATGTCTGTGTGTACGTTCATATATGTGTGTGTGTATATGTGTGAGTACATGGTATGTGTGTGTTTTTGTGTGTGCATATGCGAGAGAGAAAATGTGTTTATGTACAGTGGGAGCTTGTAAGGAAGTTCCAAATGTATCATGCTGTCAGGTAGATTGATGCCACTACTGCTTGATGTCATATCTTAACAGACCCATCTTCATATTTCATATCTTCATTAGTTATTAGGTCGAGGGTTTGGTCATCTCCAGCTCCTCATATGCTTGCAGTATAATGTAGCAGCCGAGTTATACAGAGACTGGGGTGAGACATTTTTAATGCAGGTATTACAAAAGGGTCTTACAACTCAAAGAAACAAGCATAAAATGGCAGAATTATTTATGGCTTCATGAAGGGAAGAAATGTTTCATGGATGGAATCCATATTGATGATAAAGTAGCCTGAATGCATTTTTGGAACAAATTATGTTTTCTCCCATAGTAGCTGATATCCACTTGAGATCTGTAACCATATATACTAGTTCTTCCTTAATATAATTAGTATTTACTCAGAGTGTAAGAAAAGAGCTTTAATGAACAAACACAAGTGCTTTGTAGATAAAAAAGAAAATTAGTTACAGAAAATGAATTAGAAATAGTTGCCATTTGGTAGCATAAGCTCACCAAATGCAAGGAACCAGGACATTTGTAAAAGGCAGCTGAATATACTGGGTACCACATATATTGTGGTTCTACCAGAAAATGCCATTTGATTTCCAGCCTGCAATTCATAAATAAACAAACAAATAAATAAATAATGTTTCCATACTGCAGGGTAAGCACTTAAGTGGAACAAGATGATATGAAGGAGCTTTACACTTTATTTGATCTGCAGGTTTAGTAGTAGCAACGTATGTTGTAGGTTACATTTTTACATATCATCTGCATCACATTCCTTAGAATAATAGGTGGGGAAAGTATGAAATTATGCTGTTCCAATTCCCTTACAAATTTTACAATGACCTAGAACTACAGCACTTACCTACTGCACCCCATAGACCTTCTGCTTTGTACCTTCCTAATTTTTCCCTGCCAGCCACTGACTGTCCGTAATATACCAATAATATTCAGGCCTATATTACGAGATCTAATGTTCAGGTGACCAAACACCTAAAAATCAAACTCGTAATATCGGAAGCAAAAAATGGCGAACGGACGATTTAATGCAGGGAAAGATTTCCCTTGGCCGTTGACAGGATTTTGCCTTTTGTGTACTGCAGAGCTATCTCGAAGTTGGTATATTTAGTTGGGGTTGGGGTGGGATTAGATTGGGTATAAAATTATCTTTTTTGTTTTGTGGCCAAGGGTCATCCTTCCCTGTGCTGTTCACTGTTTTACGGTTCGATATTACGAGTTCGATGTTTAGGTGTTCGGCCACCTAAACATTCGATCTCGTAATATAGACCCTAATATTCACATGGGCTACACAATACCATGCTCAGGGTTTTGGGAACCTAGTTTTCAGGGAGTACATTGCTCATTTCTGGGTATAAAGATAAAGAGCCTAGAGATTTTGTTCAGCATTCCTTATAAAGTCTCAGTGTGTTGCAGGTACAAGCAACTGAAGCAGCTGAAAGACCACCCCGCACTTTTACCTTTAACTCATATATGTCTGCCATCTCCTTTCCCACTCCCTAAACCTAAAACTATCTTCCTGGTCCCTAAAATTAAAGTCCTTGATCACTCCCTAACCCTAAACTCCCCTCTGTTCTCTAACACTGAAGCTAGCCCCTCCCATAACCTAAATCCCCCTCCTGATTGATGCCTGAAACAATTATCTGTACCCCCCGACTCCCTCCCTCCTTATGGCTGTGACACTAAACCTGCCTAAACTAGTGTGGTCAACTGAGGTGCAGTAACTCCACTCTGTGCCACATTGGCTGCACCTCACCTGAAAATGCAGTTGAGTTTGCATGTGAGTCACCAGCTATGCAAGCTGCAAGATGCCCATGTCCCTGTCTGTACAATAGTGGTATTTGAGCACCTGGGGCTGTGGTACTTGCAGTAGACTGTCATGTTTGTTTTGACTGTAAATATAATGTTCATCTCTTCATAATCTAAATCAGCAGGGTCCAGGTATACTGCCCCTATCACACTTCTTCTTTAAGTTAATGTTACACAGTTACACCAGTATGATAACCAATGAAGAATTGCAAATATTTTTAAACATCATTCCCTCATTAAAGCATGCCCTGGTATGGGCCCCATCTGACTTCAACAAAAGTTTTTTTTTTCAAGACGTATATAATATCAAGTTAGTTATGTGCACAATCCATGCATAGAAGAAAAATGTTTAAAGGCACTTGCCTTTAAAGCCTTAACATGTTAGTTTTACCTGTGTTGTTATCACCTATTATTTTTTTGAGAATGAAATATTTAGTTATAGTTTGCATGCAGTAATTTGCGCCATAGCAATAGCATTTTCTATAAAAAACTTGGGGTAGCCTTATCCAACAGAAAGACTAAAAAGATGCCTTTTACCATTTTAAGTTTATTAATACTAAGACTGATAACCGAGAAAAAATGAATTGATCAGTATGAATTCATAAAATAATTCTGTAACTGTCATATCATAGAGTCCAACTCCTCATTAGAAGAGATATAAAAGAACTCTTTGTACTGATGAATGTAAACATACTGTGTTTGTTAGGCCTTTTGCTTGAGTAGTAAAAGAGCTCTTTACCAAGGTAGTTTGGTATACTGAAGGTATATGTTGTTGATTTTCTTTGTACATTGAGTTTTATATGGAAAAGGCACATACATGGATACAGTTAACACTCTGCCAAGACTCTGTTGTGATACAAAATATTTCTCTACCTGTTTTTGATTAGCTTTTCTCAGAGTCAGATGCTGTGTGGATTGTACTGCTAGACTGTGAAAACAGGGTTCAGTGACATAGATTTATATCTAGTATTGTTCTGAATGGACTGCATTTTTTTGCAGTTAACAGGTCAACAGATCTGAGGAGCTGCACTTTTTGAATAAAACAAAAAGTCAGCTTCTGGTAATGTACAGTCTTTAAATCTTAAATCAGAATAATTTTCATAATATTTCTGAAATGACAGTTTACTTAATATTTGCCAGAAAAGAAAAATATCAAAAACTTAAAAACAACATTTTTGTATGGCTACAGGAGACTTGCCCCCCCCCCCCCCAATCAAATGCTAAGTTTTGACAAATATCTATGATTTTCTGGTTGCGGTTTTGCACATTCTTAGTGGTAAGCTCATGATTTTTGTGGAGACTCATTTTTTTCTTACTCACTAAATCCCTTTGTCAAGTTGTGAATACTTCACCAATGTTTGTTAATAATTACAGCTTCATCTTTTGTTTCAGGCTAAACTGAATCTGAAAGCATTCAGTTTGAAGCAATTGCTATTAAATCATATGTATCTCATTTACTTATTACGTGTGTTTTATCACACATTTGAATGAAATATTTACAATTTAAAAAGTCAGGAAAACTAGTATGAGACACTGTCAAACCAGCAAGAGTACCCCTGCCTAATTTGTTGCATGTACTTTATTAGCATACTTTCATGGGCAATTTACTGTGACAACAGGAGCACAGAAATACTGCTGCTAACCTATGCTGAGCATTTCATGGATTGCCACAACGTTTTACATAAGCATTTGACAGGCAAATAAAGCAAATTGTATTACAAACAATTTTGTGGTATTTTACACCATTGCTTGAATGTCCCATTTAGAGGCAGTATTTGTTTTCCAGCAAGATGCCAGCAAGTATTACAGCACTGAAGAATTACTCAACAAATAGCATTATAACATTCTGCTGAAAATTATAAACAGATTAAAGCTTAACAGTAATCTGTCATAACACAAATGTAAGCTGTAAGTTGTCAAATGTTGCTTTTATGTCAGTTCCCAGCAACACCATTTACAAGCTACAAAAGCTGTCATTTTCCTGTAAAATAAACCAAACTTTCAATATCATTTTTTATTTGTTGTCATTGATATAGTTTGTTAGTTAGCTAGCGAGCACTCTTTCACAAAGAATGGCGTCTTTGTTTGGGACAAAACCGTTTAGTCTATAATTTTTACAAGGGATGTATAGAAATGAAAGACTGTCATAAGCTGCTGTTTCTTGCAGATGGAAAACTCACAAGTGGAGAAGGTGCCAGCTAGTGCCATGGTATGTTCGTCAAGACAGTCCTGGAGCACATGAGACCTGTGGACCTGGTTTGCAAACCCGAGGTACATCTAATGGTTCGATAAAATTAATTTATAGTTGCTTTTTTATTATTTAAAAACATTCTACACTTTATAATGTAAACTCTGAAGCTCTTCCTTTTTTGTTAAGTTTGCTTATATGGAGTATGCATACTGTTATTTTGCTGCAACATATGTGCATGTGTTGTTGTGTACAAATTTGTGAGTATTGTGTGACTGCAGAGTTGTAGCTGGCTCATCTAATACCCATTGCTGCTAACTGACCTAGCAGCCTTCAAAAAAAAAAAAGATCCCCTCTCCATTATAGCACTCCACTATTTGGTCTTCTTTTAAAAACTCTGAAGCACTGAAAGCAAGAGCTTTTATCCAAAGAAGTGTCAGAATTCCAGTTCATTAATGCATTCCTCCTAACACCATGTACATGACGTGACTGCCCCTTTGAACCACATTCCCATCCTAGCAACGTGTGTGTGTGTGTGTGTGTGTGTGTGTGTGTGTGTGTGTGTGTGTGTGTGTGTGTGTGTGTGTGTGTGTGTGTGTGTGTGTGTGTGTGTCCATACATACACACACACACACACACACTCACGTATACATCTACATCTACACATATGTAGTGTATTCTGTTACTTTGAATAGAATACAATATCAATGTCTGTTTGATTCACACTATATGATTGGCAGAAACAGACAGCTGACATGTGCCTAAGATCAACAATCCCAAGGTAATGGCTTTCTTCAGGGATTGTGTGATCTCATAGTTAGTATCTATTTATATATATATATATATATATATATATATATATATATATATATATATATATATATATATATATAGATGTATACACTATAATCTCACTTAACTGGCACCCATGGGGGTTGGTAGATGCCGGATAAGTGTAGCTTCCAGTTACATGAGAGCCGCTTTGCGTTTTTTGATTGGCTTGTATACCAGCATACGAGACAATCAAACTTTCTGGTTGCTTGGGAGTGCCTGTTGCTTGAGTTCCAGATGACAGGGACTCTACTGTATATATATATATATATATATATATATATATATATATATATATATATATATATATATATATATATATATATATATATATATATATATATATATATATATATATATATAGAGAGAGAGAGAGATAGATAGATATAGATATGTAGCTATATTTAGCAGGGATGTGTGGGTGCAAGGGAACTTGCCTCCCTACAAAAACATTTTTATTGTTTTATCCTGCTCTGTGATTAATCTTGGAACATGTATGTTCCATGTTTCGATGCTTTGATGTCGACATTATAAACATCAAAATTGTATTCCATTTGATGTAAGAAAATATAGCTCTAAATATATATATATATATATATATATATATATATATATATATATATATAGATATATATATATATAGATATACACACATACACAGAGTTGATATCACTTACCCGAATTGCAGGACGTTAAACAGCTGATGTCACTGTTCGTATGGAGCAGGACATCGAATGACGAGCGGTTGAACAAGGTTAGTCGAGAAATTGCGTAATGAGACTGTGAAGGGAGGTCACACTTCAGTGAGGAACAGGGAAGTAGCCCATTTCCTCACTGTAGTGCAATCTCGGAATTGGTATATTTAAGTATTGGGGTTTGGGGGGCAGAGCCCCCAACATGGGGTGGAAGGGGATTTAACCCCCCCTGAAAAATAGTAGAGGTGAGCTAACTGTCGTATCTGAAGAAAGGGGATGTCTATATTATGGAATGCACTTTTTTGGGCAAACTATTTTCGGCATTCCTCTCTTTGGATATGTTAAGTTTAGATGTTATTTTTCGGCCGAATGCACATTTGATGTTAGTGCATTCGACCTTATCATGGTAAACCATATGCACTTTTGTGTATATATATATATATATATATATATATATATATATATATATATATATACATATATATGGGTCTACTGCTTTTCATCGAATACCACGTATTCGAAAAAGAGCAGTAGACCGCTCAGTTACGCAAAAGTGCACTTATTTGAAAATGCACTTTCGCGAACTCTGCTTCTACGAATATATCGCACCACAGTGGAGGACAGTAGGAAAACATGCTATGTCCTCCACTGTGGTTCTGTAGTCACAAACCTTAGGGTTAGGGCACAGGTCATAGTAAGGGGATAGCCCTACTAGCTATCCCCTTATCATGACCCACGCCCTAACCCTAAGGTCCATGACTACTGCACCACAGTGGAAGACAGGCTATCCTCCACTGTGGTACGGTAGTCATGGACCTTAGGGTTAGGGCGCCGTTCATGGTAAGGGGATAGCCCTACTAGCTATCCCCTTATGACCTGCACCCTAACCCTAAGGTCCATGACTACTGCACTAAACGGCAGTACGTAGCTCATTTGCTGAAGCGGGTTTTGCGAAAGTGCGCTTTCGATTAACTGCACTTTCGCATAACTCAGGGTCGACTGTGTGAGTTCGAAGAAGTGTATTTTCGAACTTATACAGTAGACCCATATATATATATATATATATATATAATATATATATATATATATATATATATATATATATATATATATATATATATATATATATATATATATATATATATATATATATATATATATATATATATGTACATAGACATATATGTATATATATGTATGCATGTGTGTGTCTGTCTTTTATGAATGTATATATAAAAGTGTTCAAAATGGTTTGTACACATGCCCACACACACACACACACACGTGTGTGTGGATGAAATATCAGTAAGAAATTTCTAAACATGGATGGGGTCAATATGCTGAATATGTCCATTCATCAGTCTATCCATCCATTCATCAGTCTATCCATCCATCCATCTATTCATCCATCTTTCCATGCATCCATTTGTTTCCTAAACCACATGCTGTATTGAAAGTTGCAGTGATGTTAAACTGATCACAGAAGAGAATATCACAAGCAACATTTTCCATTTCTTCCTGTATTATCCTCACTTACAAGCAAGTTAAGGAATCTCTCTCCACCATATACTAAGTCTGAGACTGGGCCTCCTCTCAGGGGACTTTACCTAGTAGACAGCATATGCTTACACAGTTCCAAAACCACATCAGTTGACTCAACTCATATACAGGGAGCTGAAACATACACTGAGACACTTCCACAACTTCTGATCCTGTTATGGACAGAGATCTTAACAACCACAAACAAGGACCTCCTTTCTATTACATCTGTGATAACATCATTTAAGCCATTATCCAGTTGTGACCGTAGCTGCAGACATAACATACATTGCCACAGTTACTGCATTTAGATTCCTGCATTCCACCAGCTCAGGATAATTTGGGTAGAAAATGAAAGCCCCACTGTGACCAAAATGAGATGCTGATCTCACCTTTAGGCTGGATATTAGTTCACTTTTGCCATTTGCCTAAGCTATGTGTGTCCTACCCCATTGCTGCCAGCCCAGTACCTTCCATGTTTTTAACTGTCAAGAGCTTGAGAGGAACTCAATACAAAAGACAGAGAGTGAAAAACTCTGAGCTCTCTTACTGCTAAAAAGAGCTCCTTCAGTGGGCCCTGTGGTTCTGCTGGTTGTCTAGTGGTCCCATAAGGCTAGGCAGGTAAGTACCCTATTCAGGAAAACCTTTCATTAAGATTTTTTTTTTCCCCAAAGGAAATTTGTTTTTCTATGAAAATATATTATAATTTGATAGGAAATCATTATGAAATCTTGGACTGTGACTGATTGTCAGGGTAGCATTCTCTGTGAATGCTTGTATGAGCAGCTGTGTAAAAAAGTATTATTTATTTATTTATTTAACTTTTTCCCTATAGGATGTATAGAGTTTATGTACTTGGGAGAAGACTTTATACTTATCAGGATGACAGTACTATTTCTTACTTGAACCTGATTTTGACTGTCTTAAAAAAATGATACCCTCCTTCAGGCCTTGATACCCCTCTTCAGTGCTTCATCCTTGGCTGAGCATGTAGATTAGTTACTGATCTCCACAGTTATTCCTTTCTCTGTCTGCAAGAAGAAGAAGAAGCTAGTCAGGGCATCTCTGGGTGTCTGGCCAGCTCCACTTGTGCCTCAGCCACTAATGGTCATCTATGCTGTGTCCAGTTTTGGCTCCTCAGACCACTCATCCTTTTCCCTTGGTCCATTTGATATAGAACATACTACAGTAAGGACCTGGGATAGACTCATCCTTTTCAGATGCAGGGATGTCCTCCGTGAGACTCTTGTTTGTCTTGGAGAAGGGGCAAATGGTTTACTTACTAGCTGATATAAGGACCCTGGATCCCAGATGAGTGTAACTGATTTGGGTCTGTCCTTTAAAAAGGAATCTCCCAGGAAAAAGAAAGAAAAGGTAAAACATGGCTTCTCCTGTTCCTTTCCATGGACAAGGAAGATTTGTTGTGATTTGCTAGAGAGTTTATTTCTTCTTTATCATGTTCCTGTTTTCTCTGCTGTGAAGAAAAGAAAAAGGGCTTCCTCACTTTTTGTATCTGAAATTCAATCAGAAGTGCAGGCTTTGGACGGTTAATATTTTGCTTCAGAATTTATCTCTTCTCAATCTGAAGATTCTGAGTCTGAGGAAATTGTTTCTTCAGATTTAACTCCAGAAGACCTTTCTGTTTCTGAAACTTTATCTAAAACGAAAGAGTTTATTCAGTGGGATCAAAACAAAATCCCCATTAATCAACAAATCTATTTGATTTGTTACAGCTCGATGTTCCCCAGTCAGCCACTGTTCTCCATGTTTTATCTGCTTTATACTATTTTCTTTTCCACAGCAGTTTACAAGATGGTCAATTACCTGTCTCTAGGAAGTCTGGTTATACAGTATGCCTCAGAATAACAAAGACTTGGGGGCCTGGCCAAGATGCCAATCTGATAGCAGCAGAAATCTATAGCTGGACTTAGATTTTAATATCCTGACAGGAAATATACTTTAATTTTTAGAAAAATCTAACTAAAAGTATAAAAAAAGTTAGATTAACATAAACTCTTTATTATTTTTGAAAAATTAATACATAGTCAAGAGAATGTTTTAATTATTCTTGTCAAGAAGTTTTCTACTGGACATCTCAAGATGAGCAAATCGACGAACCCACACCAGGAGAGTGCAGTAAAGAAAGATCTACATCTTATAATAACAAACATCCAAGAACTGTCACTAAAAATGGACACATTTGAAAACAAAATGGATATTATCAAACAAGAATGCAGTAAACAACTGGAACTTCTAAACAGAATTGTAAAAAAACAATCTGAACAGATTCTTGCCTTAGAGGCAACTGACCCATATACTAGAGTGACAGAAAATGAACATCACAATGAATTTCTTCTGAAACAAAACACCGGGCTGATTGAGAAATCGGTAGACCTTGAAAGTAGATCAAGGAGGAATAACATAAGAATATATGGAATTGAGAAAGAAGAGGGTGATAACATGATTCAATTCCTCAATAAGTGGTTTTCATCAGCACTAAACATGCCTGAATCCCTCTCTTTTGGAATTGAGAGGGCTCATTGGTCCCTGGCAAATCCAGCTTAATCTCTGAGTTCATCTAACCCCAGGTCTATAATAGTTAGATTTCATTCCTCGCAAGACAAGGACTTAGTGCTGAAATCAACTTGGACTAATTCCCCTATCAAGATCCCTTATCAAGATGGGTGAAAAAGTTAGTCGTTTTGACAATGACTACACCTCTATAATCATATCCAGAAGAATGCAGTGTGTTCCTCTAATTAAGTCCTTGAAAAAAAGCCAATATTAAAGCTCAAATTCTTTTTTCTGCAAGAATAAGAATCACCTTGTCAGAAGGAGTGAAGATCTTTAATTTCCTTCAAGAAGCAGTAGAATTTATCCAAAAGAAGAAAATACTGCCGGACATAGAAGAAATGGAATGGTCATCTCAGAATTTGAAGAGACAGGCAACAAATAATATATGGCCAGTGAAGGAAGGAGCAAACAAAATTAAGAAACTAAAGGACAAATGAATAAATTCCTTCTAATTTGAAATGCTTTGTTTTATGAATCATAATATATTTGATTCTGGAAAGTCTCTATTCTATAAGATAACGTGAATCATTTTTATTATTAACTTTCTCTTTTCTTTTCTATAGCTACCTTTTCTAATTACATATAGTACTAAGTATATAAATAACATTCTCTCTCTCTCTCTCTCTCTATATATATATATATATATATATATATATATAGATATATAGGTTCATAGGTTCATAGGTAGGTACTAGGCTATCTGCCCGAGGGCATTTATAAGCCTAGCCAGAGTGTGTCAGCTTTCGCCACCCCATTGATTAATTAACTGAGCCTCTGTCAAGAAGAGCCAATGAAGTGATCCCAGGGGTGTATTTTCTGTTAACCATCCTCTCATCAAGGTTTCTCTTGAAGAGTGTTAGTAAGGGGCTCTACCTAATGTAGTTAGGAATTTTGTTCCAAAGCATAGGGAGTCTCTGTAACAGTAATCTATCCCTCCAGCATGTTCTATTTATTGTTGTGGCGAGGTTTAGCTCACTAGAGTGAGTGGCTTTCAGTGACTTGGATTTCTTTAGGTGGAGCATGTCCATCAATTTTGAGTTGGACATGGCTTTGTAAGTTAGGCAGAGATCACCTCTGAGTAAGCGATATGCCACTGAGTACAGCCGTAGGTTTTTGAGACCAGTAATCCTCTTGATGAGGTACTTTTGTGGTCTTTCCAGCTGTTGGAAGTGTCTTGTGAGGTACATCCAAAATGGGGCATTGTACTCTATGATGAGTCTGATGAGTGGCGAGTAGAGGGGCACTATAACCTCTTTAATTCTAGATGAGAACTCATTAGTAATTAGATGGGCTATATAGAAGGATTTCCTAACTAATTTGGCAATATGATTGTCAAAGGAGAGATTACTATCTACCTGGGTCCCCAGATCTCTTATTACCTCTTCTGTATTAAGGCGGCTGCCACCTATATGGTAATTTATGGGTGTTTTGTTTTTCCCAAATGGGATGACTATGCATTTTTTGGCATTTAGCTTGAGACCATGACTTTGACACCAGGTGTCTTTCTCAGTAAGACCCTTTTGGAGAATTTTCCATGTCAGCCGGAGAGTCAATTATGGCTCCCAGTTTGCAGTCATCGGCAAACTTGGTTAGCCATAGTCCTCCTGTGTTTGCCTGTACTTCTGAGAAGTATATGCAGAACAGTAGGGGTCCCAGGACTGAGCCTTGTGGGACACCACTTTTGACTGGTTTAGAGTCAGACCTGGAGCCCGATAATCTTACCATGTGAGTTCTGTCTGTAAGCCAGTTGGCAACCCATCTCATGACGTAGGGGTTTATGTTCAGGCTGGTGAGTTTTTTTATAATTCCTGAGTGGGGAATGGTGCCAAGTGCCTTGGCGAGGTCAAGGTAGGCTGTGTGAACTACCTTTCCCTCATCTATGGCCTTGGTGACTGTCTCGAAGAAGTCAACCAGGTTTAGTAGGCATAATCTGCCATTAACAAAGCCGAACTGGGTCAGATCAAGTGTTTGGAGGTTCCCAATTTCTTTGTTAATGAGTTCCATGATGATGCACTCCATAGCCTTGCAGACCAGGCTAGTCAAGCTTATGGAGTGATAGTTACCAGGGTCAGTTGTGGCCCCTCCTTTGTGGAGCAAAATAACCATTGCTATGCACCATTCTATGGGCACATAGCCTGTGGAGACACTGAGGTTGAACAGTGTGTTTAGGTGGGGGGTTAGTTTGTTCTGTAGTTCATGCAAGACGCAGTCTGAGACACCATCTGGCTCCATTGATGCTGTGCTTTTGGCTTTTGAAAGGGCTGTTTTCACTTGTGCGTCTGTGATTTCTGGGACACTACACTTTTCTGGTATTGTTGTGGGCCCTTTTGGGGGTGAGAGGGGGGTGAACTTTGCACTGAATCTATCTGCCAGGATGTTGGCAATATCAGTGGGTTCAGTATATTTTGTGCTATTTTGCACTAGTTCAGAGCATATCTGCGAGTTGCCACTTAGATTCTTGAAATAGCTAAAGAAGGCTTTGTGGTTATCTTTCAAATCCTTGGCTTTTTTCTTTCAAAGTTAGCCTTGGAGAATTTTATGAGGGACCTTAGTTTCTTACTGATACTGGTCAGGGATGCCTTTCCTTTTTGGGATTTGCTTTTTTTCTGAACTAGTTTCCTCCTTCTGTTGTATAGCCTGTTTATGGCAGGGGTCCACCAGACTGGTTTCCTTCTCTTAGGGGAGTGAGTCTTGGTTTTGCTAGGGATGGCACGATCCATGCATCCTTTTAGGTGCTCATAGAGTGCATTTGTAAAGGTTCCTGCATCTTGGACACTGTTACCCTTTAGTGTGGAGGCTGTGAAACTTACCACCTCTGTCTTAAGTAAGCTGAACTTTAATATAGAAAAGTTTTTCACTGTGGTTTCCTTGGTTGGAGGTGGTGTTGTGGTGTGGACATCCAGAGTGATTAGTTTATGGTCTGATTTAACCAGTGATGGGTTGACTTCTGGTGTGGAACACCTGTCGCCCATGTTGGTGATGACCAGGTCCAATATGTTTTCACCTCTGGTAGGGGAGTTTACCAGCTGATCCAGGGCATTTGAGTTGATAAATTCCAGGAAGCGCTGGACCTGGGAGTTTGTACTTGAGTAGTTTTCCCAGTTAGTGGTACGGTAATTGAAATCGCCCAATATCATGATGTTCGGTAGGACCTTCATATCTTCCAGTGTCTCCAGAAAGGTGGAGTGGTGGTCCTGGTCATGGAGGGTGATCTGTAGCAGGCCACAATTTGCATTGCAGATTTGCCTGATGTTAGTTGCACATGAATGATTTCTGAGATATCATGCTGCTTCACTAACCTGGAGGTGTAGGTATCCTTGATGAATATGGAAACACCCCCTCCTTTTGTGTTTTGGTCCATGTTCTGTGGCCTAAATGTGTGGTATGAGTTGTAGGCCTGTAGTGCTGGGGTACTCTGTGGAGCCTTGAACCAGGTTTCTGTTACTGCACAGATGTCGATGTTCTCCATACTGAGGAGTGCTTAGTGCACGTGCATTTTGAGATTTAAACTCCTGACGTTGAGTAGCATAACCCTCATTTTTTTATTTGTGCTGTTTACGGAGGTGGGTTTGACTTTTGAGCCTTGCCTAAAAAAGGCACTATGGGGGCAGCAAGAGCCTTAGCCAGTATTCGAAAGCCAGAGGTGGCAGGTGCAAGCCGTCTCTTGCAAAGCAACGAGGCTTGTCGAGCATGTCGTCCCAGGTTGACAGACACTGGATCCCCTTTGAATGACACCAGAAGCTTAGCCAATTGCTGAAATTGATAATTTTTTCTTTATACTGCGGTATCATTCTTGGTGATGGCAGGATGCTACTCAGGGTCAAGGTCATACCCACCTGGGCTACATGATCACAGAGCTCTTCCATGTCTCTTTTCATGTAGTCCAGGGAGGTACATCTCAGGTCATTCACACCAACATGAACAATGACAGAGTCATATTTGTACTTGTTCTGGAGTGACCTGAGTGTTTGTGTTATGTGGTGGATTCTGGCTCCCGACAGGCAGCTAACAGTAACCTTCTCCTTGTCCAGCCTAGTGAGTGGGACGTCAGTGTGCCTGACTATAGAGTCGCCTATTACTACTGTGTTAGGTATGTTATTTTGCCTTAAGGGCTGTGATTGTGTGGCACACTGATTTTGTGTTTTATGTGTTGTCTGGTTTGTGACGGGAGATGCAGGTTTTTTGGGTGTCTGCTTTGGAGGTCTGTGATGCTTTTAAAGGTTTTTATTTAGAGCCTCCATGTATGATTTTGTGAATTTATGTGTATTTATATATTCTTTCTTCCTATTCTTCTTTGTTACCAACATTCTTTTTCTCTGTTTTCTCCATTTTAAGTACTTTACATACTTTTCCCTTTTAAATAATTACAAATGATATATGTCTTCTAATTCTTCAGTATTAGTATAATTTGACTTAATACCAAAGTGTAATTGTTTTAGTGGGTCAGTGGTGGGGTAACAAGGTGTTTCTGATTAGTGTTTCTAACTAGATGTTTTAGACTCTTTGTTTCGATACATTTAAACATTAATACACTACATTAATGGTGTTTTATAGATAGCTAAATATAAGTTATATATATATATATATATATATATATATATATATATATATATATATATATATATATACTAGATTCTTTTTTCTCTCTCTCTCTGGCCTGGTTAACTGGTGGGTATATGACTGAAATGTTATAATATGATTTCTGATTTGAGGCAGCTATTATTATTTCTAAATAGCTGTTTTTACATGAAAGAGTTAATTTTGTCATGATGTTAATGTTTTGTGAGGAAACTGATGGTCTGTGTGATTGTTCTCATTGTGGAGATCCATGACATGCACTGACAAGGCAGCTTGAGTGTTTTTTTTTTTTGCTTTCTGTAAACTCTAAAAGCTTCAAGATCTGAATTTCCTGCCGAAAATGCTTTTTTCTTCACTAGAGACAGCTTTTGTTGTGCATGAGCCTATTTAGATACTTTTTAACAAGTTTATGAAGCTACAGCTTGAGGAAACAACAGTAATGGCATCATTTGACCTTTTGAACTTGTTAAATGGTTGAACTTAGAATTCTTTTCTCTTGAAATTCAGTTATCCTTCACTAGATTCTTTAAATTGTAAATAATTAGTTCTGATAAAAGTGTTTAACTCCTTTGAAAATGCCTATGTTCTCTTATAGATGCATACATTCTCTAGATTCAATGACACAGTAACTAAATGACATCAAGTGAACTAGGAGCTGCATTAGAAAACTCATTATGCATATTAACATCAGACTCGTTATATAACTAAACCTTTAGTAACTAAACAGAGGGTTGTGAGGCCCCCTTTTTTTCCCTCTCTCTCTCTCTCTACCCCCTTCCTGATGAAACATGTCAACATAGATATTGTTAATACATATGAGTAATATATGTAAAATTGCAAAATATAATAGTTATGTTGTAATAAGTGATATATATATATATACATATATATATATATATATATATATATATATATATATATATATATATATATTCAACAGATCCTTACATGAAAAATGTTAGATTACTGACAAAATGGTTAAATTATCTGATGATTCCTGAAAAGTCTTGGCATTAATGACAATCTTCTTAACCTTCAGCTTATAATGTTTATATATACTTTGATCTGATGTGTATTTCTGGCATATCTACATATTAGATGTGCTATTATCATATATGACATATTCATATAGCTTCAGATATATTGGACACTCTGATTATAATGTATATTTTATGGATTCAGATTTCTTTAGTTGCTTTCATAATGCTTTTCTTTTTTGTTTTCATACTATATTCTAAGCAGAGATGGATAATTTGTGTCATTTGGTATTGGAGATGTGGTGGATGGCTGGTTTAGTTAAGTTTTAACTAAACCAGAAACTTTATGTTTCATGTATGTATTTGTAAATAGCTTTGGGTTTTTGAAAGTAGTGCTTAATACATGTTATGCATCCATGATAAGTAAGTTTTCAGTAGATTTCAAGTCAACACGGATGAAAGGTCTTTCAGTTAGTAATAATATGCAGATTATAGTCAATGGCTTATAAATGTTTATCATTAAATATTAATGGTTTGAACAATTATGTCAAAAGAGCTGGTTTACTTAAATATATCAAAATGCATAAAGCCCAGATCATCTTTTTATAGGAAACCCATCTATTAAGAAAAGATCTACAAAAATATTCATTCAGTGGCTATACCATTCTGGCTGATTCATGTTTTAAGACTAAGAGAAGGGGCACTCTTATTCTATGGGAAAATACTTATACTATGCCAAGAATTATAGATACAATTTCAGATAAAGATGGGATGCAAAGCATGGTTATTTTTGAAATCTGAAGGAAGTGTTATACCTTGATTAATACATACTGGATACCAAGACCGAGTACTAAATATGTTGATAAATATCTGGACCTGATTGCTTTATATGCAAAAGGGGAAATTATAGCAACAGGTGATTTTGACTGCCTGTTATCAGGCAATGATACTTTTCTTCTTCTTCTTTCGGCTTTTCCCGGTCAGGGGTCGCCACAGCAGATCACCTGTCTGTTCATGATTGGCAGTGGAGTTCTACAGTGTTGAGTTGCCAGCCTGGTGCCCAATCTTCCACAGAAGGCACACACATGCACGCACACCTAGGGCCTATTTAGAGTATCCAATCCACCTACAGCATGCCTTTGGGATGTGGGAGGAAACCCATGCGTCCAGAGTGAGGACATGCAGACTCCGCACAAAAGGCACCCCAGCTGATGATCAAACCGGAGAACCTCTTGCTGTGAGGTGGCAGCGCTAACTGCTGGCTGCACCACCATGGCCGCCCCAGGCAATGATACTTCTAAAAATGGTAAAATAAAACTAGCATCTCAAGCCAATTAGTTAAAGGACTTTACAAACCAGATGAACCTTAAAGATATACATGGTCTAAGAGAACATTATTCCTTATTCTATAGTCACTATTCATATTCAGTTTGGTACACAAACAAATATTGATAAGGTCTTTGTATCAAATAACATATACTCTAAAATAAGTGATGTATCTATAATGACTTGTCCACTTTTGGACCATATTGCTATAAACTTTACATTAACTACACATACAGATGATTTAAGACTTATACAGAGAATTCCTGCTTACATAACTAAGTTAAATGACTTTAGGGAATGGATAATGAAAGAAATAGACATATTTATGGAAACAAATGATAATGGTGAAGTGACTGATACTATACTATGGGACACCTTTAAAGTTTATAGATATAGGTAGAATAAAATCTTGGTATCTTATAAAAAGGAGAGAGTGGGGCAAAGAATTTTTAGATTTACAAAAACATAGACAAGATAAAAATGGGCCCAAATAACAAAGTAGCACATAATAAAATTACTAAGTTAAATCAAAAATACTTAGAAGTTCTGAATCATAAGATAGCCATAAACCTGGAAAAATTGAAATTGCAATCTTATGCTGTAAATCCCAAATATCTACATAAAATAGCGGTAAGATCCAAAAAAAATAAACAATCAAAATCTTATTAATGAGATTAAATCTAAAAGTGATGGTTCAGTTAAGAGTACATCTAACTTAATGGACATATTATCATCTTCTTTCAGCTGTTCCCATTAGGGGTCGCCACAGCGGATCATCTGTTTCCATTTCTTCCTGTCCTCTGCATCTTGTTCTGTCACAGCAACCACCTGCATGTCCTACATCCATAAATCTTATCTTAGGCCTTCCTCTTTTCCTGTTACCTGGTAGCTTCATCCTTAGCATCTTTTTCCCAATATACGCAGCATCCCTCCTCGGCACATGTCCAAACCAGCTTAATCTTACCACTCTGGCTTTGTCTCCAAACCTTCCAACCTAGGCTGACCCTCTAATATACTTATTCCTAATCCTGTCCACCCTCATCACTCCCAGTGCAAATCTTAACATCTTTAACTCTGCCATATCTAGCTCAAACTCCTGCCTTTCTGTTAATGCCACTGTCTCCAACCCATATAACATAGCTGGTCTCACTACCCTCTTGTAGACCTTCCCTTTCACTCTTACTGGTACTTGTCTGTCACAAATCACTCCTGACACTTTTCTCCACCCACTCCATCCTGCCTGTACTCTCTTCTTCACCTCTCTTCCACACTCACTGTTACTCTGAACTATTGATCCCAAGTATTTAAACTCATCCACCTTCACCACCTCTACTCCTTGCATCCTCACCATTCCTCTATCCTCCCTCTCATTCACATACACATATATTCTGTCTTAGTCCTGCTGACCTTCATTCCTCTTCTCTCTAGAGCATATCTCCATCTCTCCAGGGTCTCCTCCACCTGTTCCCTTCTCTCACTAGAGATCACAATGTCATCTGCTAACATCATAGTCCACGGGGACTCCTGTCTGATCTCATCTGTCAACCTGTCCATTACCATTACAAATAAGAAAGGGCTCAGAGCTGATCCTTGATGTAACCCCACCTCCACCTTAAACGCATCCATCACTCCCACCACAGACCTCACCACTGTCACACTACCCTCGTACAGATCCTGTACCACTCTTGCATACTTCTCAGACACTCCTGACTTCCTCATGCAATACCACAACTCCTCTCTAGGCACCCTGTCATATGCTTTTTCTTAGTCTACAAAAACACAATGCAACTCCTTCTGACCTTCTCTGTACTTCTCCATCAACACTATCAGAGCAAACATCGCATCTGTAGTGCTCTCTCCTGACATGAAACCATACTGCTGATCACTAATCATCACGTCACTTCTTAACCTAGCTTCCACTACTCTTTCCCATAACTTCATGCTGTGACTGATCAATTTAATCCCTCTGTAGTTACTACAGCTCTGTACATCACCCTTATTTTTAAAACTCAGTACCAAAACACTTTTTCTCCATTCCTCAGGCATCCTCTTACTTTCCAAGATTTCATTAGACAATGTGGTTAAAAATTCCACTGCCATTTCACCTAAACACCTTCATGCTTCTTGTTCAAAAACTACTATAAAGATATAAATAATAACACACCACTTTTGGAGACAGATAATGTAATAAATACTTTTATTCAAGAAAAAATAACTACTAAGGTATCAATGCAACAAAATAACATATTAAATAAAGAAATAATACTAACAGAAGTGAAAGACCAAATAAAAAAATTAAAAGATAATAATGCTCCAGGACTGGATGGAATAATTCCTGAACTATATAAGATTTTTCCTGAATATATAATAAAGAAAATGATGAGTGCCTTTACTATGGTTAAGCAAAAATGTATAACACCCCCAATGTGGAAATACTCAATTATCTCCCCCATATTAAAACAAGGTAAGAACCCCAAATCTTGTGATTCATATAGGCCAATTTTGTTACTAAACACCGATTATAAAATTTTCATGACAATATTAGCTAATAGGATAAAGAAAATATTACCTAATCTAATACATAATGATCATACAGGATTCATTCTTCATAGAAAAGGGCAAGATAACATTATTAAATTACTATCATTAATAGACATAGCATGCAATTACAAAAAACAACTATTATCAGCCTAGACACAAAAAAAGGCTTTTGATTTTATTAGTTGGTCTTATTTACAAAGAATTCTGATTCTCCTCAGATTTTGTCAACTTATGAATGAAAAGTTGTAGTGAGGCACAAGCTTATGTGAAAATTGGATCATGTCTATCCTCACCACTAGAAATCCTTAAGGGAACTAGAGAAGGTTGTCCTTTGTCTCCATTATTGTTCGCTCTTTCAATGGAACCTTTTGCTACATATACCAGAAACATGCAAAATATAAAAGGCTTTCAAATTAATGACTATTTCCTAAGATACAATTATTTGCTGATGATATGTTGTTAATGTTGGGTGATATTGATGGTTCTTTGCATGATGTTATAAATACCTTAAGAAAGTTTGAAAGAATTTCAGGGCTTAAATGTAATCATAATAAATCCAAAACATTACTAATTAACAAAACGATCAACAAAAACTTGAGAGAATAGTCTGTTTAATTGGGAAAATGATGTATTTGAATATTTGGGTGTCAATATAAAGAATACATGGGAAGTGTCTGTTAAACTAAATTACAATAATTTAATAACCACCATTAGTGAACTAATCAAAAGATGGAGTAAAATGTTTTTCACAATGGAGGATAGGCTTTCTTTAATTAAAATGATCATTTTACCTAAAATTTATTTTGTTTTATATACAGTCATTGATACTAACCCTCCCAATAACTTATTTAAAAAATTAGATTCCATGCTACTTACATTTTTATGGTTCCCCTTAAAACCTAGGATTGCATATAAATGGCACATTAGAGCTCGGAACAGTAATGGGATAGCATTCCTTAGCTTAGATCTTTATTCCAAATCAATTATAATTAATGTAATATTACATTGGATCACACCTACCTATATATCTGGCTTGAAATCAATACATGAGATTCATATAACTGATGTCAGAACTATAGAAAATCAATTTAAGGAGCAATATGGAATAAGTAGAGGTCATTGGCTTTTACGTGAATTTTGTTTATCTAATAAGTTTGATCATTTTTCTTATGGCATTAATCAACTATTTAATAACTTTAAAAATATAATTGATTGTAATTACAACAGTAAACAATTTCTATTTCTTATATTCCCTATAGCATACTCCCCTGATTGCCTAGATTCTTTCAACATCAATGCGATACAAAAATTAAAGGAAAATAACTTGATATTCTGGCATCAGTTTATTGAAAATAAGAGTATTATACCACTAAACTCTCTTTTGTGTAGTTTTGATAATAGTCAAGACAGTTAGTTGTTTATACACAAACACATTGAGAGTATCAATCAACCTAGAGACTGAATCTATACCTAGTTTGATTCAGCTTTTTAGTAGGTGTCTTGAAAAGACAGATAATCAAAAATTAAGTATCTCACCTATCTATAAGATACTAAGAGAAGACACTAAAGTTTGACTCATATTTTTGGAATTACTATGTAAAGATTAATGGAGAACAAATGTCTGATGAATCTAAAAAATTGTTATTGAATTCTACGTATGGTACCTCTTCTTCATTATATTGGAGATTGTATAAATAGCAGTTTCTATACTCTACATAAAATAAATCTTATACTCAAAAACAGTGAAAGTAAATGTTGGAAATGTGATGAATTACTAGAGGTAAACTGGGTTCACATGCTCATTGAATGTAGAAATGTTGTTCAATACTGGAAAGACTTCAGATATTTTGTAAATACTTTATGGTCTGAAAACTGTCATATTTCTAATTCACTAATCCTATTCAATGTTCCTATACCTAATGTAATACCTAAATCTCAGATTCAATCACTCTGGTCAATTCTTGCAATTGCCAGAAAAGTTATTACTTTGAACTGGAAAATTAAACAAGACTTGATGGTTAAAGATTTTTATTAATTTAGCAAACGTTTGTAAAAAAGAACTGCAAACCATTTGTTATAGAACTCATAACATTACTCATAAAAAATAGCATGGCAAAAATTGGAAAACCTTTTGAACAAATACTGATAAACAATCATTTTATCCATGAGAAGTTGTCATGGATGAATGTAAATATTGTAAATAGTTTTGTTATTGTTTTATTGTATTTGTTATATGTACATTTGTGTATGTTTATAATGAAAACAAAATAAAAATGTTTTTTTAAAAAAAAAGAATAACAAAGACTTGTTTGTCATCCCTAAAACAGAACCTGTAGGGTTTCCCTATCTAAAACTGTTTCTAGTAGATAAGTTTCTACTGCTACCACATTCCCTCTGAAAAGGATGTCAAAGCTTTTGACAAAATTGGGAGGAAAGTGTATTCTTCTACACTTTAACATTCAGAAGTTTAAACTGCCAAACTGATTTCTTAAAGTTTTTCACTTCCATCTTTTGAAAACACTCAAAAGTTAATTGTTAACCTATTCTCTTCTGAGGTGAAAAATTTGTTGAATGCCTTTTTAGTAGTTGCTTCTTGTGTAATCAAACATTCCTTAATCCATAGCTCTCAACTGTCCAGACTTTTGCAGAATGTCCAGATTTTTGCCTCAGGTTTTTTGGTCTGCTCATCATAAAATGTGTGGTTTTCTGGAAAATCACTGAGGATTGATGTGTTTAGATAATGATATACATTTGAAATTCAGATGATGTATCCTTCAGAAAATGTATGCTGACACAAATCCTGTTATTCTAGCAACTTTCTTAGAACAATATTTAAAATCTGTCACTATTTTGAGGCCTTTGCCCCCCACCCCCTTCATTATTTTAGGTTTTGTCCAGATTTCTTGTGCTAAGACTTTGAGAGGTATTCAAACGACAGGAAGACAAAGTGCTGAATATCAAAACCAATAACCATGACTTCAGCACTCAAAAAAAGGCAGCCGATACAGCTCTGTTGATAAAACATTTTAATAAGCAAAAAAACAAAAAAAGTTTACATATGTAAAGTTTTTTGTTTTTTGTTTATTAACATTTTTTATTAGCTGAGCCATATCTGCTGCCTTTTTTGAGTGCTGGAGTCATGGTTATTGGAGTTTGAGAGGTATGCCTTAGAGTGTCCTCATGATGCTGCAGACACTGTCTTCAGGGCTGTTACTTCTGGTCAGTCGTGAGAATGTTTGCTTTGTTATGGTCTCAAACTCTTCCTAATGATTTTAAAAATATATATTTTTTAAATTCTCCCATGGACAAGGAACTTCTGTTTATCCCTTCTGCAACTGAGTTGCTTAAGAGATTTGAAAAGAGGGAAAGTTCATACAAGGGGGTACCCCAAATTTTCCATCCTTTCATTTTTAAGGAAAATAAACAAATGTCTTCAACCTCAGCTCTTTTTTCAATTAATAATTTAAGCAGCAATGTGCCTACAAATAGGATTTCGAAGAACAATGTCAAGAGTGCTCTAAGAAGAAAGGAAACCTCTAAAAACCAAGGGCAGTCCAAAATGTCAGACTGACTATCAGCTTTTTCAGGTCCCCCTCCCCCTGGCAATCTCTTCCATGTGCCACCACATTGTTCAAAATGATTTAGTTCTGAAAATCATTCAAGTGGGGTACACTTGACAATCAGATTCCCTCACTCCTTTCCAAGGGATCCCTCCTTTACCAGTAAGCCAAGTATCCCTGCCCTCCATTCTGAAATGGATATTATGTGAAGGAGTCTTAAAACCAGTGTCACAGACCAAAGGGGTAAAGGAGTTTATTCAAGGCTCTTCTGATAAAAAGGGAGAAGAGACTTGGAGGTCTGTGCTAGGCTTCTCTGTTCTCAACCTTTTTGTAAAAGTTCAAATTTCAAAATGTTGTCTCTGCAGACCCTTTTACCTCTGGTTCCATTACTAACATTTCAGGGTAAAGCTATATTTAAAAGATATTTACCATCATTTTCCTTTGGCATGCTCTTCAACTTTTTTTGTTAATTTTATTTAACTGGCTAAGGTTATTAGTCATGTCTTACACTTTGGACTAGCTATGGCTCCAAGGATATTCACAAAGTACCTGGCTCCAGTAATTGCTTACTGCAAACTTAAATGCATTTACATTTGTCCATATTTGAATGATGCCTTATATGTGCAAACAGTTTTTCCAGATTTTAAGTGAACTTACAGAAATCTTCTCTCATCCCATCTTACAGATATGCTTTCCTTGGAGTTTTTTTATATATATATTCTGCCCCTAGATTGCTCTTCTTCCTCCAAGAAAACATTTTTCCTAAGTTTTTCTACTGAAAATCAAGCATCTGCCAAAGAATTGTAGCTTCCATGATTTTTACAATTCCCCTAACTAGACTTCACTTGAGAAAAATTCAATGGCACCTCAGGTCAGTCTGGAATCATTTACCTTTTCAGATCGCTTTTTTGGGGTTTGTCAGGTGGTGGAAGGTTTGTGGTTGGTAGACCATTTCTTTCACAATCCAGGTGTTCCATTCTCCCTTCTACCTCCTCTTCAGTCTGTTACAACAAATGTTTTACACCTGGCTTGAGAAGTAGTTTCAAATGGAATGAAACTGCAAGACATGGAGCAAACAAGACAGATTAAACCACATGAACATTAGAGAGATGTTGGATGCAATAAAAGCTTTGAATGCCCTAAATTATCTCTGATCTTCATGGCCTCTACAGATTTTCACAGACAACACCACAGAATGTGTTACATAAACAAAAAGGGGATACTAGATCTTACCCATTTTACAGAATTCCTATAACAGCCTGGGAGGTAGCAACTCAGCTCAGTTTGACTCATCAGTCTACATACAGTCTCTTAGAGCAAAGCATTGTATCTGACAAGCTAAGCAAGACTATGACAGATCTTTATAAATAGAAACTTCATCATGTGGTCTTCCAAGAACTGATTCAGTTTCAGGGAACATATCAAGTAGATTTATTTGCTCTAAAAACAGACAACTAAAGAAATTCTGATCCAGGATTCCATACAAACAGGCCTAGAAGACAGATGCCTTCTCATTACTATGGACAGGAATGTTCATTTATGTTTTTCCACCCTTTCTATTGGTATTAATTGTTCCTGTAAAGATCCAGGACTCCCCAAAGATTGTAGTGGCAGCTCTTTTTGGCCCAAGGAATAGTGGTTCTCTCTTCTTCTGACATTAGCCAGAGATGATTACTATAGTCTTCTCCACTGACTGGACTTAATTTGAACAAAGCAGGGCTAGTTTGATAAACCCGGCCCTGAAAAATGTTCAGTTAACTTCCAGGAGGATAGAATCAAGATACCATTTAGGCATCTTTATTATATATAGATGTACAGAAGGTAGTGAAAGAGAGTAAAAAAATGCTACTGTGAAATCATATACGTGTAAGAGGAAAAGATTTTCTAGTTGGTACCATTCAATGAACTGAGACCCTCTTGAGGCTCAGCTGCCTCTTGCTGCCCTCTGTCCTTTCTTTCTCCTCTATCAATATTCATTTGTTGTCCATCTCTGCTCGTCTGCCCTTGGATTTCCCCTTTTTAACCATCTACAAATCAAACAGTTTTTACTTACCAATCCACATGGAAAACAGGTGGCTCCTCCTGGGGATCTTAACATTAAAAGCTTACTCTTTTTCCACTTGAATCAGCTCACCAGGGTGAACTGAGGTTCTTAAAATGGAAGACTGTTTTTCTTATGGCTCTGACTTCATCTAGTAGAGTATTTAGGTTACAAACTCTTATGGTTAGTCAACCCTAACTCATTTTTTACAAGAATAGAGTTTCTTTGAGATCTAACCCCTCTTTTATGCCTAAAGTGATATTAGAGTTTAACTTATGCCAATTTACTAATCTTCCTGTCTTTTTTTCCCAAGAACAAGGGACTTAGATGTCCACAAGCAACTCAGGTACTACCTAACTAAAACTGAAGCCTTCAGGAAAAGACGAAATGACAACCAGTGTCAAAGCATACTATTTCTTGATGGTTGTATAGTGCTGCTTCTATCTGTTATTCTCACCCTAATAAACCATTCTCAGGCAGGTTTAGAGCCCATTTCACTATGCTTCTTTGGTGGCTTTCTGGAAAGGGGTGGACTCTAGAAGTATTCTAGAAGCAGTAACTTGGTCCTCTGTACATAACTTAAAGCGTTATAAACTATTCCTTTTCCACATTCAGAACAGGCATTGCTAGGACCATTCTTCAGGGGTTCCTGGATTCATAATTAATTAATACCTCTTCACTTGTTACTTGTGAAGCTATGGTAGGCCACCTATATAACTTAGGCTACTGCAACAGTGATCTAACATTAAACATAGTACAGTTGTGTAAATGAACTTACCATAACAGTAGATGTGATTATAGACCACTGTTGTAGGTAGCTGTACTCTCCCTCCAATCTTTTGTTTTTTGCTGTTTATTGTGTTGCCAAGATGTATATACCTTTGTGTATATAGTCTCCATTTTTGGGTATGCTTCCTAGCATTTTTCTTTCAGGGCTATTGCTTCCCTTTTTTGGGTAAGAAAGCTTTGATCTTTTTGTGTTCTAATCATTGTGTGTGTGTGTGTGTGTGTGTGTGTGTGTGTGTGTGTGTGTGTGTGTGTGTGTGTGTGTGTGTGTGTGTGTGTGTGTGTGCACCCTTTAGATTTAAAACAGCTGGCCAGTAAAAGTGGAGGTAGGACCTAAACAGCTTTGGCTACTACAACAATGATCTATTAATACAGCTACTGTTAGGCTAAGTTTACTGACACAATTCCACCTTAAAGTCTGTGTTTGTCACAGTTATCTAGAAAACCAAGACCAGTCTATGCCTAGAATGATGAGGTACAATTGTAGCTACCCAAGGAAAATAGATTCCCTTCATATTACAAAGCAATTTCTTGTCTGGGGACATAGACTTTTCATTAACTTCGATGTTGAAGTCACCCATTGTTACCAGTTTGAGTACCCCAACAGCAAGCGATTGAGAAAGTCTTTAAACTCCTGGAGGAATATCCTTACAGAAACAGGTAGGTAACAGGTAAGGAACAACCCACAGGGTGATCATTTATACATGGCACATATACATTATGAATCACTTTGAACTTGGGTCAGACAAAAAACTGAGCAAAGAGAGATTGCCACCACCAACCTCAGTTTTGTTCCTCATTAGGCATTTGAAAGTCAATTATTATCAACCAGCCACATTTCCATAATAAACAGCAGCTTCATATGTCAGCTGTTTAGATTTTCTCAAAATGTCCAGATTTTGCTTAATATTTTTGGTCTGTTCCTCATAAGATGTAGGGATTTCTGACAAACCTTTGAGGATTAAAGTCGTTAAATAATTGTAGACCTTTGAGTTTCAGACTTCACTCCCTTTAGAAAATGAATGCTGTTGCCAAACCTTGCATTCTATCAACTTTCTAAGTTTATAATAGTGATATTTAAGAATTGTCCCTATAGCCAGAATCCTTGCTCTAAGAGGTTGAGAGGAATGCCCAGATTAATGTCATTCAGCAAATCTGAGATGATCATGCATTTCCTCCAAATAGACATGTTTTTGAAATATACTCTTCTTTACTGAGAAATCACTGAAGTCCACGCCTCCAAAACATGTCCAAAATAATTTACCATGGCCATGAGTATTTCATACAATACAGAAATGTTTCATATGGTGACATATTCCTCTTCTGAAATGACTGATAGGCACAAAAGTGGTCATGGTCCCACACTCAGTGTCAACTACCCTAGTCCATCTCTACTGCCTAACTCTGTGGTCTGTGTACACCTCACAGTAATATTTCTGAATTCAAAGACAGACTTAGCACAGTGCTTTTGTATGAATACATGGAGCACTGTGGGTGGGCTGTTTCCAGTGCTATGCTTGATGCTAATGAGGCATTCCAGAGGAGAGGCATATGCATTTCCCTCTACCCACCTTGAAACTGCCCGAGTAAGGCATTTACATTGCCACATAAGACTAGCACAGCTGTTACTGGTCACATGCAGCAATGAATATGGCCAAAAGGCTCGACAGAAGATACCGAGGAGTACTCTTCATTTTGGCCCTTAGCAGCACTTAAACAATGTTGAGATTGGGAGGAGAAACATTACACACTAGGAAGGATGGAGGTAAAAGACTTTGAATCCTGCTCCCTTGGAGTATCACCAGTGTTAACTCTCTTGATCTAACTCACAATTTAATGTAAGGGTTTATTTCTACAATACAACTGAGAGGAATATGGGTATGCCCATTTTGGGGGAGGTGGCTTCAGAGCAGAGATGAGAGGAACAGTAGAAGACACCAAGGAGAATTTTAAGATTTGAAAAGTTAATAGAGTAACGTGAAGTATGAAACTTGAAACTCTAATACCTGGTGTGACGCCCATGCACTGGCCCAGTATTCAAGGAGTCTCAGTCCTCACCACTAACACCAGTGAGGGGCGTCCACATAAGGGAGGATAGCAAATACACACACAGAAAAGTACAATTTCCCTTAAGAGCACACAGAGACCAAAGTCAGTCTGGGGCTGATTTCTCCCTTTCTCTCCAGATCCAAAATAAGAATCTCCACTGACACAGCTATAGGGTCCATATTTCAGCCTAGTAGGCAAGCTAAAACCTCCAGCACCCTCTCTGTCCAACTAGTTCTTCATGTCACTGCCCATGTAGCTGACACACACACACTTTGAGATAAGAGTATATAGAACCACACAGACACTCCTGGGGAAGGCTGGCAATGGTTCTCCAGCTATGCCCCTTTTACCCAGACTATATGGTAGTACCAGCTGCCACCACCCACTAATATTTATCAGCTACTAAAAAGGCCCTTACTAATGGGTGTCCAATTATTACTGTGCAATATTATTATCCAAATGGTAAGTGTGACTGAACAGCCAGGCTTATTTGGGGTGGCTTGGACAGTATCACTATATACATGCAATGTACTCTAGAGCTTAACTTATCTCTACACAGAATAGCCACAGATGAAAGGTTTAAAATACTAAATAATAAATAATAAAAACACATGACAATACTTCTTACTACACAGCGCTTGTCAAGAGTTCTGAGATCACAGAGAAATACTTACCATAATACAGTAGAAAAGTTCTGACATGAATACAGAAAAAAAAAACAAATCTAATCTTCCTATTTCATAGCTATATCAAAGAGAAAACACAGTTCTAAAATAAACATACATACAGAGTATAGGCAGTGCTGGTTAGTTGGATGTTCCCAGGACAAATGCAAAATGCTCTCTGATTCTTTCTCTTTAATTTCATAACACAGTGCTGCTTCAGATTACATCATTCTTAACAATTTTCTGTTTTTCCAGGCTAACAGAAACTCAGAGGTTAATAGCCCGTTTGATCTTGGAGCTGGTCAGGAATCCAGAGCAATAAAAGAAATTATACATGTAAATTCTAGCCATTAACTCATGCCTCAAAACAATAGGAATAATTCCTTCATTTAGACATGTCGGCTCCAAGTTTTGACATCAAATAATTACACAATGTTGACTTATCAGCTTTCCTACAGCAGAGTGCACTGTTGTTACATTTTTGCAGTTCCATATTTAACACAATTTTTCCCATTTAAGAGAACAAGCCTGTGGCTTATATTAATATTTACAAATGACAGAATTATCGACAAAATTCTATCTGGCTAGGCTGGCAGCCTTCACCTATGTTCACACCTGACATTATTAACAGACTTTAATTACCTGTGATGTTTGAGGGTGGGAAATAGGAAACACTAGGGTTGTTCTCACCACACTGGGACAGGTATAGAGTATATGCTGTGCTTGAATGTGAGTATTATGTGTGGTAGCATGAATTGGGGAGCTCTCTGTAGAAAGACAATGCAGCTGCCACCTCTCTGAACTACTACTGGAAGTGCTGATTTGCATAATTCAGAGACATGCTAATTAGCCAATGTTGAGGTATTTCCTTGCTGCAGCTAATGTGTATCTGAATGCACTATTTGAGTATCACAGAAACAGAGACTTTTTACTGCAGCCCTGTATATGAGTACCTGGGTTCTTTATGAATCCATGGGTTTGTCTTATCAAATATGCTAAGGGGTCTGCTGAGGAAGTTGACTGTCTAGAATGAGGTCCATGGCATAAATTGAAAAGCTCTAATCTATAATCAAATCTTACTTAATAAATTCAGTGAAATACAACAAAAAATTCAATGAATAAAAATAAACAGGTGATAAAATATGATAAACAGACTAACAACATTTTGCATTCCTGAAAAAATGTGTAGGATTTATGAAATAGTTTGTTAAAGTTAGCTACTTATCACTATAGTAAATGCAGCTTACCTAGAAATGCTTACTCAAGGTTTGCGGTTCTATACATGCACATTCATATACAACAATTTCACCAGATAGCTACACAAGGATGACTTGCTTATATAGAACTGGTTATAAACAGATGTGCCATGCACACATGTCCTGTTAGTTGTATGATCTGCTTGCAGTCACTTCAACAAGCTTTACACTCAGTATGTTTTTTTTTTGTCAGATTTGCCGGCTGCTGTTTTTAAAGGATAAGTATGGCTAGAAACTGAGAAAAGGAGTATTTTAAAGGTGAGATGGCAGCACAGAGGAATGAGATAGGGTGGGGTTAGTGGGCTACAGCAAAAGTATGAAACAACACTTAGGCAGTAGTCATTTCATCTTTGAGAAGTCAAAGTACTCCCCCAAAATATCCAGTAGCACAAATGTGGCACACTTGGAATTTTCTGCTTGCAGAACATTTGCAATAAAAACTGTTCTTGTTACTGCTGTAAAATTATTTCAGAGTCTGCAGGACACCGCCATATCATACTAGAGGAGCAGCAATATGGTAAAAGTCGCAAATTACTCTCCTCTCAAATTACCCAACAGTCTAGTTAATGAGAGTTCAAACCTGTCATAAAAAATGTCTGCCTTCATAATATCAGAGAACTGAACACTATCTCTCTGGCTGTAGGAAATCCAGATTAAGGTTAGGAATCCCAGTCCCTGGCCACCCGGGATGTCATTGTGATTCTGCATACAGCTGCTCACTCAAATTTTAAATTAGTGAATTTATAGAATTGTCTGGTCACAGGAAAATTAACCTTTTACCAGTCATATTCCTGCATATTGCTGATATTAGCAACTTTTAAATGCCTGTTAAACAGTTTTGCCTGAGATAAACAGTGAGAACAGAGCAGTAAGTACAGTCTTATCTGTGGATGGCACTTTCCTGCCAGGTACTTAAAATAATGATCAAGCAAAAAATGTCTGCCTTAAAGCTTAGTGTAAAGGGTCAAAGTGACAGGTTATTAAACTTGCAACATGTTCAGTTTACAACACAGGTGATTATATATTTACCTCTTTATTTTTTCTTTGCTGATTTTCTAGGGAGGCTAATACAAAAAGATCTTGTTAAGACATAACCTGGGTATACATCAGAATATAATTGTGTACTTTTTTCTGCAGCATTTACAGCGCTTGATAACCATATGTCATACAGTGACAAGGCTTTACATGCATATCATCATATAATTATGTCTTCCTTCGTAATTAAAGAAGCCATTCATGAATGTGTTCAAAGAGTACTCATCAAATAAGTTACTCATCAATAATTATATGTGTGTTTCTTTACTGCAGTATGGATTTTAGTTACCTGACGTATAGTTATTGTTTGTGTTACACTTAATAGGTAGACAGCATAGAGCCGATACTTCAAGACCGCCACCCCCAGAAATAGAGATAATTCTGAAACTTGCTGTTACATCTCTAAGGCATTTCCCCAACACATTTTATGCCTCTATATATTATAAGTTCATAGGTAAATACTAGGCTAACGGCCCTGGAGCTATTGCAAGCCTAGCCCAATAGTGTTCCCAGTCATCTGGCTTACCAGACGTTAGTTCCCTGTGCCCCTATCTAGCAGTGCGATTCAAGTGATCCCCGGAGTGAATTTCCTACTTCCCATCCACTCATCAAGATTTCTCTTGAAGAGGGCCAGTGAGGTGCTCTGCTTGACGTGAATGGGAGTTTATTCCAGAGTATTGGGAGTCTCTGGGTTAGAAACCTGTCCCTCCAGCAGGTTCTGTTTAATGTGGTGATAAGGTTGAGGTCTTTGGATTAAGTAGCATGGAGGGATTGGAATTTTTTCAGATTAAGCATGTCAAGCAAAACTGGGTCATTTTGATCTATCTACATATATATATATATATATATATGTGTGCATATATATATATATATATATATATATATATATATATATATATATATATATATATATATATATATATATATATATATATATATATACACATACGTATACATCTGTATGTATGTTTATATATACATCTTATCTATCTATATATATATATATATATATATATATATATATATCTGTATGTATGTATGTATATATATATATATATATATATATTTATATACAGAGAGAGAGAGATACAGATAGATAGAGATATAGTCACCAAGATCACTCTAGCTCAGAGAAGATAAAATATTTAGAGAAATCAAAATATTTGAATCATGATTCATTCCCCATTTACTTGAAAATTCTCCCTGTTGTAAGAATTACAACTATGTTCCTCAGACTTTCAATTGGCATCCAAGATATAAGAGTAAATGTAGACTGCAGTGGTGGTGCTGCAGTAGCATTGTCGCCTCACAGTAAGACGTTGTCCTGTTCGATTCTCAGCTAAAGCGTCTTCTGTGTGGAGACATGCGTGAGTGGGCGTACGTACCTTCGTTGAAGGTTGTACGTCAGGGCTGGCAACTCGGTACGTAAAAATCTACTGCTAATCATTAGCGGACCGGAGTTCTGCTGTGGCGACCCCTAACCAGGAAAAGCCGAATGATACAACAACAACAACATTACGAGATTGCAGGCCTTATGCACCATTGCAGTACTGTATGCCCTTAGGTAGTTTGTCACGTACTGTAGTTACGTGTCATGTTTTCAGTATTGTTGCGACAAGTGTTTATCTTTAAAAAGCAGATGCACACTTATCCTTTGAATAAAATGTGTTACAGAATGTCAACACAGGTAGATAAAACATTTTGAGTGGCTCAAAGTAGTAGGGTGATTAGCTTGTTTGGTGGCATTCATGGTTCTAATCTAGACGCAACCATTATTGATTAAGAAGGAGGGTTGGCATAATGGTTAAGTTTTTTTTTACCTTATAAACACAAGGTGCAGGGTTTGATACTCACATCTGGTAATTGGCTAGGCTTAAAATGGCCCACATGGGCAGTCAGCCTAGTGGCAATCCATGAACCTATTTCTTTTTTTCTCAAAACTGCAAGAATAAATAAAAAAAGACCTTTATCATGCAGAGAAGATACAAATGTGTGTGCACTAAATGCTGAAGTAGCACCTATGTTTAAATGGAGTAAAAACACAGCAACGTTATGTGCAGAATATATAGTAACATGTTGGAAGTCACAACATTTACAGTTTTAGAAGTTGTACAGTTTGCATCCTGATATCAAAAGTAAGCTATGACCAATAAAGCAACCTTGATAGCTGTTTTGTGTTCTTTGTGCACAAGGTGGAATACATTATTTAAGCTGGGTGCTGTCTGCATTTCAGGTCCATTCTTCTGTCATATACATTGATCAATGTCAGTTTAAATCCTGAAGTTTTACTTTAGTACACCTGCGACAACAAGGTTCTACATGCCATTTAACAAGCTGTGTTTCATATATTGACAAGGATTGTATAACTGAGATCTTCAGTTTGGTTAGGACAGAGAAAATAATGTTCTGATAATTAATCAGTTCGCTTGCCAGCATTTGATAATATTTTAATGTTCTGATGTTTTCTTACTGATAGGCAGTTTGTGATTTCCAGTGTAAAACACTGGCATTGTCTTTTAGTTACATTTATTTTTATTTTATTTATTTATTTTTATTTTACATTTGTTGACCGGGCTAGTCTAACTGGATACATGTCCATTTTCAGTAGAGGCCCGAGGAGAAAAGCTCCACTGTAACAGTCTATGGTAAACAAACTTACGAAAAAAAATATGTACAAGAGTTTAACTAAAACTACTAAGCAGGAGTTAGTAACTAATTAGAATACAGAACAACAGAAAAGCAATTAGTGTAACAAAAACACACAGCAATACGAGCAGTATTATAATACAGAAAAAGAAAAAATTTTTTAGCATCTTAGAGGTGATAGGGGTAAAACATAAGCAAAGTAAGTAGTTGTAATAGGTAAAATCATAAGAAAGAGGAAGTCACAAGCTGAATAGAGTCAAGGGAAAAAAGAAATTGAGGTGGTGGGAGGAGTGGTATCAGCTAGATGGAGACAAGGCAGAGTGAGAGAAGGAGAAGTACTGCTTATCTATATGATGGGTTTGTACAGTGCAGATAGAGGTGTTTGGAAAAGAGGTGGAAAGATGTCAGTGGAGAAAGAGAGTCAGTCAGGGGAAGAGCAAGGGCAGAGCCAATGTGATTTGAGGTGGGTCTTTAAATGTTTCTTGAAGAGGGGTGTTGAGGTCAAGGTAGTAAGTTCACAAGTGAGCTTGTTCCAGTGTGTACCCACAGCATTTGAGAAAAGGAGTCACCTGCTTTGTTCTGAGATTTACATGTGGCTACTAGAAGTTTATTAGCTGGTTAGAGAGATTTTTATAGGAAATAAGAGTACTAAGAATAGGTGTATTAGAAGGGAAGTGGAGTATCCTGTGGGTAATAGTCAGTTGTTGGAGTAGAATGAGATTTTGCAGTTCAAGCCAACCTAGCTGTCTGAGATTTAAACAATGATGAGTCCGATATGGGGCACTTGTAGCAAACCTGACAATGTTGTGGTAGGATGAGGCTAGTTTTGATAGGTTTGTTTTGATAGGTTAATAAAGGTTGGAGAGGCATACAGTAGTGTTGAGATGAGATGTGTTTGAGCTAAGGATATCCTAGTCTCTGGTGTGAGAAATTGTTTAAGTCTATAGAGTGCACCTATTTTTTGTTAACTGTTTTATTGTTAAATTGATGTGAGCATCAAAGTTTAGTTGATTATCTATTGTCACACCAAGCAGTTTTGTAGTGCTGTCGGGTGATATAATTTAGAGACAATAGTAAAGGAAATTGGGATGGACTTATAAGTTGGAGTAATCAATAGTAACTTAGTCTTTTAGGATTAAGGAGGAGACAGATGTGTTTGAACCAATTTTCTGCTGCAGTAAAACATTTTGGGTACATGAATGTAGTTCAGCAGGAGACATTGCAGTGCAGATGAGTGTAGAGTCATCTGCATACTGAATGCAAGTGGAGGATGGGAGGGAGGTATTCAGATTATTAATAAAGATGGAGAAGAGGAGGGACCTAGAATAGAGCCTTGTGGGACTCCAATGGAGACTGGGAGCTGGGAGGATAAATGACCATCCCAGAGTACTGCTTGCTGTCTATTTGACAGGTAGGAGTTGAACCACAGAATAGCCATTGTGTCAAGAGAAAGGGATTTAAGCATATCAATCAGGAGATGGTGATTTACCATATCGAATGCTTTTGAGAGGTCAAGAAATAATGCAGATGAATATAGATTATTGTTGCGATTTTTGTTGATGGTGTCTGTAAAGGAGAGAAGGGCAGTGGTGGTACTATGGAATGGTCTAAAGCCGTGCTGTGAGTCAGCAAGTAGGTTATTATGGAGAAGGTGTTCTAGAAGTTGTTGTTGGACACATCGCTCCATAATTTTAGCTAGAGGAGAGAGTAGGGCTATAGGACGGTAGTTTGAAAGTTCAGTTGTATTTCCCTTTATGTAAGGGGATGATATGGGAGATTTTCAGAGATGGAATAGTGGATTGTTATGGTTCTGTTTATTAAGATGGAGACTGGGAATGCTAGTACCTTTGCAGCTAGCTGCAGATACTCTGCTGGCAGTTTGTCTGCTGAGTTTAAGTTTTTGGAGTTGGTTGTGAATGAAGGCTGTGGATACTGTGTTGAACTTTAAAGAGGGTATTTTATTATTAGGAGGGTTGAGTTCAAGGGTTGTTGGTGGAGTTAAGGTGTTGGCAAGAGAGGTGACTGTTTCTGAGAAGAAGTTATTTATGATGTCAGCAATTTTATTAGGAGGTGTCTGAGTTAGGTTGGCAGGGGTGGGTGTTTTGGAGTTTCCAGGGTATAGGAGTTTCTTGATTCCAGACCAAAATTTTTGAGGATTCTGTTGGGGATTTTGTTGAAATTTAAAGTTGAAGTTTTTTTTGTCAAGGAGTATAAGTTTCTTTGTGGTATTTCTAAGGTGTTTGAAATGTTGGTGGTCAGTGGGGTTTTGTGGTTCTCCATTTTGCCCAAAGTTTGTTTCTTAGTATCATTTTTGCTTGGTTTCTTTGGAAAGCCATGGAGCTGCTTTGGACCTTATTTTAATTTGGCGAGATGGGGCATGGCTGTCCAGAATTTGGAGGAATGTATTATTGAAATAAGTGACTGCCTCTTCAAGAGGAAGGTCTTTGAGAGGTGCCCAGTTGCAAGCTTTAAGTTCTAGGAGGAAGTTGGGAAGGCTAAAGGGACTACTATATTTTGTTTGGAAATGTATGTAGGAGGTGGTCACTAATATTGTCAGGGGTATACCTGTTTTATATGCATGGGGATTGTTATCAATCAAGAATAGTAGGTTTATGTATTCTTGTAGGGAAGTTTATGATTTGTTGGAACATGTAGAGGTTTATGAGAGAGGTGGGTTTAGTGGAACAGCAGGAGTTCCAGTCAATATTGAGATCACCTAAGAAGATAATTTCTTGTGGGATGGTAGAAGAGAGCCAGCTAAGGATATTTTCAAGTGTATTTATATTTTTCCCGGAGGGATGTAGCAACACATAATATACATTGCTTTGTTCTTATTAATCTGAAGTTTGGAGCAAAGGAGTTCAGCATTTGTAGGAGAGGGAGGTTGGTAGTCTATCAGGCTAATTTGTAATTCAGATTTATAGTCTTAAGATACTGTAACCAGGTGGGGTAATTTCATTGTCTTTAATTGCTGGTTTAAGCCAGGTTTCTGTTAGGCAGAGGATGTCAAATGAGTAGAAGTCAATTAGGACATGGAGCTGGGTAATTTTATTTGTTATACTATATTTAGGTGAGCAACTGTAAGAGAGTTGGGCGAAAAAGGATTTCATGGTTTTAGTATTTTGGTCAGTGGGGGTAAGTGGAAAGGAGTTGTTAGGGCCAGGGTTGGGATGTATGTCCCCATGAACCAGTAGGAAATCTTTCGTTGGTGAGGTAGAGCCTTCTGGTTTTGTAGTATTTGTTGTGGTTTACTCGGTGAAACTGGGGAGGAAGGTATGGGGATGATGATGACAGGGTAGGATATGGTATTGAGGTTGGGAGGAGAGTAGGGGTAGTTTGCTTTGATGATGTAAGGGAGCCTGACAGACTTAAGATATAACCAGGAAAGTTAGGAATGTGAATGAACACAGTATGTTATAGTGCTGGAAGTAGTAAGATGGGTGTGGTGTTTGGAGGAGTGTTGAGGGGGTGGATGGTGCTAGGTAGGTTTGGAAGTGTGAAATGGGTCAGTGTTGTGATAGGTGGGAAGGTACTAGTGGCAAGGCAAGTATAAGGGTGGAGACACTGGGGTGGGTGGGATTTGGGGGTAGGGTAGCGGATCCAAGGAAAACAATCAGTGGAGATATGAAAGGTAAGGGTAGTTTGGATGAGAGTAGATGGAAGGAGAGGGCATAGAAAAAGTGAAATAAGCAGGGTAGATAGGTGATAAAGTTCAGTAGAGGTCTAAGGGTAAAGTGGAGCTGCAGTACAAGAGGTTGAGTCAGTCTGTGAACATGAGGAGTGGGAAGGTAGTTAGAGGGATAGCTTCTAGGAGAAAAAATGTCACCTGGTGGCAAGATGCAGTACAACAAGCTAAAGGTTTTGTTTGGGAAGTAGCAGGTCAAGGAGGATAGGTGTAATAAAAGGGGAGAATTGAGAGTAGAAAAAAGGTCTTTGCTGCTGGGAGCCTTAGCTGGGAGTGTACAATGAACCTGAGGTGTAAATACAAGAAATAGTAGTTGTATTGCCTGTAGGTTAAAATAACATACTTTCTTTTCCTTGCTGGACTGAAGCACAGGGTGTACAAAGGTGCAATTCCTTAGTTTTGGAGATTGGGCAGCAGTTGCTGTGGTGGGATGAGTCAATAGGTCAGCAGCAGATAGGGCAGATTCCCAACTGTGAATCAGTATGCCAGGTTGGTTCGCTAGAATAATAGGTAGAGAGAGAAATAGCAAAAGACTCAATATACCACTACAGAGCAATATAGAAAGAAACAGGTAAGTCCTTACTTAGATAACTAGTCACAGTTTTTCATGTTTAACATGGCAAAAAGTACTACATTCAAAACACATTCAGTTGTGTAGGCACAGGAAGAAAATAACTTTCAGTAGTGTCATAATAGACTCTCTAGTCTATAGTTATACATTAGTTTAACCCCTAATCGCTATGGCTATCCAATTCTACAGCATTGGGTACTATCTGTAAATAACACTAATAGGTTCAGGCACTAGGAAATGAAGGAAATGAAACAAGCAGGTAGGTCAGTGTGGGTGGAGGTCAGAAAAAAAAAAAGCAATTCCTAAGCAAATAACAGCAATAATTGAGGTACATAGAGGGTTTGGGCTGTAGTAATATTACTATAATACAGATTGGATTAGGCCCAGGACATACAAGATATATTTACATTCAAAAATGACAGCTCTCCAGTAAATACAAATAGGTACAGTAGGAAGCAGGCTGGACATATATTCTTATTATGGTTTGTTTGTGCTGTAGTATCATGAAAATAAATAAAACTTAGTGTTTTGGGAAGGTAATTTGAGAAACTAAAACTGCCTAAGTACATCTGAGTATGTGTCCGATAGCATAGGTGACTATACATTTAAGGAGTAAGCAAAACAAATATCAGGGAGTGAAAAAGAAACAATATGGAATACTCAAGTCTAGTATCCTGTGTACTTACTGCTATTACTGGATTAAGATATCAGGTGAGATTATGGCGTTCTTGTTCCTAGTAATGCTACACAATTCCGACATAAATAAGTCGCCCAAGAAAAATATTAACAAAGTGGTTAACAGTTTGCACTATCTGATGTTGCCCAAAATAGTATATCAGCAGGAAGAGGAGGCTATTTTATAGCTTAACTACTCAAATGTTTTCACTCTGTTGCAATTCAATTTACAGAAGAAGGCATCGGACATTACTGCATGCTATTTGCAATAGCCAGGTCCACGTGATAAATACAGAACAAATTTGTGAAAAAATATATAAATAAATAAAGAAGCGTGAGAGCACTATCTCAACAGTAAAACTAATTATAATAGCTAATTAATCATACTGTGCATATGTTCGCTAAACATAGGTAGGCGTTAGGTTCAAAGCAGTATCGCTATCAATAAACTGTGATAACTATTACATATTTTATACCACAACAAAAAGCCACATTAGGTAGGACTTCATTAACCGGGAATATCTATCTGGCATGGCTTATCTTCACTAAAGTCCTGGACCGAATGCCTCCAGTAATGCAAGATGGAAAAACATTAGATTAAGTGCAGCAAATAAATCAACTGCAAACAGAAAATGTAATGCCCCTCCTTTCTGTCCATTAGCTGCTCACTGTTGCTCCAACTGCTTTTACCTTGTGTCCACATTACTATTCTCTGTCACTGGGATTGCTGTGGTCATCGACTGGCTAGGCAGGTGAAGGGGAAATGCTGCATAAAGCAAGTCTGTAGCACCACATACACTGTCATAGTACAGCAATCTCATTACCCTATTCCTAGAGTAAGCCTTACCGTACCAAGTCTGCTGCATAACCTGCTAAGATCTTTCAAAGACAGAAATTCCCGCAGTACCACCTGTATGTTGACCTAACTGTGGTGTGTAATACAAGGAAAACTCTGCCATGCATGCAGCATTAGGCCTGACAATACAATAGGTCTATGCTGCAGGGTTGCAATACTAAAGCAAAGTTCATTTTTTAAAGTCGGTCTCAAACATCTCCAAGGTACAACGTGAACAATTCACAGTAAGGCATCATTGAGTATGCATATGGTCCTGACTCGACAATAGAAGGCTCCTTGTCAACTGTAATACAGTTCCGCCTGCACATTGGTATTGGTCCAACAGGTACACAGTTTTTCCGCCATTTAGCACATGCACTATCATTGCTGGCATACAGGTAGCGTTGTTGCTGTTCTGCAACAGTGAATATGTTATAATGAGCAACCGTGATTTGTTTTACATTGGTGTTCAGCATCAACATAGAATTCCAAAATACAGTAGAGTAACAAATCTGACTAATGTTTTGGAATCTGGAATAGGCCTCTGTGACTTCTAATTAACCTATATGGCATAAGGCATCATGGGAGCCTATGTTTGTGCCCTGTGTAACTAGCTCGTACCCTAAATGCATGTGTACAAATGTTTTGGGTAGTCCTATCACAAGCATAAATTACTTTGGAATTGTACCCATTCTGTTCAAATTCATACAATTCAAGCACTTGTATATTCACAGAATAAACCACAATCTAGAAATTCACCTTATAGCAGATTCTGTTTTAAGAATACACATAACCATTCCACTTCAGTTTTACTAGTGTATAGTTAATATAAAGACTGTATGCCTTTTAAGGGAAAATGCACACTAGAATCTCTACTTACTGCAGGGTGGAATTCAGGTACTGACACTTCCCCTTTAAAATGCATATATTTCTAGAAGTATGAAAAGTGGACTGGTAAGGTTACAAACCTAATTCAAGGCTTATGAACTGCAACTGCTTGGAACTTGCTGAGCATAATTTGCTGCATGTCCAGTCTAGAAAGGTATGTCTTTGCACTTGCAGTTACATTCCTTGCCAGGCCAGCAAATGGAAGCAGGCGGTGTTATTCAGTTATGCCTAAAGGCAAGCACTGGAAAGTGATAACAATTTTATCTTTATGTTCCATACACTTCCTTACATATGGTAAATACTGATGGATTTGATTACAGCTACATCAGTGAAAAATAACAACCAGTTTAATTTGAGATAAAAGTATTAGAGCTGGTTTGTTTTGCTGGAGGGAAATCACCCCATTCAGTAGCCAGACCTCTGCTGTATATTACACTGCAGTCATTTCACGTTTGCAAGAGATAAAGTTTAACATACAGAAGCTTAACATAACAGAAACTAATTCTGAGAAAAATATTCTCTGCTTCTTTAACATCACAGAGATGAAAGTATTATTTTTCACCTTTTTAACACAGGCTGCATTGGAAATGTAGTTATGATAATTCTGATTGTAAAACAAAAGCTCACACATCTTAGCATCTTCTCTTTTTTCTAAGAATCCCCTACAGCAATGTGCAAGATGCTGAGACATTGTGTAGTCTTGAATAAATGAGTGACAGATTGACGTGGCAGAGCTGTCGAGAGTCTGTGTGAGTTCTGTGCTATACATTTCTCCCTTGTCATGGATGCAGGCTATATTTTATTAGCGAAGTGGGTCTGGATAGCTAACATAAATCTGACAACTATATTGTACTAACATGCAGTTCTAGCATTAGACACATGATGCATGCAGCATGTGAAATACATTGTAAATGTTTGGTAAGAAAGGTGTCATATAAACAAGCGTAAAGTTATGGGCTGGCAAAAGCTTAAATATATTTTAGAATAAAAGTTTTAATTGTTTTGTATAAAGTTAAAGTTTTTATGGGCTCTGTATGTAATTATATTTGTTGTTTTCTAGTTGATTTTTATGATTTGTTGATTTTATTGTGTAATTTCACACTGATTTAAAATGGAATAAAAAGGTATGGGCAATATGCAGTATAACTAATGACCAAGAGAATTAACAGTTTAATTTATCTTGCATCTAAAATGTGGCAGCTATTACTTAGATGCATATGAAGGCCAGAATTCATTGATATACACTGTACTTCTGCATAATCGTAGCATGGCAACATGGGGAGACAGTGAATATCCAAACCAAGAGGTACAATGTATATGTACAGCTAGCTTCACTTTTGTTTAGGCAGCTAATAATGCCACAGCATATTCATAACTGCAAGATTCAGTGCATAGGGCAGTCCCATACCACTTTGTGCAGACTCACCATAACAGAAAATGTGAACTCATAGGCTAATATATCTCACATATAAATCAGTGCCAGTATCAGTGAGGCTGTGTATATTAGTGTAGCCCTTGGCAGGGTAACATAAAGCAATGCAGAAAGATATATTTCCATACACGTTTTGCAGCAGAAGTGTTGTAGTGCCCATATATGTCCTTAGTAGCCAGATGCATAAAAGAGAAGGAAGCAGTTGCATGAGAATTAGGAAAAAATAGGAAGAACAAGCAGAATGTCAAACAAAAATGCAGCATATACAAGAGCAGGGTTTGATTCCTTCATTGTCTGTGAGTCTACTGTGTTACTCTGAGCAAGTCACTTAACCAGATAGTGCTCTGAGGTAATTGGAGCCATTAGGCTGGGTTACTCAATGGTCTCCTGGACTGCATGCCTAGGGACTACTTATGAACTGTATTAAGGTGGTCAGTTGTATGTTTTACACCCTCCATTGGTGGACAAATGGTAGAGGGGCAACCTAATCTGCTATCCTGATCAGGACGGCTCCCATCTGTGCTGCACACATGGCCACTGTTCTTTCCACCAAAGCTTCACCTGCTTAAGCTGTGGCTGGGCCATATCAGATAACTAACTGCTGGTGAGGGTCTAAGACCCTCCTCTGTGGTGAGGCATTCCCAGCCTTATCACCGTTATGCGTCTCACACACCTCAGCAGGAGAAGAATGAAGAAAACCTGTACAATAAATGCATCACCAGACCTGTAGTGAAGAGGTATAATGAAACGTTGCCATAAGATAGTCTAGCTTTATACTGGAATAAAAATATTTAAAGCACATCAGCAATTGTGAGCACAAATAAATGTGTCTGACTACAAGCCTCTTCTGCCTCCTGTGTTAGGTGACTATTAATGTCACATTCTGCTCATGCTAAAAAAGAAAGGGAATATCACAGAACACTGACTTCAGTTCTCTGAAAAGTCAGTCTGATAGTGAAAACTGGAAAACTGTCACTACTTCAAAATCAAAAGCAAATAAAATACCTACCAGAAAGAAATATTTGTTTTCCTTTCCAAGATCACAATGACTATCTTAAATGTTGTATTTGCCTAACATTTAATTATATCTGTATTTTTAAAATATTCCTTCAATCCATAACAGTTTCAGAGATACCACCAGAGTAATCATCCCCCTGATTATGTTAAGTATGTCAAGTTTTACTTTTTGGATTGGAATTAATATATTCTTTGCTATTTTAATTTAGTCATAATTACTAGCTTAATTACTATCTCGGCTTCCTAGGATAACTTGTTTTTGCATTCATGTATTTCTTTTTCAGACTCAAAGCACTTATAAGAGTTGGCTTTCAGTCTAGACTTCAATGGGATATGTTATCTGGTGAATATTCATTATATGCTAATATTTAATTGTAATATTACATTTTCTGTCCAAAGTTGTTAATTTTTCACTTTTGATTATTTAGAATGAATGTTTTGTGCATCTCATTAAGCTTGACATCATTGCAGAATTTATTTTTCACTGACAATTTGTCTTTGCAAGGATATCTGAGTCCGTTAATTGAAGGATTTAGTTTCAGTTTCCTTCATTTAGTGTTTTCTTTGTTCCAGAGGCTAAGTTGTTATATCTGAAAATGTAATAAACAATGAAAGAAACCTTAATAAAAGGCAACACATAGGTATGGTTTAAGCATGCTGGATCATCATGTATTTCAGTGCTACTCACTTCTTCCTTAATTAGATTGCACGTAATGCATTAATTATATTTGCTGTACATGCTTGTAAAAATGTTTCAATATATTGATCCACTTCCTGCTTACCACTCCTAGAAAGTCATCTCTGTCTCTCTCTCTCTCAACATTCCTTTCTTTTTTTATATTAACTTAGATAGTCTTAAAATGGAGGCATCATAGTTTTTTAGATAAGTACTAGGCTAACTGCCCCTGTGGGTGATTTTAAGCCTAGCCAATTCCCTTTTTGTGCTCAAATTAACCTATCCAATTTAGGTTCATAGGTTGATACTAGGCTATCGGCCCTAGAGCCTATACAAGCCTAGCCATAACAATTCCCTGGCTATTTCTTCCCACACTGTTTACTTCCCTGGACCCCTGTCTAGCAGGGCGACTTACGTGTTTCCCGGGGTGAATTTCCTTTCTCCCATCCAATCATCAAGGTTCCTTTTGAAGAGGGCCAAAGAGGTGCTCTGCTTGACATATAGGGGCAGTCTGTTCCAGAGTCTGGGGAGTCTGTGGGTCAGGAACCTATCCCTCCAGCATGTTTTGTTTATTGTGATGACAATATTTAGATCCCTGGAGCATGTGGCTCTGAGGGATTGGGATTTCTTTAAGTGCAGCATGTCCAACAGCTCTGGGTTTGACATGGCCTTGTATGTTAAGCAGAGATCGCCTCGGAGTAGACGATATGTGACAGAGTATAGCTGGTTAGGGGTTAGTCTTACTCATCCCATGGTTGATAATTAATTCATTAATTATATGTTACCCCTAATGAGAACAGATTGTACCATAGATAATTTGAGGGGACCCATGCATGAGATAAAGCTTGTAGGAGCTGCCTCTGTCCATTACTATACAGGGGACAGTCCTGGGGTAAATTTTCTGTTTTCCATCCATAAATCCAAGTTGCTCTTGAATATGGATAGGGTTGAACTTTGTTTAATATTAATGGGGGGAGGTCTGCTCCACAGCAGTGAATATCTTCTGTGAGATATACCTGTCCCTTCAAACTGTTCTGTTGATGTTGCAGAAGAGGTTTAGATCCCAAGACTGACTATTTATGATCCCATTGGACTTGCTGATGTGCAGCAACTGCCCGCTGTACACAGACAACCCTCTCCTCCTACCACCCAACACTACAACCTGGGAGAGATGCACTTACACAGCCAAACTGGAAGCAAAGCTTTCTCCACCCAAGATTGTGCTAGACAGTCAAGAGGAGAAGGTTAACACCCACACTACACCTCAAGCAACACATAGCCCTTCAAAACCCTCACCACCAACTCCCACACATAGCAAGACTAAACCCACATATGCGGAGGCCCTTAATATTAATCTGCCCAAGCAGCAAGGACCTCCGAAGCTGGAACACAAACAAATACCAATCACAACCAAAGTGTCACATAGCTCACAATACCAGTGTGCCACCCAACAACAGCCCCTAAGGCAAAACAACGTATCCAACACTTTAGTCATAGGAGACTCTATAGTCAGGCACACTGATGTCCCACTCACCAGGCTGAACAAGGAGAAAATTACAGTCAGCTGCCTGTCAGGTGCCAGGATCTGCCACATAACGCATGCACTCATGTCACTCCACAACAAGTACAAATATGACTCTATCATTGTCCATGTTGGAGTGAATGACTTGAGACGTTCCTCCCTGGACTACATGAAAAGAGACATGGAAGAGCTCTTGGATCATGTCGCCCAGGCAGGTATGACCCTAGCCCTGAGTAGCATCCTGCCTTCGCCCAGAATGATACCACAGTATAAGGATAAAATGATTGACTTCAACAATTGGCTAAGCTTCTGGTGTCATTCAGAGGGGATCCAGTATCTGTCTGCTTGGGACGACATGATCGACAGACTACGATGCTTTGCCAGAGATGGTCTGTGCCTGTTGCCCCTGGGATTCAGGTTACTGGCTAAGGCTCTTGCCACCCCTATAGTGTCTTTTTTAGGCAAAGTTCAAAAGACAAAACCACCACCGTAACAGGTACAAGCATGCAAAATCTGAAGTTAATGCTACTCAGTGCTAGAAGTCTAAACCTCAAAATGCACTCTCTTGAGCCACTTTTAAAAATGGAGAACATCGATGTCTGTGCAGTAACTGAGACCTGGTTCAAGGCTCCAGAGAACACCCCTGCAGTACCAGGCTACAACTCTTACCACACTTTTCAGCCACCAAACCAGGACTGAAACACTAAAGGTGGAGGAGTGTCCATATTCACCAAGGATACTCACAACACCAGGCTAGATGCCCAACACAATGCATCTGAAAGTCTCCAGGTGCAACTAACACTAGGTAAGACTGCAATCCACATTGTAGCTTGCTACAGATCCCCTGCCATGCCCCAAGATTCTCACTACATCTTTCTAAACATACTGGAAAATATTAAGATACAACCAAGCACCCTAATACTGGATGATTTCAACTACCTTGCCATTAACTGGGAAAACTACTCACGTACCAACACCTTTGCCCAACGGTTCTTGGAATTCATAAATTCCAGCACCCTGGATCAACTAATCCTTTGTCCCACCAGGGGCTCCAATATCCTAGACCTGATCATTACCAACATGGGAAATCGATGATCCACACCTATGGTCACCCCCTTGTTGGTCAGGTCTGACCATAAGCTAATCACCCTTGACATCCACATTCCACCCCCACCCCCCAGTAAGGAAACCTCCGTAAAAAACTTCTCCAAAGCCAACTTCATGCTACTCAAGTCAGAAGTGACAAACTTTATCACACCCATGCAGACGGGAACTGAAATCCTACATTAAGGCACTGTACGAGCACATCCACTCGTGCATGAATTGTGCCATCCCCAATAGAACCAAGACTCTCTCCTCCATAAAACGGAAGCCAATCTGGTGGTCCCTTGCCATAAACAAACTTTACAACAAAAGGAAGAAATGGTTGCAGAAAAGAGGAGAATCCCAGGATGCAAAAATCTCCCTTACCAGCCTCAGTAAGAAGTTGAGATCCCTCATAAAATTCTCCAAAGCTAGTTACAAAAATAAAATTGCCAATGATTCCAAAGATAACCACAAGGCATTCTATAGCTATATCAAGAATCTAAATGGCAATGCTCAGATCTGCTCTGAGCTACAACAGAATGGCATTACATACACTGATCCCAAGGCTATTGCCAATATCCTGGCAGATCGAATCAGTGCAAACTTCACCCCCCCTCTCACCCCTTAAAGGGCCCATCTCAATACTGAAAGATTGCCAAATTCTGGTAGTAATGGCCACACAGGTAAAAAATTCACTCTCCAAAGCTAAGAATACAGCATCCATGGGACTAGGTAACATCCCAGGCTGTGTACTACATGAACTACAAAATGAACTGGCACCTCACCTAAGTGTCATGTTTAATCATAGCCTAACCTCACTCCACAAGGGGACATCCACCTTGGATCCTGGGAACTACTGCCCCATCAGTCTGATGAGCCTGATCTGCAAGTCATGGAATGTATTATCATGGAACTTATAAACAAAGACATTGGCAACATTTAAATACTGGTCCCCACTCAGTTTTGGTTCGTGAAGGGCTGATCTTGTCTCCTGAACCTGATTGACTTCTTTGAATCAGTCTCCAGTGCCATGGACAAGGGACCTCGCCAAGGCCTTTGACACCATCCCACATGCTGGAATCAAAGATAAACTTACTAAGCTGGGAATTAATCCTTACATCGCTCAATGGGTTGCCAACTGGCTTACTGACAGAACCCACACTGTAAAGTAGCCGATTCCAAATCCAGCTCCAGACAAGTGACAAGTGGAGTACCTCAGGGTTCAGTCCTGAGACTGCTCTTGTTTGGCATCTACTTCTCTGAAGTACAGGCCAACACTAAGGGACTCTGTCTAACAAAGTTTGCAGATGACTGCAAACTGTGAGCCATTATTGAATCCCCAAATGATGTGGACATTCTACAAAAGGGCCTTACAGAAACAGATGCTTGGTGCCAGAGCCATAGGCTCAAGCTCAATGCCAAGAAATGTATAGTTATTCCCTTTTGGAAAAAACATGTACCCATGCATTACCACATAGGTGGCAGTACACTAAACACCGAAAGTGTGACAAGAGACTTAGGGACACAGGTGGACAGTGGTCTCACCTTTGATAACCACATTGCCACAACAGTCAGGAAATCCTTCTGTGTGGCACACTTCATCCCTAAGGGCTTTTCATCCAGAAAAAAGGAGGTCATTGTCCCACTGTACTCATCCCTCATTAGACCCATTATAGAATACAACACCCCATTTGGTATGTACCTCTCAAGACATCTGCAACAACTGGAAAGGCAGTACACTAAACACCGAAAGTGTGACAAGAGACTTAGGGACACAGGTGGACAGTGGTCTCACCTTTGATAACCACATTGCCACAACAGTCAGGAAATCCTTCTGTGTGGCACACTTCATCCCTAAGGGCTTTTCATCCAGAAAAAAGGAGGTCATTGTCCCACTGTACTCATCCCTCATTAGACCCATTATAGAATACAACACCCCATTTGGTATGTACTTCTCAAGACATCTGCAACAACTGGAAAAGCCGCAGAAATACCTCACTAAAAGAATCACAGGCATAAAGCAGATGCCTTATGCTGACAGTCTAAAAGAACTCCAGCTATACTCTTTGACATATCGTCTACTCAGAGGCGATCTCTGCTTAACATATAAGGTCATGTCAAACCCAGAGCTGTTGGACATGCTACACTTAAAGAAATCCCAATCCCTCAGAGACACATGCTCCAGAGATCTAAACTTTGTCATCACAATGAACAAAACATGCTGGAGGGTTAGGTTCCTGACTCAGAGACTCCCAAGACTCTGGAATAGACTGCCCATACATGTCAAGCAGAGTGCCTCTTTGGCCCTCTTCAAAAGGAACCTTGATGTTTGGATGGGAGATAATAATTCACCCCGGGGATCATGTCAGCCGCCCTGCTAGACAGGGGTCCAGGGAAGTAAATACTGTGGGAAGAAATAGCCATGGAATTGTTATGGCTAGGCTTGTATAGGCCCTAGGGACAATAGCCTAGGACCAACCTATGAACCAGCCTATGAACCTATGCAGTAAACCCATCAGTACTGGGTTGAAGGACATCTTGTATGTCAGACATAGGTCACTTATTAGCAGCCTGTACTATACCGTGTATAGTGACAGGGCTTTGAGTTGATCCACATAGGACATGTTGTTTAGACCTTGTGTCCTTTAAATAAGATGTGTCTGTGAGCATTCCAGTTGTCGCATATGTCTGGACAGATACATGCCAAAGGGGGCATTGTATTCAATGAGTGGCCTAACGATGATTGACTGAAGGGGACAATGACATCCCTAGATCTAGACACGATCCCTTTGTTTATAGGCTGTGCAATATAGGACTTTCTAACAACAGTGGACACACATTAGTCAAAAGTTAAGTCATGTTCATGTTCATCAGGTTTGAAGCGTCTTAACATCTTTTGCACTGTTATCTTGCTTTAATGGCATTGTGTTTACCAGCACATTTATACATATACTTTGTAGTTACATAACCAATTGGCATGTTGTTTAATGTGCAAACATACCACAGTGAACTGCACTGTATTCCTCTTCAGTGGTCTTTTCTAATTTTGGTGTTACGCCATTGCATTCACCATTAGTTTCATGCTTTACTGGAGCATCAGTTTGGACTAGGTCATGACTAAAATACTCTTTAGGACAGCTCACTTACATACTCGGATAGGCTTGCACAATGCAACTGTGTCTAGCAAATTTATTTAGTGCAAATTTCACTCCAGAGACAACTACCCAGAACCTTACTATCCCTATATCTCTCAAACCCCCTATCATTACTAAAGAACATGTACTGAAAGTACTGTCCAAGTCAAGCCCTTCCTCCATGGAACCAGATAACATACACAGCCGTTTGATAAATAGTACCAAACATGCCCCAACAGAACCTCTACATAAGCTGTTTAACCTGAGCATGGCTACAGGCTCAGTCCTGGAAGCATGGTGTAAAGCACTTGTGATGCTGCTCCATAAAGGTGGCCCTACTACCAGTTCCAGAAACTATAGGCCCGTCAGCCTGCAAGTCTCATCTGTAAGGTTATGGAATACAAAAGACTGTAGACTTGAGTAAGATAGATGTTAAAGCTCTCATAAAGTGGAAGGTAGACCATGTCTAGTGTACCTCGTTAACGTCTTTGAAAAGGTAACACAAACTGTTGACAGTGGTCACACTGTACACACAGCTTATCTTTCTCTGTCCAGAACACTTGACACCATTCCCCCATGCTAGTATAATCCATAAACTGAATGCATAACAAATAGACTGCAATGTGGTAAGATGGATAGCAATTTGGCTAAAAGTCTTTTCCAGCAGGAATACCAGCAAAGTTTACAAACTCCAATTTTTTGCCAATTGTGACACCGATTGGCTGGTATATTTAGCTACATACTCATGTTCTTCCTTTTATGTAGGACAAACATCTACGCCACTACGTATACGTATGTCCAAACATCTCAGTGACATTTGGAATAAGCACACATCCAGTGTCCTATATAAACACACATTGATCCACACCACAGCCAGATTTAATTTTATGGTCATTGACAAAATCTAGGGGGATAGATCCAATAAATAAGGGTGGCATGCCCTTTTAAATAAAAAAGAAAAAATGGATAATTAGGCTGGGGGGGGGGGGGTTGTTTAACCCTGGCCTTAATGATCACTTATAATTCATTGTTGGTTTTCAGCCTCGTGAAGGTGTTGTTGCTTTAAATTTTGTAATTGCTTAATTAACTATGGTATATAATTATGTCAAAATGGTTTGTTTGTTCATCACTGAAGAAGGCATGTTGCCGAAACCCGTCTGAAAGTGTGGTGTTTTTTCGGTGTAGCCACAATAAAACATATATTTCTTACTCTTCGGCTGCTGGCATCTTTTGTTGGAAAAATTGTTCATGCTTTTTGGCCTTGTGCACCAGCCGTACTTGCAAGGGCTGTTTAGAATAGTTAAAAGTCAGAACTCAACTGATGTGGGTGGCAACGGAAGTATCAACAAATATGAAGGTGACCAGTGGTGGCTGTCAGGATTAAGTGCTTGGATTGCTTTTGTTTGGTATTCATCTCTGTGACCTATTGACTAAAAAACAAGACCTATGGCTAACCATGTCTGGGGATGGCTGAAAACTGTCAAATCCCCCTCTAACACAGAAGTCCTGTTGCAGGGACCTACACTTATAATTGCTTGATGTATTGAAAAATGGGCTTAAATTGAATGCTAAAAAAATGCAACATTGTCACATTTGATAATCAAACTATCTATCCACCCAGTATATAGCACTGACAATACCCCGTTTCAAAATGAAATTGTAGTTGAAAACCTGGGAACTTGGGTTGATAATTCCCTGACCTTTAACCACCATGTGACAACAGTTGTCTGGAAATCCTTAGCTGATCAACAAAGGAATATCATCAAGATTTAAAGATGTCAGTGTATTCAGCATTGATCAAATAAATTATAAAATACAATTCAAATATACCTCAACAGGCATGGCAAACAGATGGCAAGATACCATAAGTTCCTAACAAAGGTTATCACAAGTTAAAAATCCCTAAAGTGCCAAAAAATACTAGAGTGTCCTATATGCTCCTCAGAGGAGATACATGCCTTGCCGAAAAGCAATTTGGGACCCAGTATTCTAGAGTTTCTTGTACTTCACAAATACCAGGACAAGGATTTTAGCTTGTTTCAGCAGATCAATAAAACAATGTGGAGAGACAGATTCATTATGCAGTGTCTCCCTTACCTCGGAAATAGACTCGTCCTGCAGGAAAAAGAAACAGAGTAATACTGTCCTCCTTCAAATGAGACCTGGATAACTGGGCGGGTGTTCATAAGTTTACCCTGGGCGTGAGTGGCCTAGCCCTCCTTGGAAGGAGAGGTGCAGTCTAGTGTGGGAAATGGCAAGGCATAATAATGTTCACAAGGCATAGTAGTCTTGAACTGTCTATGATTACTGAGATGATGAACATTACTCAGGTCTCACAGAATTTGTTTTAATGCTTTCCTCTATGTCTATCTTTATTAACTACCTTGATAATCATTAATTATATAGATATTACAACTAATGAGAATAACTGGGATCATACCATAGATAATTAGAAGGGACCCATGGTGTGCAATATAGGACTTTCTAACAACAGTGGACACACATTAGTTAAAAGTTAAGCCATGTTCATAGGTAAGGTACTAGGCTATCTGCCCGAGGGCATTTATAAGCCTAGCCAGAGTGTGTCAGCTTTCGCAGCCCCATTGATTAATTAACTGAGCCTCTGTCAAGAAGAGCCAATGAAGTGATCCCAGGGGTGTATTTTCTGTTACCCATCCACTCATCAAGGTTTCTCTTGAAGAGTGTTAGTGAGGGGCTGTGCCTAATGTAGTTAGGAATTTTGTTCCAAAGCATGGGGAGTCTCTGTGACAGGAATCTATCCCTCCAGCATGTTCTATTTATTGTTGTGGTGAGGTTTAGCTCACTAGAGCGAGTGGCTCACAGTGACTTGGATTTCTTTAGGTGGAGCATGTCCATCAATTCTGAGTTGGACATGGCTTTGTAAGTCAGGCAGAGATCACCTCTGAGTAAGCGATATTCCATTGAGTACAGCTGGAGTTTTTCCAGTTGGGCTGCATAGGACATATGTTTGAGACCAGTAATCCTCTTGGTGAGGTGCTTTTGTGGTCTTTCCAGCTGTTGGAAGTGTCTTGTAAGGTACATCCCAAATGGGGCATTGTACTCTATGATGGGTCTGATGAGTGATGAGCAGAGGGGCACTATAACCTCTTTATTTCTAGATGCGAACCCTTTAGTAATCAGATGGGCTACATAGAAGGATTTCCTAACTACTTTGGCAATATGATTGTCAAAGGAGAGATTACTATCTACCTGGGTCCCCAGATCTCTTATTACCTCTTCTATATTAAGGGGGCTGCCACCTATGTGGTAATTCAGGGGTGTTTTGTTTTTCCCAAACGGGATGACTATGCATTTTTTGACATTTAGCTTGAGACCATGACTTTAACACCAGATGTCTGTCTCAGCAAGGCTCTTTTGGAGAATGTCCATGTCAGCCGGAGAGTCAATTATGGCTCCCAGTTTGCAGTCATTGGCGAACTTGGTTAGCCATAGTCCTCCTGTGTTTGCCTGTACTTCTGAGAAGTATATGTTGAACAGTAGGGGTCCCAGGACTGAGCCTTGTGGGACACCACTTGTGACTGGTTTAGAGTCAGACCTGGAGCCCGCTATTCTTACTGTGTGAGCTCTGTGTTTAAGCCAGTTGGCAACCCATCTCATGACATAGGGTTTTATGTTCAGGCTGGTGAGTTTTTCTATAATTCCCAAGTGGGGAATGGTGTCAAAAGCCTTGGCAAGGTCAAGGTAGGCTGTGTGAACTACCTTCCCCTCATCTATGGCCTTGGTGACTGTCTCGAAGAAGTCAACCAGGTTTAGTAGGCATGATCTGCCCTTAACAAAGCCGAACTGGGTCGGGTCAAGTGTTTGGAGGTTTCTAATGTCTTTGTTAATGAGTTCCATGATGATGCGCTCCATAGCCTTGCAGACCAGGCTAGTCAGGCTTATGGGGTGATAGTTACCAGGGTCAGTTGTGGCCCCTCCTTTGTGGAGCAGAATAACCGTTGCTGTGTGCCATTCTATGGGCATGTAGCCTGTGGAGAGTGTGTTTAGGTGGGAGGTTAGTTTGTTCTCTAGTTCGTGCAAGACGCAGCCTGGGACACCATCTGGCCCCATTGACACTGTGCTTTTGGCTTTTGAAAGGGCTGTTTTCACCTGTGCATCTGTGATTTCTGGGGCACTACACTTTTCCGGTATTGTAGTGGGCCCTTTTGGGGGTGAGGGGGGGGTGAAGTTTGCACTGAATCTATCTGCCAGGATGTTGGTAATATCAGTGGGTTCAGTATATTTTGTGCTATTTTGCACTAGCTCAGAGCATATCCATCATGTTCATCAGGTTCAAATCTTCTTAACATCTTTTGTACTGTTATCTTTGTTTTAATGATGAAATGTACTGAATATTTTATCTTATCTTCATTCAAATATTGCTAATCTCTGAGCTGCTTTCTTTTCTGACATCTCAGTTTTATATATATTACTCAACTGTATTCTACTCAACTATATTCTAGGCATATTTTACCAATGCATTTGTGCCCACTACATTATATATATATATATATATATATATATATATATATATATATATATATATATATATATATATGTTTTTTATCAAGAAACATCTTTATTAAATTGTCACTTATGACATAGGCAATCATATATTTTTATAAATGAAAACAAATCACATTAATACAATCCCAGCTGGGGTCAATTTTCTTTCCTAGTAACAATTCTATTTGCAAACAGTATACATCACTTATAATCTACCCAATCATTGTCAGTCAAATATTACATAGCTCACTCAAGTCCTGTCTTCTTTCAAACGTCATTCCTCCCCAGTATGTATTGTTCCCACAATTTCCATTTTTTTCTTATGTAATTTGCTCCTACCCTTTTTCTAGAGATCCCAGTTCCAGTTTTATCTCTGCAACTATATTTGCTACTTCAAGTACAGCTGATCGAGAGTTTGATTTCCATTTTCTTGTAATTGTTTTTTGGCAGCCACCATAATTACATTCAGCAAAACCTTACTATGTCTAGGCAATTCTGATGCTATATCATATTTCAGAAAAATCATTTCCCTAGTTACATCAATTTGCTCACCGAGCATCTCTGATAGAGAAGTCAGCAGGGAATCTTTAAAGTTGACCAACTCATTAAACTCCAGAAAATGTCTACCTGAGGAAAAATTCTCTGGAGTCTACTTGGGGTATAAAAATACCTATGTAAACATTTCCAAGCAAAAATCCTAAATCTTCTAGATTTTGTTGCATATTTGGGAGATATGCATACATCCTCCCATTGTTTCTTTGAGAATTGCTTATTCAGTTTCTCTTCCCAATCCTTTCTAACCTCCTATGATTGATTCGTATAGTTATCATGCAATATTTTATATGGTCTACTAATTATTCCTTTTTTAATGGCAGTGTCTGTGCTAGATTCTACTAAAACTCTACCAGTGTTGGTCTTTTATTTAGGACCCCTCTATTTCTTTCTCTTTGCCTATACTCTGATATCTATCTTTGATAGGGAAGACAATCTCTAACCTGCAGTCCAAATAAATTCTTGTTGTCATCCCAGTCTATTACCTTTTCCTCTCTAGTTATTTGCTCACAAAGCCTTGGTCCCTTTGCCAATTTTCTCCAATAATTTCCAGCCCCCTCTTGCCAAATTTCTCTATCCCTAATTGCAGTCATCCCTATCAGCAGATTCTCCTTTCTCCATTCCCATGTTGACTTAGTCCTTAGAATACTTTCTGCTACTTGATAGAAATACTATTCTGTGTGATTATTGTTATAAATACTATTCTGTGTGATTATTGTTATAAATACTATTCTGTGTGTTTATTGTTATAAATACTATTCTGTGTGATTATTGTTATAAATACTATTCTGTGTGATTATTGTTATAAATACTATTCTGTGTGATTATTGTTATAAATACTATTCTGTGTGATTATTGTTATTCTCCTTAAAGATCTGCATCCAAAATCCCAGCTTCTTGAGCTTCCCACCTTGTTTCGTCATCATCCGTTTCCACTTTGAGTTATAGTTTTCTGCTTGTGCTATGTATAGGAGCCTTAACTGTGTTGCTCTGAAATACCCCTTCAAATCGGGTAATCCCAATCTACCTTGTCCTATTGGAAGAATCAGCTTATCCCACCTGGCTCTTGCTGCCTTTCCCTTCTGGATAAAATCTTTCAGCTCTTTATTAATTGCTATCCACAACTTCTCCTCTGATTGATAAAAATATGTCTGACTTGTGTATAAGACTAAAGGAACTAAAAACGTTATACTATCTTACTATCCATAACCATATAACAGGGCTTCCATTTTCTCAGGTTTGGTATTATCTTTTGTTTAGTCTGTTCCCACATATCCTTAGCTGCTACACTGGAATTCATTTTAATCCATACTCCTAAATATTTAATTTTATCATGTCCCCATAAATATGGATATTGCTGAACCAATTTGTGTGTGGGTACATAATTTACCTCTATTGCTGTTGTTTTAGCTATGTTAATTTTATATCCCAAAGAGATGTGAAATTGTCTCAAAGTGTTCCACAACATTTTAATGTCCCTTTCTGGTTTTGTCAGGTATAAAATAATATAATTTGCAAACAGAATACCAGTTATATCCTTGAATTTCTGAGTCCCTTATTTTCTTTGCCAGTTGTTCTAACTATAATGCAAATAACAAAGGAGAATGTGGACACCCCTGCCCAGTTCCTGTGCTCAAACAGAAATTATCAGAGAGGACCCCACCCACTTTAAATTTCACCTCTGATCCTTCATATATCCTTCTAATCAGCCTTATAATTTTATCAGGGAATACAAATGTTTCCATTGCCCTGCTCATAAAGTGCCAGCTTACTCTAGCAAATGCATTCTCTACATCAAGACACACTAACAACAGTGGTATTTTATTATATTCTGCTTCCCTCTGGATCATCAGTGTTATGTTGATGCTGTCAAATGTTTGCATCCCCTCCACAAAACCACACTGATCCATATCTATCAGTTTTGGCATCACGTTTGCCATTCTTTTAGCCATTATACACATGAACACCTGGTAATCATGGTTTAGTATTGAAATGGGCCTGTATGAAGCTGGAGCTGATGGATTTTTACCCTCTTTAGGTATTGCAGCTGCTACTGCTTTCTTCCAGGATGTTGGTATTTCTAATCTTCTTAAAATACTGTTAAACAAAACCTTCAAGACATCAGTTTTTTCCCTCCTAGCTTCCAAACTTCCAAAGGATTGCTGTCTATTTCCGGGGACTTTCCTGTAGATTGGTTATACATCACCATTTTATCTCATCTCCTCTTATCCTGTTGATAATTGAGCCTTGTATAACGTTGATGCCGTAATGCATTTTTGTATAGCTTCTGTATACTGTATTTCTCAAACTATAACATATTGCATTTGTTTCACTGCCCTTTAGGACTTGGTCATCAAAAAGATCTTTGGACCAGTTCACTGAACTGGCTAATAAATAAAGACTGACTAACCAGCTAAATAAATAAATAAAAGTATAGAGTTAATTCTTAAAATATGTTCCTTTTTTATATTAATGCTACTATTCTTCTATAATGGCACACAATAGCACGTGTTTTAGGTTCATAGTTTAGTACTAGGCTAACTGCCCTTGTGGGCCATTTTAAGCCTAGCCAATTACCCAATGTCAGAATCAAACCCTGTACCTTGTGATTGTAAGGTAAACACCTTGACCATTATGCCAACCTCCCAAATTTTGTATTTACTTCATTTTGTGACTACTGTGAAAGGTGAAGATTATTTTAGCCTTTCTTTGGTGTGAGAGAGCGATGGTTAAAGGGACTGATGTTTTTTGGTGTGTGGTGTTTTTTTCAGGAAATGGAGCATCGAGAGTCATAGGAATTTTTAATTACCTCAAAAGAATTGGTACCATGCTGGAGGATTACAAAGTAGCCTCTTTTAGACAAAGAAGGCCTGGGGTAAAAGTAGTTATTTCCAGTTCACTTAATGTTGAAGGGCATCCATTAAATGTATCCTGAAAGTGAAAACATTACAAATTTTGGGGCCTGCAAGACAGATGAGCATCTTTTGAAATAAATGCAGGTGAAAGCAGAGTCATAAGCTTATCAAATCATTGAAAATTAACATTATGAAACTATCATTGTGTATAATTATCTTTCGCAAGTAATATAAACATCTGTTTGCTTACTTGTCTTAATAATAAAATAGTCTTACTTCTGAAAGACAGCTAGTACTATATAAGAGGAACTGCAGATGCTGGAGGACGCATACAATCAGTTTGTGTGAAAGAGCCTTCCCCAGAGCTAACATGCATTTACAGTATTACATTTGTCTGCATGCAGGATCATATACTGCTTAGTTCTCAACTTTTTTGCCCCGGTGTCAGGGATGGAGCCAGAAACAATGGTCAGACAAAGGCCCACAGTCATGGACAATGTTTATATGTTTCTTTAATTTACTTGAAAAGTGCATAGAACAACAGATTTTGGACCAACATGCATTTCTGAAGAATAAAAAGTATAAAATTTGAATGTCTGGCATTACTGATTGACTGCAATCCTCATTTATTTACCAGAAAAAATATGAGGGACACATCAAATGGATGAGGAAAAATACGAAGTATTCTCAAATATCAGGGATAGCTGAGGGGTACCATCAGCAATGACAACAGGTACAAAATGGGGTGAGGGTGGAAACATCACTCTGACTGTGTGCATTAAAAATCAATCATTTACATTCAAAAACTATGCAGAGTGAAAAGGAAGAATAAGTTGATATTTTATACTAACAGTAGTTAACAAATTCTAGGCCATTATAGATGGGCAATATGATTGAAACTAAGTTCATTTATTTAACAACATACTTATGCATAAGATTACCAACAAGGACCTTGGATGCACTTTAGAGTAAAGATCATAGGAGCTGATGGGTATGAGAAGGATGCAAAGTAGTTTAGAAGAATTTGAGGGCCTAGGATAAGGGTATGTATGTATGGGTCTATGTCAGATGATTGACTTTTCGGAAACTTGAAAATAATATCGAAGAGACCATAAGATCGAGTTTCCAAAAACTCAACATAAAAAAAATAAAATAAAATAAAAAAACACAACAAACACAAAAATCTACTTTTACATTTTTGTAGGGGGGCAAGTCCCCTGTGCCACCCACACCCCCTGCAAATTATGTATACCAACTCCAAGATCACACTACAGTAAGGAAGAGGGTAAATTTCCCGATCCTTGAAGTAACGTGATCTCCATGCAAAAACTTTGAGTTTTCAAAAACTTGATCGTATGGTCTTGCCCATATGAAGTTCAAGTTTCTGAAAACACAATCAACTGATAGGACCCATATGTATATATGTATTATTATTATTATTATTATTATTATTATTATTATATTCTGCAGTACTATTGATGAGGCTGTTTTCTTTTCACAAAAGTGTCAGTTACTATTATTTAAAAAAATATGTGCTGTGGCAGATAACTCATGGACAATGTAACACAATACTCCTTTACTGTGATGTTGATTATGTTGAGAAAGTATAATATAGCTGTTCCTGTCAGCATTTGTTAAATGCTACTGGAATGACAGCATTTCCCTCTCCTTTATATGGCACCAGACTTGACCAAGGAATTCTACTCCTTCAGAAAACTGCACAGAGCTAGCAGACCCTAACAGAACCAAGTGGCATGGAAACTTCAAAAATTCACAAACAAACCACACTGATGGTCCACCCCCATAAATCAATTACACAACAAAAAAGGGAACTCCTTAAATTATTAACAAAAATCCCTCTTTTCAAGGATAATATTACAAGCATTGCCCAAAAAGTAACACTGTCAGGTCCACCAAAGGAGCACATGAGCTCAATTTGGCCTCTGAAGTCAAATACAATTATAAATTCTTTAGCTGTGTTAGTAAACTAAGAAACTTATTCATAATGGCAGCACCTATATTGACGCAATTGACATTGCCAATTTCTTTGCAAACAAATTTAGTGTCATTTTTACTCCCAAGACTTCTATCCAAACTCCAGAAATATCTGAATAATTTACCCCCCTCCCCAGTTATTTGTATGGAGCATGTATTGAAAGTGCTAACTGAGACCAAAAATATTTTATCCATGGGACCTGATAATATACTCGGTTGATTAATCAAAACTGTTAGACTTACTGTTGCAGACACATTCCCCAAACTAAATTTAGCTGGTGGTTTTGCACTGATGAGTGTCACACTGCTGTGGTAATGTCCCTCCATAAGACGGCCTTCAACTAACCTGGGTAATTACAGAGCAATAAACCTTACAAGCATGGAATGTAGTATAAGTAACCTCATAAACTACAATATCAGTATCAGTCATCTTATTAGACTTAATCCCACAACAATGTGGCTTTGTGAATGGTAGTGTCTGTCTGCTGAATCTGGTACATTTTTTTGAGCTGGTTATACAGGTTGCAGATGGTGGCCAAGCTGTATAGACTGAGTTTTGACCTGGCCAAGGCATTTGACATTATTTCCCATGCTAGCATCATACAGAAGCGAATTGTTTTAAAATTTGATTCATATGTGATAAGATGAACAGCAAACTGGCCAAAAGACAGAACCTAGGAAATACAAGTTGTAGGTTCTTCTCTTATTTTCAGCAATTACTTCACAGATCTCCATGCAGTGAGTAAAGACCTCTGGCTAACAAAAGTCTAGCAAGGCATAAATGGTCATAACAGATAGTGACCTTGAAATATCTATAAAATCTTTAAATTACTATAGAAAACAGGTTGCTTTTTTGTTTATATTACTTTATTTTGTGCTTCATTTTATGTGGATTTGTTTTATTATTTTCCTTTGAGTGCTTTCTGATATTCAGTTCTGGGTAGTATAGCTTGGCAAAGTGATTTTTATAGTTTCTGAGCTTTTGATATAAAACTCCCTATTCCAGCCATGTTGAGGCTCCATTAACAAATCTACACCATGGCTAGAACACAGAGTGAGGAGCCATTAACAGATTCACACTATGGCTTGAACACAGAGTGAGGATCCATTAACAGATCCACACCATGGCTAGAACACAGAGTGAGGATCTATTAACAGATCCACGCTGTGGCTTGAATACAGAGTGAAGATCCATTAACAGGTCCACACTGTGGCTAGAACACAGAGTGAGGCTCCATTAACAAATCCACACTGTGGCTTGAACACAGGGTGAGGATCCATTAACAAATCCACACTGTGGCTTGAACACAGGGTGAGGATCCGTTAACAGATCCACACTGTAGCTAGAACACAGAGTGAGGATCCATTAACAGATCCACACCGTGACTAGAACACAGAGTGAGGATCCCCATTAATGCTGCTTTATTAAGTAACAGTGAAACCTACAATACATGTATTAACAATGCAGGAAGAGGTAGTAATAAGGGTGTCACTGGAGCATTTGGTAGGAAGACTGCTGTTCTTGGCACTTATTAAAGTGATGTTACATCTAAAAGTGATTTACTCCAGCAAACAAAACAAATGCTATTCTTCATCTCCTGGTATTGGAAAGACTCTTGGGTAATGTGGTATGTTTTTCAGTCAGTGACTGAGATCCGAGATTACATTTCATAAAACAAGGTTAACTAAGCCATTTTTGTTGCATCTTTTGGAAATCGAAAATGACTGATAGGTTGTAATGCTTTGTGGTATGTCGTATATGTTGAGGGGTAGTTTGATGGTGTAATATGCAGATGATTCAGTATAATGTGCTCCCTGAATACCACTCTATGTTTCGCATCATTTATTCTCTATGCTGCCCATTTCTGTCACACTTCTACAACTTGTTTATTTTGGACTGCTCTGCATTACTATGGTTAAGAAATAGTTCCAACGGGTTAAAAAGATACATGAAATCAGTGCTTTATCTCATTTCTCAGGACATTGTCTCTTTCTTAATCTCAGCTCAGGAAAAAGCAAGGCAAATGTAAAACAGATTTGATTTTGAATAAAATGTGAATTAAAAAGTTTTGTTGATATTTTAGCCAAATATAAAATATTTTTCAAGCTGAGATGAATGGATACTGCACAAAGTACCCAGATTTTGTCATGACATATAACAAAATGCACATGTAATCCTCAAAACATTTGACATTTTTTTACAGAAACTATATTTCTCTGTAGCATTTAGACACTGCCTGTAAATGCACTTAAATAAGACCTTTCAACTGTCCCTGTCTTGGAGGAATGTTCCTATATTCAGCCAGATTTACTCCTGCTTGTGGTGTACATATTTTTGGATGTATGTCCCTATTTTCAGGCTTGTTTTATCCCTTCATTCAATTTTCTGAAGCCTGTCATCACACATGATTTTTGAAGCTGTCTAGTACACAGAAAATCATACCACATAACCAACAACATATTTGTGGCATCAGTAATTTAAGTAAAGAGGACACACATCTTGCATCTTCCTTTTTCAAAAGCAAAAGTAAATGACCTTGGGTTACAGAATTTTAAAATGCAGTTCATTAAAGTTTATAGATTTTACACTTTCTCTTGATAACGGGCTTATATTTTCCATCATTTTGTCACTGCAAGTGGGCAAAGTTGAGTGCTAATTGATGTTCACATTTTATGCTAATTATATGTTCAGATTTTTGGCTGGATATAACTACTTTTCAGGAACCTTTCTTCCTATTTTCAATCCCTGCAGTTACACACATGCTTCTAGAATGAGTGGATGAAAGTGAATGCACCTTGGATTGGAATCCCCAAACTGCATTTCCCGAGAAAAAAAGTAAACAAAAAAAAATACTTTTCAAGTATTGTTTCCCAGGGGACAAGCCCCCCGCACCCCTCAAATGCAAGCCTCACACACCCACTGAACTTATTTATTTGTGTATACTCAACAGCTGCACAAACTTGAAGAAGGGGAAATTCCCATGAAAGGGCATCACTGCCAGCACAACCCTCCACCAGTGAAGAATTCCGCTCATCAGTGGGTTGAACCTCAGACAATTGAAGCTCTTCTATCTTCATCCACCAGTAGGGTAATCACACACACACGTGCGCGTGTGTGTGTGCTTGTGTGTGTGTGTGTGTGTGTGTGTGTGTGTGTGTGTGTGTGTGTGTGTGTGTGTGTGTGTGTGTGTATGTGTGTAAATAAAACAAGAGCTTGATTTGTTCAGCATATATTTGTGTAGTGTGGTTTGAATGAACTATGCAAAGGATCTTTTTTCCATCCTACATTCTTTTAATACCATCATAGGTATCTGGGTTTTTCAACCCTAACCAGCCATATTGCATGTAAACTGCATATTGAAATTATCATGTACATTTTCTTTTCAGCGATAAGCTGCCGCAGACAAGATGGAGGACAAGCTGATATTGCAGACTGCCTTAAATATGCAGGAACCATGCCATCCTTGACCCAAGCATGCCAAATTCCTTGCCAGGATGACTGTCAATTCACAAACTGGTCCAAGTTTTCAATGTGCAGTGGAGAATGTGGATCAGTTCGCACTAGGAAGCGTTCACTTGCTGGTAAGTTTATGTAGCAGATAATAATCATTATTTCACTAAGAAAGTGCCTAGATGCCATGTTTTTATTGTTGTATGTGGTGTGATGCACCTACAGTCCTGAGCATAATTTTGACACTACAGTTTGTTTCAGTGGAGTTATCCAGAGTGCAAATTTTTCTGATGCTGCTGGATTTCAATGCAGTTTATGTATAAATGCAGCGTCATGCTATAATATCATTAGTCATAAATGTAATCATACTCACCTACTCCTTGATACAAGGATGGAATATGAACATAAAGGCATTTGATATGTCACCATTTTTATGCTCAATTATAATAGGATAAAAACAAACTAAATGTAGTAGAATACCCCATGCCATCCACATAACTAGATTTTTTTATTCACTTATTCCTTCATCACATTATTAATTCATGTAGGTGACCTTTTAAAGTACAAGTCCCTACACCCACAGCAGATGTCCACACTAATGCAGAATATCTCAAAGTATTTATTTTTTGGGTGCAAAAACTGGTGTGATCTTTTGGATCTTTTCTTGCTATGATCCAGATAAGCTATATATTTAATCTTACTTCACAATCTTAGATTCCTGGTATATCAAAAGGCTGTACTCATCATCGGAGCATTTAAATAAATGGGACATCAGGAAACGCTCCATAGGCATACCGGAGTCTGCAAAAATAATTTTCTCTAATACTGTGATATTTCATTGGAAACTTCTTTGTTGTATCTTAAAATAATATATTTAATCAGCATTTCTTACATGGAGCTAACAGTTAAAATTATTTGCATAAATATACTAATATTCTGGGATTCTTGATTCAAAGGGTTTTCAAAAAGATAGTATTCAGAGCATATGAAAACATCATGTAGTCTGCTAATTACAGAAAAATTAACCATTTCACATCAGTAGGTATGAGACTGAGCTGAAGAAAGGCTCTCTTTGAAGCCCTTGCATCTCAGTGGTCATCCTCATAAATTTGAAAAGATCCTGATAGAGGAATATAAGAGTTGGAGCTGTTACCTCTTAGGTAATGCTACTGTCCTTCTGCTATACAGATACCTAGATTGTCCTGGACACTGTAGCCAAGTCAAAATAATTTGAAGTGTGATAGATACTTTAAGGACTGTTTCTGACTAATGTGACTCCACCAATTACAGGAACATAGAGAGAGGTAAATCAGCATTAGACAGAATGGGTAATACAGCATTTGAATAACGTGCTAGTCTTCTGGACTTCCAATTTACTGCTTTATCATTTACCAGTACATTAAATGTGTTACTTCCATATTAGCAGAAATATACCTTAGAAGCTCTTGGAAATGTTCAGAAATTACTTATTTTTATAAATGATTTAGTGCACCATGGAAATCCACAAATGTCCTTCAAATGTGATCTGAGACAAGATAGGGAATAATTAATGTTTGGTAATATAACTATTAGTGAACAACAGTTGGAGAGAAGGAAATGGGGCCTATTCATCATATCAAATGTGAGTGAACTATGAAAACCAAAGAGGTCATAGGGGATTGTTGATATGATCCAGAATCGGGGAATAACAAGGGGGAATGTGAGATGTGAATATTGCATACATTTTCAGCTTCATTGTGGAACTTCAGTAGGCTGGGGAGGATTATTTATCATGTCTAACACAGTCAGAGGATGGCAAGGGTAGGATGGGAAAGGGATATTCATTATATCTGGTACAATCAGGGAATGACAAGGAAGGATTCTATAAACTCACTTCTATAAAGTAATAGTGGTAACTGAATATAGCCACACATTCAATACAATAAAGCTTAACTTTAAAACAAACTGTTAAAAAGCTCCTAGAACTTCAAGAAGCGTTGCTTTCAGGAGAACAGAGAGCAGGAATGGCCTTACCTGATCTCTTCTCTTATTAAACTTTGTTATAGTATTAATTAGCATATCTGCACAAATATTGTACAACAATATTAATTTAGACAAAAACATTCCCATACAGCTTGCACTTTAATCCAGATGGATATGAAGTATTGTACTTAAGTATATATGTGGGTTCTTTGTACCATAAAACATGTATTATCCTCCAATCACTCACAATTTTGAACTTATTCCAAGGCCAGCACTAGGTGAAATGCAGTCCTAGACAAAACACTCCATGATATCTTTCCTTCTGTCAACCATACCCCACTCCCCTACTGCATACCTTGGCTTCTCCAGACCACTCACAATTTTGAACTTGTTCCAAGGCCAGCACTAGGTGAAATGGAGTCCTAGACAAAACACTCCATGATATCTTTCCTTCTGTCAACCATACCCCACTCCCCTACTGCATACCTTGGCTTCCCCAGACCATCCAGATTACCTGTTTCTTGTATTCTTATACTGTGTCTTATGCTACAGTTTTTCTCTGCATCATTTCAACACACCCTGACTGACCACCATGGTACTGTAACTAATGAGGAAATAATCAAATTATGCTGTGAGTCTGGAGGCCACTAAGCCCCAGAAGCCATGGGGTTCTAGATGCTTTGAAGTGCTTTTTAGATATTTTCTTTCAGTAAGGGCCTGAACAAAAATCATGACTATGGAAAGAAAATCAATCTTATTTTATTGTTCCTAGAAGGGTCAGGCTAAAATCTATATTAACTGGATAACAAAGAGGCTAAAAAAGCAGTTGTGATGAGAAAGAACAAGGTGTCTGGAAAACACCATCATTTTCTGATGAATGGCTGCATGGCACAGTGGGCCTGTACCAGTTTACAAGCCAACAAAAAAATATAATGAAGATAGACAGCAGCCACCAGTCTTAAGAAATGTCAGCAATAATTTGCCCTTCAGTCCTGGGAACATCAATGATATATGGAAGGTGCACTTCAAGAAGCACGTGAATTAATAAGCATGTATGGCTACATGCACAACCAATAATGAAAGAGTAAGGAGACATTAACCTAGAAGATGCACAAGGTGCACTAAGAGAAATGAACTCTGGGAAAGCTGCAGGCTCAGATGAAGTCACAGCAAATATGATTGTGATAACTTGTGCATTAGGGAAGAAAAGGCCTTTGAGGTTACTCCATCCTAGCATAGAGGGAGGAGTGTATCCTGGATGATTGGAGAATAAGCATGATGTCACTAGTGGACATGACCAAAGGAGTATTGCCAACTGTGGATAGTACAGTGGTATCAAACTCCTGTCAAACTCCATAAAAGTGCTGCAGATGGAGAATGATAAAGGAATGCATAGAATAGTAGAAAGCAAGCTGGGATATGAACAATTTGGATTCTGATCAAGGTGGAGTACATGTGATGTGATATTTGCAGTGACACAAGTAGTGGAGAAGAAGCTAGAGTAGAGGCAAGAATCTAACTGATCATTATATATCAGTGTCACAATAAAGTTGATTTGGTTAGTCCTAGAATGTTTTGAAGTCTCAGAACTTTTGACAGAATTAATCCAGTGACACAAGTACCAGCAGTGTTCGGACTCATAGACGGTTACATCAGTAAATGGGATGGAAGGGACAGAGCAACAAAGTCGGTATATGCAGATAATGTAGCACTACAAGCAGAGTATGAGTAGTACCCATCAATTATAGCTGTTTTGCTACCTGTGCACACCTCAGATGTCTAACTTAATTAAATGTAGGGCAAAAGTAATTTATGCACTTCTTTTTCATATAAACACATTTGCTAGCAAGTCACTTTGAAGTACTCTAGCATTCATTTTTTCAAATCCAACCAATGTCCAAGTCTGGTTCTGTGCTAAACTGAAAAAAAAAAAAAAAAAAACATCCCATGCTACTACCTATTATGACCTCTGCAGCTCTTTCCATTACACCAATCAATTAAACTTCAACATTTATAATTTGTAAATTTTGTGCTCCTTGCTATCTCAAATCCAAAAAATGAATTAAGAACATTGTGGGTAGAATGGAGTGGAAAGTTTGCAGTTTAATTGGTCTGGTGCACAACAGCTTCCCATAGGGTGATGTTTTCAAACAAAGGTACCATAGACTATTTGTTTATCTTTTAAAGATAATGACTTCTGCTGATGCATATCTTTATTTTAGAAACAAATTAATAAATGTTAGAAAATGAAATAATAAAACAGAAAACTGCCTAGTTTGACTTATGATAAGACCATCTATATCTTATTCAAGCATCATGTAAATAAAAAGCCTGTACAGCGTGGTGTCCTTCTAAAAATGCCTGACAACTGGATTATCAAGTTCTTATTGCATACATATTCAAGTATTCATAATTCTAACTTTAATCATGCATTCATTTTAAAAATGTTAGATTTAATACGAGAACATTTAATCATTTTTTTTCACCAGAAAACATTTACCAGAAATTATACAGTCATTGCTGCATTCCATTTATCCACAAACACTACACTGATTACAAAGAAGATGTTCCCAGAGATATGGATCTACAGACTGTTGGAAATTATATAATAGCAACAATGGTATACATAATGATTGTGTGCAGACGTATGCAGACTTTCTTCACACTCTCACGCTCTCTGACATTGACTACCATGATTTATAAACTTGAATTATGAGAGATTCTAATGATGCATAGTCACAGTCACATTTTCATGAATGTCACACAGAATCATCTGGTGATGAATGAATTAAATGTGCAGAGTGGTCACTGGTGTGTGTAAAAATATTTTGAGAACCAGATGGTGTTTGGCGGCTAGTATGTTGTATTCTGTTATTAACTCTACACCTCAAATTATAATTATAAGCTTAGTAATCAAATATAAAAAAAAACAATTGTTATGAAGGTATTGTTCAAATATATCAACCTGGTGTAGTAAAGCACAAAAATAAAAAATAAATACTCAACATCAAAAACAGCCATGAATAAATTAGTATGAGAAGTGGTATAAAAATCCCCCATTTTTGTATACTTCATTTTTAGGTAGTATTTCTTATTGAAAAACAAAATGGTTGTGAGTTAGCACAAATCAATGTAATTCACACAATTAAAGTTTCTTTGCCGTATACCCAATGTAGCTAACATGGCACTAAGACTATCACTATAGCATATACCTGTCAGAGAAATTGGACATGTCACATAAAAACTAAGAGTGAACCTCTACCAAATTAAATACATATATTTTTTATTTAATTATGAGCACAGTCAAAGTATTTAAAACCAGATTTTCATATGCCTCCCAGCTGGACATACCAGTTTCCAATTAGTTAGCTTTCCCATTGGTCACTCTGGTAACTGCAGCTTGATGACTGGTTTATTAGTTTAGAGGCACATTGAGTCAGCTGGCAAAGATTTCTGTCCAAATTGATGGCTCAGTATTAGTTAGTTACCTTCCCCTGTTCAGTGTGATTAATTGCTTTTCATTGTCCTTATTGGTTAAATTCAGAGCCATGGCTAACCTCCTATCGAGTGTTTGTATTTCTCTATTTAGTAATACGTTCTCATTGGTTCTTTTACCTCCTTGTCTGTTGACTTCTATTTATGGGGATGTTGTGAGAGTATAAGTTTGTTGCTTTTGACCCAGTCTGTAGTATGGCGTAAATGAAGTCTAAAGGGATAATGAAAGTGCACCATCCAAAGAAACATGCAAAGAAAGAGTACATGTTCTTACGGAATACATTCAAAAGAGAAACCACTAAAATGACAACCTGCTTTACGCTAAGCAAAATCACTGAAACAACAAACACCAAAATATTTGGCAAACATTAAATGTAGGGTGGCAAACTCTCCTAAACCCCCACACCCATTAATAATTATATACACCATCTTACTGCTCTACAGTGGGAAAAGGGCAAATTCCTTGACCCAGCTGTACCGTGATCTTTTTTGCCTTTTCTATTTTTTGGCATTTTCTGTTTGTTCTAAAGCCATTCACTATTTTGTCAATTCGGCTTTATAAATCTAACCCGTTCTTACCTGTGTTTTCATTTTTTTGTTATATTTAATGTACTTTTTAAAGTGTTTGTGATGTAACAGTTGTGTCAATTTTCTTGTTTATTTATAAGTTTTGTTAACCTGGATGCTCAAGTAGGTTGAAGATTGCTTTCAGTGAAGATCCAGGACCAATTTTGTCTAATGCTAAATAGACTTCATCAGAAATTATAAGAAAGTGTTTCATCAGTTAGAGTTCATAGTAATAGCAGTGTCTGGTGTGGTCTATTTTTCAGTTTTGTTCTTGGTTACCAGACTCCTATACTCCTATACTCCTATTACACAAACACACACACACACACACACACACACACACACACACACACACACACACACACACACACACAAGTATGTACTTGTGCTCATCCATATAGATATAGATGCACAGAAAGAATATATATGGAAAAATCAACAGATCAGCACAATATTCTATCCCTGGAAATTGCTATACAGAATTGAAAATAAACAGTGTGTGTAATGGTCTGTAAAGGTGATAACATGAAAACAAGAGCATCACTTGTAATAAATGATGGTATGAATTAATGAATGTATCTTAGTTTATTTATTTATCTCTCCATACATCTGAGTGAATATCTGTCTATATAGTTAGCTAGCTATCTACTTGTTCAGTTACTTATTTATTTATTTATTTATTTTTCTGTGGTTCAGGAAAAAGTAAGAAGAGAGAAAGATGCAAAAATACACAGGTATACCCCCTGGTCGAAACTCAGTTCTGTCCCTGTAACAAGTACACTGCACAACCAGTGGGAAACTGGTCCGACTGCATTCTACCTGAAGGAAAAGTGGAAGTGATGCTTGGGATGAAGGTTCAGGGTGACATCAAGGAGTGCGGACAGGGATATCGCTATCAGGCCATGGCATGCTATGATCAAGATAACAGGCTTGTGGAGACATCACGATGTAACAGCCATGGTGAGTAAAAAGTCCATGTGCATATTATATGTAGTTTGATTTATAACTTTATGCCACATTAAGAAATATTATGTAAGCAATGAATAAAGCATGTTGCCCTTTCAAACATTTTTTAAAACATTATTCCTGGTCATAAGTTTTGCTTATAAATTTTGTTAACCTGTTGCTTCAGTTATAAGAGAATTGTACTTGTGATTAGTAAGTTAATCTCACAAATTAGTTAACAGCTGCCCGAATAAACTAGTAAGGGAAGTAGACCTAAAACTGAACAGCTTAAACACCTGTTATGAAAACCCAGTGTGGCAGGTGAAAGTAATCATAATTGTCAGCCTGGAAAAATAAATATTGTCAGAAATACCTCTTTATGTAACACAGGACTTCACCAGAAGAAATTTCTGATGGAAGTCCACCGTCAAGTATGGAAGAAAGAACTCAATAAATTATTTGTTGCCATTTTGTGGATATAGTTTTTAATTCTAAGAAATAAGATAATTACTTGTGAGCAAGTTTATGTTAAGAAGTTCAGAGCTTCAGGGATATGGGCCCAGATGACATAGTCATGAGTTAGTTGACTTGTACGTGCAGGCAAACAACAAAAAAAGTGATAACTTCACTGATAGAATGATCTAGTGTTTGAACTTGCATATAAACTAGTGAGCTTTATTTATATATAGTTATCTTATCAGCAAACTTAAAGCACATATTGGGGCAGACAGAAGAGGATGTGAGGACTGCATGGGTCCACATGGGTGGGACAACAGGAATAAAGAAGGATAGGCCAGTCTAGACTTCTGTCTGGCAAATGGCTTGATAGTAGCCAACACATGGTTCAGAGGGAGAGACAGTCGCAAAAATCACATACAATAGTGGCCAACATGCAACTCAGGTGGACTTCCTTCTAGTAAGGAAAAGGCACTGGGGTAGAATCCATGATTGCAAAGTCATCCCCAGTGAAACAGTAGGCCCACAGCATAAACCACTGGTTGCCACAATCAGCTGCAAGCAATGGTCAGAGAAGGCTTTAAGACCTGGAAGCTGACTGGAGATAAAGTACCACAGTTCAAGGAATTACTCAGAGCTCTAGCATCCCAAAAGAGGAGGAATAGGTGGAGTTGATGAAGAATGGCAGCACCTCAAAACAGTATGTGTGAGGACTACAGAAATGATACATGGCCGAGCCAGATATGGAAATAAGGTACATAAGGAAATCTGATGGTGGATTGCAGAAGTCCAGGAAGTCATCAAAAGAAAGAAGGAGTGCAGGAAAAAATGGGAGATAGAAACAGCTGACAAGGCGAGGAGGGAGTACTGGCTGGTTAATAAAGGAGCTAAGAAAAGAGTTGCAATAGGAAAGAATAGGGCATCAGAGACACTCTGCCTTCTTCTGGAAAGTGACTCAGTAGGTGGCACAAAGAAACTATATCAGGTTGCAATCCAAAGACAGAAAGACAAAAAAAGACACTCTTCATAAGGGATGCCAGCAACAACCTGCTCACCAGTGCACACATGAAAGGCAGATGGAAGGAGTGTTTCCAGCAGCTTCTGAATGAAGAAGACCCCACAGAAGCTGTACTGCCCACAAACACCTTATGATGACAGAAGAAAAGGAACCCACTCTAGAGGAAGTAAGAACAGCACTAATGAAAATTTAGTCAGGGAAAGCAACAGGCTCAGATAAAGTCCCAGCAGATATGATAAAGATGCTGGGTGAGATGGGGAGAAATGGCTCCTGAGGGTACTCATAGCAGTGTGGACAGAAATCATATCCTAGATATCTGGAGAATAAGCATACTTATGTCAGTGTACAAGAACTGTGGGCAGTACAGAGGCATCAAACTCTTGTCACATTGCATGAACATTCTGGAGAGGGTGATTGATAAATTAATATGCAGAATAGTAGAAAGTAAGATGGGAGATGTGCAATGCAGATTCAGATCAGGATGCAATACAACAGACCCGATGTTTGCAGTAAGACAGATAGTTGAAAAGAAGCTTGATATGAGAAAATAGTCCAACTGAGCACTCATAGATTTGGAGAAAGCATATAAAAAGTTCCAAAGAAAGCTGATTTGGGCAGTACTGTAGTGGTTCAAAGTCCCAGAAACATTGGTAGAATTAATGCAGGCTATGTACAAGGACCCAATGGTTCAAGTACGCACAGTGTTCAGTCTCAGAAAAGGTTTCCAGTGGGAGTGGTGTGCACCAGGGTTCAGCTCTAATCCCACTATTATTCATAATGGCAATGGATTACATTAGCAAACAGCTCCGAGGGGACAGATCAACAAAGTTGCTGTATGCAGACAATGTAGCATTACAGGCAGTCTCTGAGCAAGAACTTCAGCAAAGGATAGAGGAATAGAATGCAAAACTGAAGGCACATGGGATGAAACTAAACATAGATAAGACAGTGGTAATGGCAGCAAATTGGGAAAATCAGAAGAAGCTGAGAATTGAGATAGAAAGGAAGATAGTAGAACAGGTAAACAGCTTCAAGTATCAGGGAGGGGTGGTTGAGGAGAGGGGAAGTCTGAATGAAGAGGTCAAAGCTAGAATCAGAGGGGCTGCAGACAACTGGCATAGACTCTCAGGTGTAGTCAATGACAAAAGAATGCCAAAGAAGCAGAAAAGTAATGTGTACAAGACAGTGGTGTGACCAGTACTACTGTATGGTACAGAAATCTGGGCAGTAAAGACAGCGCAGATGAGGAGGCTAGAGATGATGGAAATGAAGTGCATGAGATGTGTGGTAGGATGCACATTGTGGGATAGATGAAGAACAGCAAGGCTTACTGGAGTGGCTTGGACAGTATCACTTTATACATGGAATGTACTCTAGAGCTTAAATTATCTCTACACAAAACAACCACAGTTGAAAAGTTTAAAATTATTTAATAATAAATAATAAAAACACAAGACAAATCTCCTCAGTTCAACACAGTGCTAGTCAAGAGTTCAGACACAGGAAAATACTTAAAATAATACTGTAGAATAGTCTGACATAAATATAGAAAACAGCTAGACTAAACTTACTATTTTCTATTTCTAAGAGAAACAATGTTCTAAACACCTTACATACTTACAGAGCAAAGGTAAAGTACTGGTGAGTTGATGTGTTCAGGTTCAGATAAAATCCAAAATGCTTTAATTCTCTCTTTCTGAGAAAGTCTTAAGTTGATAATACATCAAAGCTGACTCATTTTAGATTACATCATTCTTGACACTTCTCTGGTTTAATTTCCCAGGCTAACAGAAACTCAGAGTTTAACATATCTTTGTAATCTTGCACCTGCAGGAGCCACAGCAATAAAAGACATTTTACATGTAAAATCTAGCAATTAACTCTGGTCTCAAAACAATAGACGGAATGTCTTAGCCCAGACATCATGTCTCCAAGTTTGAGATGTCATACAATGCTTGACTTATCAGCTTTCTTCCAGCAGAGTGCACTGTGGTTACATTTTTGATGTTCAGTACAACATATAGTTTAATCATAACATATATTTCTCTTTTACATTTGTAAAACCAGCCTGTGGATTATAATAATATTTACAAATCACATAGAATTATTTACAAGATTTTATCTGGCTGGGCTGGTAGCCTTTCAGTTTTTCACATTTCTCCCCTCCCTGAGAACTCAAGAAAGTTTTTAAGTGACCCCTGAGAAACGTTGTTTGAGAGGGTTAGGTCTATCTGAATATACTTTACCCCACTCCCTGTCTTGAGAACCCATATGCGTTGGTATTGCTAATCCCATTGCGGTGCTTCACTGATGTATCATATGCTTGCAACCTTAGGCTCCATCTTAGCAACTTAGCATTTTGCTGGCTGGGTCAGTGTAACCATGTTAGGGGATTGTGATCTGTAACTACAGTGAATTTCCTTCCATACAGATAGGCTGAAGTTCTTGCAGTGCACACACTATGGCTAGACATTCCTTTTCTACATCTGCATAGCATTCCTCCCTGGGTTGGAGCCTATGACTGAGATAAACCACTGGGTGCTCTTCTCCCTCTGAAGAAATCTGGCTAAGTACAGCCCCCACCACATGGTTTGAATCATCCACCTGCACAACAAATTATTTGCTGTAATCTGGACTGGCTAACACAGGGGGTCCCCCCAAAGTTTCTTTAAGCTTCTGGAATGCCTGCTCACATGCCATGGTCCACACTACCTTATCTAGCCTGTTATTCCTTGTCAGGTCTGTGAGGGGAGCAGTTATGGTACTATAACTGGGGACAAACTTTCTGTAGTACCCTGCTGTCCCTAAGAATGCCCTCACCTGGTTTTTGGTAACAGGTGTAGGCCATGCAAGAATGGCTTCCACTTTGGCAGGCTCTGGCCTGTTCTTACCACTCCCCACTCTATGTCCCAGGTAGGAGACCTCTGCCATACCCACCTGACATTTGCTGGGCTTAATGGTGAACCCTGCCCTCTGTAGTCTCCCCAGCACCTCCCTGACATGTTGAAGGTGTTCTATCCAGGAATGGCTGTAGATGGCAATATCATCTAGGTAAGCAAGGGCTCCTGCTAGGATATATTCTACCAGCCTTGGAAAAGTTGCTGGGGCATTTTTCATCCTAAAGGGCATCTTTGTGAACTCATACAAACCAAAAGGAGTCACAAAGGCTGACATCTCTCTAGCACTGGGAGTCAAGGGCTCCTGCCAGTTACCCTTGGTAAGATCAATGGTAGTAAGATACTTAGCCCCACCCAGCTGCTCTAGGACTTCATCTGTCCTAGGCATGGGGTAAACATCTGACTCTGTATGACTATTTAATTTCCTGTAGTCCACACAGAACCTGGTGCTGCTTTCCTTCTTTGGCACCAGCACCACTGCAGAGGCCCAGGGACTGTTGGACTCTTGAATTACCCCTAGTTCCAACATTTCCTGTATCTCCCCCCTCAGAGTCTGTTTGACTCTCTTAGGCACCCTATAAGGGGCCTGCCTAACAGGACTTTGGGGTCCTGTATCCACTTGGTGCTGCACCAGGTGGGTGCATCCTGGTTTCCCAATAAACATGTCCCCAAACTCCTGTAACACTGCTCGGCTTTCTTGATCCTGGGTAGAAGATAGCTGCTAGGACATTGCTACCCCTTCCACTGAGGTGTCAGTCCGGGCCTCACTGACGAGATCAGCCACCAGATCTCCCTCAGACTCAATCCTGCAACCTACTGCAAATGCTCAGCACAAGGACCTCCCTATCATGGTAAGGTTTCATCATGTTAACATGGTACAATTTGTGCCCCTGCCTCCTGCTTAGCACTTCTACCAGGTAGTTAATATCACGTACCTTGCTTACCACCTTGTAGGGTCCCTCCCAGGCTGCTTGCAGCTTGTTGTGTCTGACAGAAATCGGAACCATTGCCTGCTGCCCTACAGCATACTCTCTAGCTCGAGCATTCCTGTCATAGCAGACCTTTTTCTGCTGTTGGGGTTCTGCCAGGTTTTCCTGGGCCAAGCCCATGAGTTCCCTGTACCTTGTCCTGAGGTTCAGGACATATGCCACAACAGACTCCTTGTGAGAGTCACACTCACCCCCCCCCCCACACATCTTGGATTAAATCTAAAGGTTCTCTCACCCTATGCCCATACAGCAACTCAAAGGGTGAAAAACCTGTGGATTCCTGGGGAACTGCTCTGTAAGCAAACAACAGATTGTGCAAATATTTGTTCCACTCCCTCTTAAACTGGTCTGCAAATGCCCACAGCATGGACTTGATTGTAGAGATTAACCTCTCAACAAGACCATTAGTCTGGTGATGGTAGGGGATGGTCTTCAGGTGCTTCACCCCACAGTACTTCCACAGACAAGCCAGCAGGTCTGACTTGAAATTGGCACCACTGTCAGTCAGCATTTCTTTTGTGAAACCTGACCTGCTGAAAATCTCTAAGAAAGCATTTGCACTTTTTCTGCCTCAATGGAGAACAAGGCCACTGCATTAGGGCATCTTGTAGCATAATCTACTACCACTAGGATATACTTTTTCCCTGTAGAACTTTTGGTACTCAGAGGCCCCACAATATCCATAGCTAACCTCTGAAATGGCTCCACAATCACAGGCAAAGGCATCAAAGTAGCTTTCACCTTGTCTCTTGCCTTGCCTACCTTTTGGCACTGCTCACAGGTCTGACAGTACCCTGTTACATCTCTGGAAATTCCATGCCAATAGAAATTCTACATAATACATCTCTTTGTACATTTTATGCCCATATGGCCTGCAAATGGAATATCATGGGCAATGGCTGGAAGCACCAGATGGTAGGCTCTAGGCACTAGCAACTCTGTAACCTCTCACCTTCTAGCCCTCCCTCAGGGGTCCACTCTCTAGACAGTAACCCTTTGTTCCGGTATACAGATTCTCCCTTCCCTTGGGAATCAGGTGCCTCACTAGCTACCTGTCTCAGGCCTTGTAATGTAGGGTCTGTAGAGCTGAGCCTGTTTCAACTCTCTCTTTGTAATACTTCCCAGCTCCCCTTCCACAGGAAGTCTGACATCCTCTGACAGTGTTGTCTCACTGTCAGCCTGGGCACTACTACTCACCTGTACCTTTCCAGTCATTCTGTCCAAGGGAACATAAGTACCCACAAGCAGCTGTGGCTCACCTTCAGTCTCACTGCTACAGAGTAGCTCCCTCTCTGAAGTAACCACCTCACCAGTCCTGGCTGCAAATATGCAGTCTGACTAGGTCTCCCCCAGGCTACTAGACCCACACGCTTGTCTCCAAGCCTAACTGCATGTAACTGCACAAACACATGGTACTGCCTTATTAAAATCATTCCCTATCAGGACATCTGCAGGGATATCCTCAAACACATCTACTTGCTGGCTTCTTTTTCCACCCTCCCAGTCAAAGTGAACCCTAGCCAAAGGTAATTGGAATGGGGTCCCTCCTAAAGCTCTGACTGGAGTAGACTGCCCAGGCAAGTAGTGCTTCTCTGTAACCATTGCAGGATTCACAATGGTTATGGCAGAGTCTGTGTCTCTCTTAGCAATGGCCTCTTTGCCATTCACTGTGGTATGATATAACCTCTGGTGGTAGTTTGGTACTCTTGTTGTCTCAAGACAACCTACTGTTGGCACTTTGTCCTTCCCACTTACTGGCTTCCTCACCTTTTGTTCCACACCTTGCGTCCATGTACATCTGTATGCTACATGGCCCCACTGGTTGCATTCAAAACATTTAACCATAGGCCTGGACATGTACCTGGACTACTGGCTTCCCCTGCTACTAGCAGATTCTGTTGGGGCAGTCAGGGCTGCCCACCATGGGTACCTTTAGACCCATGAGCAGTACTAGGGGTTCCTTTCATGTGCAGGGATGCCCTGCTTGCTACTTACAGGTCTCCCTTCTTCCCAACTCATCTGAAGTAGCACATTGTCTGTCAGCTAACCAGATCTTTATGTCCTTAGGCAAAGTGCTAAAGGCTTTTTCCTCTCACCAAAAGGTCTGCCAGCCATTCAGAAGCTGTGACCTGACATCTACTCACCCACCTAGGAAAATAAGTGCTCAGTTTAGCAACATATTCACATACACTTTCATCTGCCTTGTGTCTATGCTCATGAAACTTTTTCCTATAAGCTTCAGGTGTTAGCTTAAACAATTCTAATAAACAATTCTTTGTAGCAGTATAATCAAAAAAAATCATGATCAGATAATTTAAACAGCACAGTTACAGCTTTACCATGAAGTAAGAAGGTCAGGGACCGTACCCAGAGCCCTTGGTCAACATCATACTGTTTACATACCCTCTCAAACATATAAATGAAACTATCAAAATTATCCCCCTCCGTAAACTGCGAAAGAAATTTACTGACCTTTCCTGCTTTTGGAGTCAGGTTACTCCCTTCCTCATTACCTCCATGACTCTGGCAAAGATTCAGCATCTCCTTTTTATGCTGCCTCTGCCTCTCTTTCTCCTCAGCTTCCAGGCATAGTAGTTTTTCATTCTCCTCAGCCTGTAGCTGTCTCCTGCTTCTGTTTCCAAATGCATGGCCTCCAACTCAAGTCTCTTTAGCTCCAGATGGATTTTTAAGTCCTCTGCAGAAAGGTTGAGCTGTCCATTCTCTGAGTGTTGTACATCTCCACGGCCAGTATGATCATCCTCCTGATTGCTCTTTTCTGATGCAGCTGTGATAAAAGCTGCAATCATGTCTGCCTTAGTCAGGTTTCCATGCACCATTCCCTTAGCCTGACAGATCTCAGCCAACTGGCTCCTTGTCAGCTTGCCATACTCCTCTGCTGACATGCTTGCCTGCTCTCCCTGACTAACTAACCTAACAAAAGAAATAAAACAATTGTGATCTGAACTCTGAATATTCACTGTGTGGCTGATTTAGAGTACAAAAATACCTTCACTGATCACTGTACACAAGCTAAAGGAATTCACTATTCACACCACTACAAGCCAATTAATATGTGCCAAACAATTAATATTGTGGTGTGGATATCCCACCATTGCCAGCCAATTAATATGTGACACCTATGCACTGGCCCAGTAATCAAGGAGCCTGAATCCTCACCACTAGCACCAGTGAGGGGCATGCACATTGGGAAGGATAACAAGTACACACACAGTAAAGAACAATTTCCCTTAAGAGCACACAGAAATCACAGTCAGTCCAGGGCTGGTTTCTCCCTTTTTCTCCATATCCCCAATAAGACTCCCCACTGGCACAGCTATAGGGTACAGGTCTCAGCCCAGTGGCCAAGCTAAAACCTCCAGCAACCTCTCTGTCCAACCAGTACTTCATGTCCCTACCCAAGTAGCTGACACACACACACACACACACACACACACACACACACACACACACACACACACACACACACACACACACACACACACACACACACTTTGAGATGTGAGTTATGTTATATACAAAAATACAGATACTCCTGGGGAAGGCTGGCACAGGTTCTCCAGCTATGCCCCTCTCTCTGCCCAGGCTATAAGGTAGAAATCACTGCCACCAACTACTAATATCAGCTACTAGTAAGGCCCTTACCAAATGGTGTCCAATTTTACTGTGCAATATTATTATTATCCAATTAGTAAGCATGATGAACAGCAAGCCTTATTGGAGTGGCTTGGACAGTATCACTATATACAGGCAATGTACTCTAGAGCTTAAATGATCTCTACACAAAACAGCCACAGTTGAAAGGTTTAGAAATATTTAATAATAAATAATAAAAACACAAGACAAATCTCCTCAATTCAACACAGTGCTAGGTAAGTGCTCAGACAAAGGAAAATGGTTAAAATAATACTGTAGAATAGTCTGACATAAATATAGAAAACAGCTAGACTAAACTTACTATTTCTATCTTTCCAAGAGAAACAATGTTCTAAACAACTTGCGTACACACAGAGCAAAGGAAAAGTACTGGTGAGTTGATGTGTTCAGGTTCAGACAAAATCCAAAATGCTATAATTCTCTCTCTCTCTCTCTGAGAAAGTCTTAAATTGATAATACATCACTGCTCACTCATTTTAGATTACATCATTCGTGACACTTCTCTGGTTTAATTTCCCAGGCTAACAGAAACTCAGAGTTTAACATATCTTTGTAATCTTGCACCTGCAGGAGCCATAGCAATAAATGACATTTGACAGTTAAATTCTATCAATTAACTCTGGTCTCAAAACAACAGAAGGGATGTCTTAGCCTAGACATCATGTCTCTGAGTTTGAGATCAATCAGTCATACAATGCTTGATTTATCAGCTTTCTTCCAGCAGAGTGCACTGTGGTTACATTTTTGAAGCTCAGTACTACATATAGTTTAATCATAACATATAATTCTCTTTTGCATTTGCAAAACCAGCCTGTGGATTATATTAATATTTACAAATCACATAGAATTATTTACAAATGTCTATCTGGCTGAACTGGTAGCCTTTCAGTTTTTCACACACACCCCTGTTAAAATGCCAGATTTTTGTGATATAAAAAATGAGACAACAATAAATCATTTCATAACTTTTCCCACCTTTAATGTGATGTATAGCCTGTACAATTCAATTGATAAAACAAACACATCTGTTAGGGAAAAAATAAAAAATGTACAGTAAGCTGGTTGCATAAGTGTGCACTCCCTTAAACTAATACTTTGTTGAAGCACTTTTTCATTTACTTACAAAATTCAGTCTTCTTGGGTAGAATTCTGTCTATCACATTTAGTAAATCTTAACTATGGATGCTGCTTTATATTTTGCCATTCTACACTTCTGTCTCATACAATTTTCCTAACTATTTATTATCTGTCCTGTTATAGTACTAAGCCTTTGTCCACCTCATTTCCCTATTTTATAACCAAATGTTAAAAATACAGTGGCATGATCACTGCTGGACAGGAAATGACATTACCACAGAGTCTCAAGCCCCTACATATTTGATAACCCGAGTGTTTCTTATTGTATTCATTCATTTCTCTTTCCAAATTTGAGTATAACAATACATCAGTCTACTTATTGGACATGATGGTTCTGCATAAACACAACTTTCCTTTTCATGATTATTATTTATTCCGTTTCCTGTTATTGTCTTTGCTTTCTGATCTGTTTGTCAGTACATTGTATCTGACCACCAGCTTCCACCTCTGTTTTTAATCTAACTGCTACAGTACTAATATTTACTTGTCACCAGCCTGCTTGTTTTCCATTTATGCCTTCAGTTTATTAATTAATTAGTTAACTCATTCATTCTGCAGTTATTCAATCTAGTTCAAGGATGTAGGGGAGTCTAAGCCTAAATATAGTATTGGTAGATGCAAAAGCAATCCTGGATAGGATACTGCTGTAAACCATCATTTGAACTTTTCCAATCATCGTGCCCAAGTTTTTAACATTACTCGTCTTGATTGTCCACGGCCTCTGAGCCCAAGCCAGATTCATAAATATATGCAAGAGTTAAATTGACAAGAGGAAGAAAAAGACACAAAGAAAAATAATAAATACTGGCAGAAGAACAGAGGAGAAAGAAATGACAAAAACATGGATGAGGACAGTGGGAACTGAACAAGCTGGTTGAGTAGACAGTCATGAATCAAGACAACAACTGAAACAATTGTTATACTCACTGGTCATCTTAGTAAAATTAAACATAAAAAGTGGTGCTGAAGCCATCCAATGCTTCATAAAGGACATCGGTTATCATACCATGTCCAGAGCATTCATGTATTCTGCAAAGACGATCTGCATTTAACAGAAGATTAAAAATTGGTGATGCAAAGTCTATACCCAGCAGCTCTATGGTTAGTTCAAACAACAGTAAATCTAATGGCTTGGTGTTTCAGGGAATAAGGCTCCTGGTGAAACAAAGTCATATAGATGATGTAATTATTAAAGGCACATATGATGTACAAACTTTTTCTAAAATGCTTAATATGTGACATCAAGGATAGTGCTTCATATGTGAACTAAGTTTTTATGCTAATGGAATATTCATCTAGATGAAAGACAGCAACCATTAGTTTTCATTTGTTGCAAGTAATCTGTAAGATTGGACCTACTAAGTTTTCTGAAAGCTGTTTTGAAGTGTGTTTTTGCTTTTTGAAATGATTTTAATATCCTTTGCATTGCAATTCCAACCTCTGTGATCATTACAGAGTAGGTTTAGATCAATGACATGGTTAGTTGTTTCATCAGGAGGAAGTCTGATGAGAGAATGATAGGAAGATATTAAAATATGAAGCTATATTCACCACTGGCAGATATTGAGGAGCAAACAAAGCAGGATGGTTGAGTTCAGAAATTGTAGATAAATGCAGTCTCATGATAAAACTTTTGTCATAAGTATTAGCTGTTTTCATCTAATCAAAATACAGCTCTGGTAAAAAGACCTTTATTGGCAGATAAATGTGTAAACTTTGGTTACTTTTGAAAAGTAGAGCTGCTGTAAGGTAGCAGGAAAAAACATGCTTTTCTACCTACTTTTCTAACTAATGAATGTATGCATAATGGTGATTTAACTATCTGTCTATCTATCTACTATTAGATGGTGGCGACCATTTTCAACCCTATTCAAGCATGCTGCTGCAAGGATATATTAAGACAATTCACTATGCAGGTTCATTAATCTAGTCCAATACTTAGCTCTGAAGTGCTTTGAAGACTAGATGGCATAACTGAGCTTTTTAATAATTGGGAATAACTCTGTCAGTAATGGTAATGATGCACCTCCTTCTAGATCATTATGCTTTCAGAATCCAATAAAATGCAGCAATAAACAAAAAAGTAAACTTAATCTCAAGAGAAACAGAGCCAAACGTTCTGCACATCTCTGTCACATGAACTACAGATAGTACATCTCAAAATGTTCCACAGCTCTGTTTACAAAAGGTATTCTTTGTAAAGTAAAGAATATGTAAGAGTATATCATTGCATGTCCTATATCTAGTAATGAAATGCAAAACTGGGGAAGTGCACATGGCCACATTCCATCTCATACTTTAGCTAGCAGAAGACTTTGACACACTGCCAAAACCATCAGTTATTAAACACTTTGAACAACGATACAAAATGCACAACAATAAGTTACCAGCTGAAAAACATTTTAATGCAGTTTCTATCATTTAATTGTGTAAATCCTTTTGAAAGTCTGCCATTATTTTTGTGCACATCATACAAAAGTCTTCAAAGCATCAATACCAAAACAACAGCAGACACTCAAATAATTGTACAGCTATTTATACCAAACTATTAGGAAAATGCCACAAAGTCACATGCTAATCCAACTTAGGTAGCATATGCCTTTCAAGAACCTTCCACAAGTCTGGATCATCCAAAAACAAGCTCATTTGGGAATTTACTGCACCGATGTAAGAATGATGACTGGATGCACAGCGTCAAGATATGTGCTGAGCAAATTATTAACTGCAATAGTTGCATTAGATATCACTGGTTAAGATCAAAGAAATAAAGCAAGGATTCCAATTTTGGCTCTCATCGTGACTTTCAACTGTTTATTAGGTTAACAGCCAAGAATGATAGCACTGAGTTTAAGGCATAAGATTATCAGCTGTTCAACCTGTATTTGAAAACTGGTTGTGGCACAACTGTCTAGCATCAATATCTGCATAAAAGAAAGGCCTGACAATCTACTTCTGTAATATGCCTTGAAAATATATGGGGCCTACCCATGTATAGTACAACATAGTATTTACTAAAGTACTATAGTAGTTTTGGAAGTCAGCATGTTATATAGTTGATCATTATAGTCTTATTCATACAGGCATGTAATATAGTTATACTCAATGCCACAGATATATCTTTGCACTCTTTTTATGCACTCTTAGCTGTACAACTGAGTTGCTATGGGTACTGTACCAGAAAGCGTTCTTTTGAACAAAGTATTTTTATTTTTTGTGATAGGTTAATATGTTTGGTTTAAGTAGTTTCCAAAAATGAATTAAGCAATATACCCTCAAAATATTTTTAATACAGTCATCTCTATGGCTATTAAGGAGGGATAGGCTCTTGGGAGAAGGTAGTTAATTTCTCACCTAGCTGGACTTCTTTACTGTATGAACTCAGTGCTTTTGCCAACAGTATACCATTCTCTAAAAGGCATTACAATATATATTTATAACTTGATGCTTCTTTTCTTTAAACCACATAACTACCAATACTCCTTTAAAAAGGTAAACTTCGAAATAATTCTCGTATTCTCATCCTTATCATATATTAATACTTTTAAAATATGAGTTTATAAGTTGGCAGCTGGAACTTCAAATGGCTTCAACAATCACATAAAAGGAATATATTTTTACAATTAGCTTTTAATTCAGAAGTCCTGTAGCACAGCTAGCCACCCAGCAGTGTGAACCTTGGCTCTAGGTGATTGTCACTGTTGAAGTGACACTCTGACCCCATGTGAAAAATGGGAAAAAGGTTGTAGATAGACTTTAAGTTGGAAGCCCAAATAATCTTAGTTCAAGAAACCACATGATCAATCACCAATGAGAACATTTTAGTAAAAAGTGGGTAAGGAATATTGTTTATACAGGAGTTTGTACTGCTGTGATAATAATAAAAAAATGCCCTTCTATTCTAATGTTGCAGTATTCTTAACATGAGGGATCCTCTGCCATGGATGACCCGATGTCTGGCCAGTATACAAGAGATTTTAAGCACTGCTAGTAAGTGGGATGTCACACATATGTCTTAGGAGTATGTCAACCATAAAAATGACATCTGCATGTACAGTCCTCAGAACTTCTGTGCCACCAGTCCAAATGCCATCTTTGAACACCAGTCTGTTCGCCCAAGTCATTTGCTACTGGTCTGGTTTTCAGATAAGTGCCTTGTTGTTTTTTTTTTTACTTTTTCTCTTGCTACTGCTTTCTATTGTGAGGGTTTCTTGCTATTCAGGAAAAGCAAGTGCCAACGTGGGGCGCAGATTCCCCATAAGGATAGTCAAGACCCGTGTCCCTTTTGTTTGGTGCCTTTGCACAAACACAAATCCTGCTCTATTTGCCAGACCTCTGTCTCTAAGACCCTACTTAGCCATCTTTCATCCCTAAATATTTACTTAGAGAATCAGTGGCTGAAATGTTTAGCTAGGGACGTTATGGAAGGTATATCTGGGCCTACTGTCAAGCCTGTGTTGAAGAGGAAGGCCAAGAAGCCAGGGCCTGAATCTTCAGCTGTGTCCCCTATCTCTGATGTTTTTCTGGAGGTCAACAAAGACCCAGAGATCTGTCAGGAGGTTGGCTCACGTTCCTCCACAGGTACCACATCAGACACTATGTCAAAGAATCTGCCTTAGGCACATCCTCAGAGACAATGCAGATGTCTACATTAGATGGTCGGGGGGGGGGGTCATTATTTCAGAAGGTCCTGGGGTATCCCTCAGATTCTCATTAAGGAAGATATTCCCACTACTATAACTGAGTGCAAGCTTATGTCAGTTCCCTCCACTTTTCATCAGGCAGATGTATGGTTAAAAAATAAGCAGAAAACCAAGCACATTTCTGCATCTAAGACTCCACAATTCAATGGGAAACCTGTTCCCAAAGCTTGCTTAATGCACTTATGGTTCTTAAGCCTCCTTCACCTGATCCTGATTCTCCTTTAACTTCTTCCCCACTTACGAAAGTTAGGGTTCTGGAATCATCTGAGGATGAAGGCTCTTCTGGGGATGAATCTTTGGCCTACTCTACTCAGATTCCAGCCACTCTTGAATATGCTTCCCCTGAAGAAGAGTCTAATGGTGCAAATTCTCCAGTAGAAGAGATCACTTTTGCTGAAACCTTGGCTAAAATGAGGGAATTTTTTAACTGGGACTGCTCTCAGGTTTCTGATATGCAGAAAATATATTATGATCTTTTACAAATGAAGTCTCCTTTCCCCCTTCTGCTGTACTTCCAGTCTTACCAGCCATTTTGGATGGGTTTTCTTCAGCATCTAAGGCCCCAGACTCACCGGTTCCTGCCTCTTAAAGGTCTAATAGGTTTTATAAGGTGCCAACGAGTGTAAGTTTCTTTACAGATGTCCTTCAGCAGACCCTGCAGTGGTTTCTATTGCTTCTGACAAAGCTTCTAGATTATTGCCATCCACCAAGCTTCTCCCTTCTGAAAAAGACAGCAAGACTATGGAACGATTAGGTAAAAAGGACTATATTTCTGCCACCCTAGATTTCCATGCTATAAATGACTAAACCCATATGACCAGATATGCTTTTGCTCTTCTTTTTCAAGCCACTTAAGCAGTTTCTCACCTTCTACACTCTGATTTTAAAACACAAGTGATGTCTCTTTTAAGAGCTTCTTCTCAGGTAGAATGCCACTCCATTAAGGGCAGCTATGATGCATCAGAAGCATCTTCTTGGGCAGCTGAATTGGGATCTGTTCTTAGGAGGTATTCCTAGTTGAGGTTTCAATTCTTAGGAGGTATTCCTAGTTGAGGTTTCAACCACTTCCAGATGATATTAAAGGAAACTTAATGGATGCTCCTTTGGATAATAGTGCTTTGTTTGGGGCTGCAGCTGCAGATTTGTTTAAATCTTTGCAGGAGAAAGGTAAGGAACTACAGGAAATAAAATATATATTTGTTTTTCCTGTTCCTAAATTTTAGAGGAATTACCCCTCATAGACTTCTTTTGTTAGGAAACAAGCTCAGCTTCCCAATTCTAAAAACAAGAATGGAGATACAAGAGCTCCTCAGTCTAAGCCCTCTCAGCCAGTTTCTATGCAGAAGCAGCCCTTTCCTGATAGGCCAGGTAGTCTATGACTACCCCACTCATCTCAACCTTATACATCTTTTTCTATGTCTTTCCCTGTCTCTTTCAGTTTGAGAAACTAAAAACTCATAGGTTCTTTCTATTATCAAACAAGGGTACTTAATCGTCTGGAAATCTCTTCCTCCATTCATGGGCATTCCACAGCCACCTCAAGATCAACTCATCTATTTCCAGAGATGCTTCATGAGTTGCTGCATCAGGGAACAATTCAAGAAATTCCTTACCCCTTCAGAGGAAGAAGGTTTTACTCCAGGATGTTTCTCAAACCCAGAAAAGATGGCCCTTGGAGGCCCATTCTGGACCTTTCTCACGTCAACACTTTTCTGAAGGTTCCTACCTTCTGCATGCTATCCTTGCAAACCCTGTTTCCTCTTATTCTTTCTCAGGCTTACATGGCCTCTCTGGATAGCAAGGATGCTTATCTTCACATTCCCATTCATCCCCTTTACGGGAAAGTTCTACATTTCTCTGTTGCCTCCTTGCACTTTCAGGTCTCAGTTTTGCCCTTTTTTCATTCCACTACCCCAAGGTTATTCACAAAGTGCCTCGCTCCTGTAATTGCTTACTGCAGACTTCAGGGCATCTTCTTTTTCTAGCTCCCCGTGACTGTCCAGAGAACCTGGAATAAAATCTTCAGTTCACTATTTGTTTTCTACAAAGGCTGGGGTTCACAATCAATTTCAAAAAGTCCTTTCTTTCTCCTTCACAGGGCCACATCTTCCTGGGGTGCGGGTTGCAGACAGATCTCATGCTGGCATCTCTACTTTCTTTAAAGGTTTAGTATCCTATTTTCTTCTTCCAGAGTATTTTCCCTCTTCATTCTCTTACAGCCAGAGACTTTCTTATATTTTGGGGTTCGTGGCATGCACCATGCTCATGCTCCCTCTGGCCAAACTTCACATGAGGAAGTTTCCTTGGTACCTGACATCAGTTTGGATGCAGCAAGCTCATCCACAGGAATTTGTGATTCCTCTTCTGCCTTGTCTTAAAAAGGAACTCCTTTGGTAGATTCAGCCGATTTCCCTGAACCCAAGCCTACATCTTCATCTTCCTCTTCCCACATGAGAGTTGTTTACAGATGCCTCAGACCTAGGATGGGGGGCAACCTTTGCTTCTATGAAGGTATAGGCCCTCTGGTCTCCTCAAAAGGAGGAGCATATCAACATCAAAGAGTTGAGATCCCTCATATTAGTTCTTCAGGCTTTTCATCCTCTTTTCCACCCAGGATCTCTTAAACTTTTTTATTTAATTTACTTTTATTTATGTTTTTGCCATTTGTTAACTGGATTAGTTTTGCTGAGCAGATGCCCTTTTTCAGCAGAGGCCCGAGAAGAAAAGCTCCAGTACAAAAATAAATTTTTTACAACGTACATATTTAAGCAAAACAAACATAAGGCAATAAAGATTTGTCTTATACATAAAGAAAAATAAAGGTTCATCTTATACAATGTTTGAAAGAAAAACAACAATCATAAATACAAATATTGTATGCCATACAATGACAGATTAGAGTCATGGCAAATAAGGACATATATACATAAGAAGAGAGAAATAGTGAAGTAGAAATATAAAGTGTAGAGTGGAGTCTTGCTGTAGATAAAGGTGAAAGACAGAGAAAAAGAAATAAAATACAAGTAGGATGGATATATGTAATAAAAGGTGGACAGAGAAAGAGGGTAAGGCTAAGGCAGATAAGGTAATAATTCAAGTACTAGGATCTTTACAGAGGCAGGTCCAGGAGTTAAGCAGATATTCCTTCAAAGCAAGTTTGAAATTGCTAGAATTTTGAATTGATCTGATATAGAGAGGAAGTTTGTTCCAAGAAGTGGTAACTGAGTGACTATAAAGATTTTTTCCTATGGATTTATTTGGTTTGGAAATTTACAGGAGGTTTTGGTCAGAGCCACAAAGTTCCCTGTTAGGGACATAAGGGAAAAATGAGGGTTGCCAACGAAGGACAGGAAGAAGTTGGTGGAGGATAGTATGTGTTAGATGAAGCTGAGGCAGAAGGAGTTGATAATGGAATTCTAGCCAGTGGAGTTTTTTTAAGGAGATGCAGTGATGTGACCAGTAGGGGAGTATAGAGGCAAATCTAGCTGTTTTGTTTTATGCAAGTTTGAGTTTGGTTGACATATTTTTTTTAGGTTAGTGAAGATTGGGGCAGTGTATAGTAGGGTAGGTAGTACATAGGCTTGAACTAGGGACAATTTAGATTCTTGTGTTAAGAATTTTTTATTTTTGTAAAGCAACTCTAGTTTTTAGTGTCTTTTTGATACAGTTATTGATGTGGATGTCAAATTTAAGTTCATCGTATATATAAACCCCGAGAAGTTTAGTGTGAGATTCAACCTTAATAGTTCTGTTTCTTTGTGCATCCCCCCTTCCTCTCATTCAGAAAGTCCTGTTCAACAGTCAACACCACATCTCTTTGGTATGTAAACAAACAGGGGGAACAAAGTCATACCCTCTGTGCAGGTTAGCTCTCTTGCATGGGAACTGGCAATTCAGTACCAGGTGACTCTTCAGGCAGTTTACATCTCTTCCAGTCAGAATTCTGTGGCAGACAATCTGAGCAAGTCCATGACTTAGTCCCATGAATGGATGATTCACAGGGATGTGCTTCTGGACATTATCCACCAGTGGAATACTCCTCAAGTAGATCTATTTGCCTCCCCTTTGAACAGACAACTTCCTCTTTTTTGTGCCCGAGTCCTAGGTTCTGTAATTTAGAAGGTGGACGCCCTATCAATTTCATGGAATGGGATGTTTCTTTCTGCATCCCCCCATTCCTCTCATTCAGAAAGTCCTGTTCAACAGGACAAACTAAAAATCTTCCTGGTGTCCCCCTTTTGGCTAAGATGGTATTGGTTCCCTGTTCTTCTACATTTAGCCAAGGGCAATCACCACAAGTTAGCTCACAGGATGGACATTCTCACACAGGACAAAGGATCTTTTTATCCATCCACATCTGTCAACTCTACTTCTGATTCTGTGGGTGACAGGCTTCTGATTCCTTTCAGACATTTTTTTTTCTGAGGAGATGCTTAGGGTACTGCAGGAGGCAAGAAACTCCAGTACTAGGAAATCCTACTTATCTAAATGGAAGAAGTTTTCTATCTGGTTTCTTTCACACAACCTGGATGCACTCTCTGTGGAAAGTCCATCTGTCAGCCATTTCTGCCTGTCTGCTTTTGTCTCCCCTTTGACTTCTCTGTTAAAGGTTAAACTGTTTTTCAAAGGCGTCTTTCACATTAGACCTCCCTGGAAACCTATTCTTTCTCCTTGGGATTTGAACTTTGTTCTGGAGAAGCAACGTGCAGCTCTGTTTGATCCTGCAGGTACAGCTTCTTTAAAGCACTGTACATGGAAAACTGCTCTGTTATTAGCTTTGACCTCTGCCAGAAGGGTATCTGATCAGGGTCTCCCTGTGCACAGACATTTTCTTTATACCCAAGGTTGTGAGTGAGTTGTCTCTTAACCAGTCTTTTCATTTGCCCACCTTTCTTCCTTCTCCACAATCCTCTATTGAGAGGATCTTACATACTTTGGATGTGCATAGACAACTCAGATTTTATTGGGATAAAACTAAGGCTCTCAGGAAATCTGATCAGCTTTTTGTTTCTTTTCATACCTCAGCTCTAGTATTGCCTGTTTCCAAGCAGACTATTTCCTCTTGGATTTTGAAGGCTATTTCTTTTTGTTATGTTTTCCATGAGAAGATCCTCCCTTTTTGTGTTAAGGCTCATTCTACTAGGGATGTTGCTTCTTTGCATGCTTTCTTTCAGGGTTTGCATACTAATACCATTATAGAAGCAGCTACTTGCACTTCTGTACATACTTTCACCAAGCATTACAAATTGGATGGCATCCCCAGATCTAAAGCTGGCTTTGCTACAGCCATTCCTCATGGCATTCTAGAGAGTTCTTCTGGTCTTCCCTCCTCCCAGGTTTCCTCCTGAGCTTTGGTAATCTTCCTCATGTAAAGAATACTGTAGTATTAGAATAGAAGAACATAGAATAGTTGTATAAAATCTGACCATAACCATAGATGTCCTTCTCTTCTATGTTGCAGTATTCTGTCCCTCCCCTCCTTCCCCCTGGTTCCTGCTTTCATTATGGATGTCTGATAGCCTTCTTGTTTCTTTCGACTGGTGTATTTTCTAGGGCATTCCAGTCTGAGGATTGTATGTGCGGACATTGCTTTTGTGTTGATGTACTCCTAAGCCATATGTGCGACATCCCACTTACTAACAGTGCTTAAAAAGCTGCTCTATACTGGCCGGACATCAGGTCACCCATGGCAGAGGATCCCTCATGTAAAGAATACTGCAACCTAAAAGAAAAGGACATCTGTGGTTATGGTAAGATTTTACATGACTAGCCTTTCCAGATATTATTATTCATTGTAACTCTGATGATAAAGGAAGATGATGTTACTTAATATATAACATCAAGGAATTGTATAAGCCTGTGGTTATATTCAGCTTATATGGTCCATGTTGCAAACAAACTGATTTCCTGCTTCAAGAAAATTCATAATGTTATCTTAACTAGATGGGAGGGGAAAAACTTCACTTGTTGGCAACATTGTATAGAGAATCGAGTAGTATTAGACATTCAACAAATTCAGAATAAATATGACATTCCATCAGCAGATTGGTTGATACTACAAAGCATCTTAGCATATGTTAAGGATCCTAATAGTAGAATTATTAATTCTCCTTATAAAACTAGTCCAAATTTGATAAGTCTGGTATATGAAGTTATTTATGACAATTATAACTGGACGAATCTAATTTCAAAATTTTACAAAATGTTGATAACATATAAAACTAACCCTAATGCAAGATATTGGAATTTCATAGCAAAAGGATGTCTCACTAATCTATCAATTGAGAGTAAAACAAATCTTTTATGTTCTGTTAACTTAACATTTAATTTACAAGTATGGAAAATATTTACATGGAAATATATTCAGAGGGCATTTATTACACCTGATAAACTAGCCAAATTCAATTCACTTGATAAATCCATTTGTTGGAGATGTTCTTTAAACTGTAAAGCTGATTGGTCTCATATATTTTTGATTGTATTGATATAAAAAAATTCTGGGGAAGAAACTATTATTTTTCTCCAAGCTATATTCACAGATACCTTTATTTTAACCAAATCGTTAGTCCTCTTAAATGTTAATGATACTATTGGAATGAATAAAAAAGATCTATATCTACTTTGGTCCATACTAGCTATAGCAAGGAAATGTATAACTAGAAAGTGGAAGTCTTCACAAGAACCTACTCTGGAAGAATTCTCGAGATTGATGGAAGAAACAGCAACATTAGAAATCAAGGTGAAGAAATCGAGAATTTTACCTAAGACATGGACAAACAATCCTTGGGAAAAAATTTTAACTCTTATTGAGACATTAAAAATGAACCCTAAATAATTAATGTATAACTTTATACTTTATTAATTGAATATTATACATTTTTGTACTAATTTAATGTATTTTATTAATTTTTTTCTCTCCTTTATTCAGGTCAATTGTACATAGTGTATATAAAGGTTTATAATACTTGTTTATTGATGATTGTATTGTTAAACATTATATTATTTGGGAAACTGATTAACTACTAAAAATGTAGACCTTATTAGTCAAATTTGAGAATCATTATTTTACCCTGGGGAGACTAGAATGTTGCTATTGACCGTAAAATAGATAAATCAGATACTAAAACTGCTTTGGCAAATTTAGACATTATGAAGATATTTCAGCTGATGGATCTAAGAAGATTAGCAGATCCTTCAAAAATATTACTACAAGTTTATCACAATGAATAAGACATAGCCAGGAATTCATTTTTTCTTAGTCTCCAGCAGAATTCTGCATTACATGTTAGACCTAAAAACAGTACCTAGAAGTATCGTGGATCATTACAAAATTAATCTATTCCTAAACTATGACAAAACATACAGAAAGTCCATTCAAACCACCAATTGGACATTAACTCCTCCCCTAATATTTCAATATGAAAAATGAAGGCAGAAATTTTAAATATACTATCAGAATTCTGCAATGATTGTCATAAACAATATGTCAAGCCTGACTTACAGTGGCCAGTGCTTAAAATCCAAATAATAGGTTACATCATTAGGAAAGCTGCTTATTACTAAAAGAAAAGCAAACAATTTGAACAAAATCTAATCAAAAAGTTGAAAGAGTTGCAAAACCAACAACTAAAAACTCCTCTGATGAATACACACAGCACATAAAAATATTACAGCAAGGACTTCTACTTCATTATAACAAACAACAATCTCCATATGAATATAAAATTCTAACTAATTATTTGGGATGAGCCCAAGTCCAATTAAAGTTTCTAGCATCATACCTAAAATACATAGATCGCTCTCTACTATTTCAGAAATAACAGTTAATAGCAGAAAATACAATAAATGAAAATACATTATTTAACAAATAATTTTCTCAACTTTATAATAACTCAAAATGTCAAAAAACATTAACATAAATGCAAGCCTATCTTAACCAAATAGTATTTCCTACTTTAAATCTTAAAGCACCAGGCCCAGATGTATTCTTAGCTGAATTTTATAAATGCTTTCAAGAAATTCTCACCAAAAATTCTATATTTATTATTTGACTACATTATATCTAACAGCATAAATATTTACTTAAACTGTTCAGAAATTATTTTATTGCCAAAAACAGAGAAAGACCCTTCTAATATAAGTAATTGCAGATCAATTGCTCTTATAAACTTGGACATAAAAGTATTATCGTTTGCCCTAGCAAACCAACTCAAATAAATCTTACCCTCAATTAATTTTATCTCTACAGTGTCTTTTTCTTAACAACAGACAAATTACAGACCCATCACTATTTTTGTTCTTTGCACTCTTAAAAATTAAAAAAATAGAATCTCAGTACTGACTTTCACTAGCTGCCTCAAAAGCAGTTGCTAGGATGAACATTCAATTTCTTTATTTCAGTATTGGAAACATTTGGTTTTCCAACCCAGTTCTAGAAATATAAAAAAAAAGTTATATAATAATACATCTGCCTCATATTTTTTATGAATGCTCTCATATAAGGACATTTTGGGAAGATATTGCTAAATTTCTTCAAGCTATTTTCAGTGGTTCCTTTATTTTATAAAAATCTTTAATTTTCTTGAATGTAACTGATTTTACTATATTGGATAATAATAATAAATATATTCTTTGGTCAATATTGGCAGTTGCCAGAAAATGTATTATGAGAAATGGAAATCACCTTCCATTCCAACTCTTGAAGATTTCATGACTCTGTTGGATAAAGTAGCATCAACAGAAATACAAGCCAAAGAATTAAGAATGATTCCCAAAAAATGGACTAATAAGCCTTGGAAGAAGGTTTTATCCCATATTAAGACAATTAATTCAGAACTACTCTCAATCAACTAATTAACTTGGAGTTTGGATTGTTGAATCTTCTATGTCCTTCTTTATATATGTATATAATTTGCTATTCCCTAATATATTGCTTGAGACCTTTGTAAATTTTGTATGTAGTTTACCATATTTAGTTTTTCAAATTGTAAATGTACTTCTTTTTCTCTTTATTGGAAAACAATAAAAACAATTTGAGCAAAAAAAAAAAAAATAATAATACATCTGCTCAACTAATAATCAGCAAATTATTCTCAGACCTAATTCAAATAAAAATGAGGTAAGTTAGGACTGCTCTCTTTCTCCTCATTTATTCACTGTATATCTTGAACTTATTTTTCTTATATTAATCTAAAAGTCCAATAATAACAACTATAATAATATACTATAATAATATACCTACCTATCTAGGGTATAAATTTAAATTCATGACATTTACAAATAATGTCAAAATTTATTCAAATGACCTTAATATTGACCTCCCTAGCATTATAAAAGCAACAGAAAGATTTTTGTATTATGCACACCTCAAAATAAATATTGAATAATAATTTCCCTTATATCTCCTAACTCTAAATATATTGATCAAAGCTCACTAAATGGAACACAGATCCTGCAAATATTTAGGTATATCATTTTCCAATAACAATATCTCTTTTAGACAACAAAATAGTGACAAATCTTAGTTTTATATATATAAGATGACACACAAAGATGGACAAAAGTGACATTTTCGAACTTTTCAAAGCTAGCCATTGTCAAGATTAATATATTTACAAAAATTCTGTTCCATTTCAGTTCATTGAATAATCCATTTCTGATCAAATTCATTAATAATATAGAAACTCATTTGATTACCAAAATCCATGCAAATCAAATATAGTAAATATACAACTCCAAAACATCTTGGAGATTTGAATCTTTCAGACTTTTTCTTGTGCTTTTAATAAATAAAATTCAAAGATTTTGGTCTGCCATTAAACTTAAAAGCTGAAAAGACAAATGAGCTCCATCATGGACAATTATTTGATATAAGCATCTATTAATTTGTTCATAATATTCTTTTTCTTAGATATAAAGAAAAGCTAATAAGTTAAAAATTCATAGTTTTTCACTGTTATTATACAAAGATTTCTACAAATTAATGACTTATTTATATCTACTAAAATGACTTTTGGTCTTACAACTAATCAATTACATTCCTGACATACTATTAAATAGCCATATAATTGAATAATCTAATTTTCTACTATTAAAAAAAATCTCTTTAGGAGTTTTGGGAATAGAATTCTAATTCAGCCAAAATCATACAAAAAAGATGAAATTACCTAAAGTATACCTTCCCATAATTAAATTATTTTTATAGTAATATCAAATTCAAATTTGATCAAGACATCTCACCTAAGATAAAGTTTTAAAAGAACTTCTACATCTACTAACCCAAAACAAGCCACTATTAAAAGCCTGTAAATTTACAATCAAAAATAAATTAAATAACAAATACATATATTCCTTATTTTGTCCAATCTTGGTGGAACCCACACTGACTGGGGCTTACTTATAAAGACATTTATTAAACTAAATTTAAAACAGTTTTCTGTTGAAGGACTAATCTTCCCACAATTCATGATAATGAATAATTCCTATATTATGCCAAACAGCAAAGTACATTTTTATCCCTAATGCTCTAGAAACTATGAAGCCTGTGGTGAAAAAACACAGACATTATTCACACATTTTAATAATGTAAATTAGTATAAACAAGTTGGAGAAAATTAATGGAGCTGAATCATTTATTTCAGGAATAAATATGACAGACTGGAAGATAAATCTTTAGCATTTTCACTGAAATATTTTACACGAAGAAATGTAGATGTTCTAATAGTATGTATTTCTCTTTTAAAACTTTATATAATCCAAATTTCATTAAAATCTATAGCTATCAATAGGAATGATCTGTTGACATTGCATACAAATATCTAAAAGATCTTAAAACCTTACCCAGATTTCAAGAAAAAAACAAAACATTTAAATCAATCAATTGGTCAATCCTATTTTAAAGAGTAAAAACATGAAAAAAAAAGATAATTAAACACAATTTAGACTATTCAGTAAACTCTCATTGATCCATATTTCTTAACTGATTATTTATACAACATGTGTTATGATAGTACCTGTTTTTGTTAAATGTTAAATTCATTAAAGCAGAATTCATATTCCATTTGGGAAGTCATTCAGGTATATAAGCTTTCTGCAAACCTATCACTGATCAATGTCAAACTAGACTGTATATAAATATGTTCATATTATTACCTGCCTTCCAAAAAATGTCTACAGGCCCTCTTGCAAAAAATAAATGCTTACAATTTTGCAGAATTTTATTAAAAGCACTAATTCTGATATTTCATTGCAAAAGCATATGAAAGTGTTACTCGTTAGCTACCCTGTGTACTGTGATAAATAAAAAAATGAATATTACTGCTCCATTTTTTCAAGCAGCTAACCTGCTTATTAGCAAAACAAATGTAGCCATTATCTTCTGAGTTGCAGAAATTAGATTTGCTTGGAACTATTTTGATACATGCATGCATACAATACCAAATGGGCGCTTAACGAAATAGCTTCTCATGGCAAACCATCTTAGATGCCTTATGCCAATTTTCAAAGAAATTGTTGAGATTGATAAGCTGGCAGTGGTTTGTCTTGGCAGACAGTGTTGTGCGAATGTTGCTGAGTGCAGAAATAATCTTTTTTAAATTAAAGCTTCTTCAGGTAAACTTCATCTTTATCTAAGGTGACATAACCTCAGAGCTGACTACATTAGGAAAGGAAGGGAGTGCAGGCAGCAACGTACCATGCATAAGAAGTATGAATATTTATTTGTACTATGCGTTAAATAAAACTTGCAAAACTGTCATTCACTGTTGTTCATGGAACCTTCTAGACTAATTATAATAGGAGCATTATGCCATGTGAGATACCTCTGATCTTAAATGCATGTTCATAGTTTTTATTCAAAGATTTGCTTACTCAGCCCGATTGTCTGAGTACTGGGTGTGGTAGCCCATGGGGATGGGGCTTTATTCCATTTCACAAAAAATGGCAAGTAAATGTTGTTTTAAAGCATTTGCACACTCTAGCTCATTAAACACAATGACAAATAAACTTCAAACAAGGTTACAACATACCTTAAACATTTAAGTTATTAGATCTATTTCACACATGTAAGGATTGTAAACTTGTAAATACTACTCGTAGGCCTTGATACATATTAAACACAGTTTTTTTCTGTTTAACTAAGGAAAACAGATTTCTTTATCAGTAATATCAACACAAATCTTAATATTTCATTATATCTTCTGCTTTCTGTACAAAAAGCATAAATAAGAAAAGATAAATCCATCATGATTTTAAGGAAATGTATGTGGAAACATGTTCCAAAATAACTCAATGCATGATTATATATTGAAGCATTGCTGGACAGGTAGTTACTGTACATGTGAAGATGAAGACATAAGTTGTCAAACAGATTTGCAGAATATCACCTTCATGGTATACAAAAATGAACTGGATGTGACTAAAAGTGTAAATGGGGAGCAACCCTTCCTGAATGTTAGAAAAGATAAGTTTGCAATATCAGATAAGGGTACAGATCAGTGCCAAGGCAGTCTGCCAAATCGCTACTATAAATAAATGATGTCGAGTGTTTGTATATGGTCTGAAAAGTATCAGGTAAGTAGATAACAAGGTAATGTTTTTTACATTTTATACTGCAAATTGGAAGGAGATGAGGAAACGAATATTATTAGATAAGCATTACAGACAACGCCCAGCACAAGAAGGTAGACAAAAACATTCAGTTACTCAGAATTAAAGGTGCAGCCTTATTACAGAAAGAAGGAGAAACCTGTGGAGGCATGAAATACAGTCTGTACTGAGGTAATGGGCACAGATTGTAAGGAAAAAGCAAAACATATTTCAGAGTCAGCAAACAGAAAACAACATTTGTGATTGTACCTTCTGGAATGGGTCCTATAATTAAATAAATCAAGCATTTCATATGTCAAGTATATGTTAAATTCTTAGGAATGGTAAGAGAGCATCACTTTTTAAATGCACCATTAAAATTTGAAAAACCTGAAAAACATTAGAATAGTATTATATTACAATATACATTGGATAAAGTTTCATTGAACATTTATTTCTGAATAACTATCTATTCTAGGGAAGATACTTCATGAGATTGTTGAGACCAGATAAACTGTATGCAATAACATCATACTTTACTTATTTAATTATTTTCAGTAGAGTGAGATTTAAGTGTGCAGTAACATATTCCCACTTATTTTGCAACCCTGTTTGTTTGTTGCTAATAAGGCAAATGAAGACAATTTGATATGATGAGTACTAACCTATCCATGAGAACTTAATTTAGGTATACATATACTTTAGGATGTAGGAATTGTTTGAATACATTAAAACGATTCACTATTTAAAAGAGCTCCCTGCTTAAATTGTGTACTCAGATAACTGATTAAGTCCAGAGAATCATCTAGACTATTACTGTGTGTCCCCTATGGCATTCATTAAATGAGGAGCATTGATTGCTGTAGCCTTTGCAATGACCTTTCAAAGGCTGCAAGGCTTAAGGAGAGGATTAGTAAGGTTTACTGAGTGTCACACAGTATTTATGCAGCAGCTGTTAGGAGGTTCCCATACATAAAATAAGATGTGCAGTTTATTTAACTTTTTACAAGCTATAGTCTGATATCACACATTTGACATGCTACTGTCTAAATGCACTTAATTAATTTCTAATGTACTTATTCACATAGTCACTATGTTGATTTTGCCAATTTGCAAGCATTGGTTTGAATGTGGATTAGAATGCAGTTTGTGGACACTAAGGAAGGCATTGTGTGGATGTGATATCACTGCTCATGTAAAATGGTGTCTGAGGAGAGCTTTCCATTTGATGTGTGTTGCAATTATTTTCATTTTTGATCACTGATGTTTCTTTCTTATCTTTATGCTTTGTGCAATGCAAACAAATGTGTCCTCAGTGACTCTACGCTTGTCACCTCAAACACTTTTAGAAACCACATGTTCTGCATAACAAATCAACTAGTTAGGTCTAGATGGTAAAAGGCTTAAGGAAGTCCCTGCAGAGGTCAGGATCCATACATTTTTTTCCAGAAAGACACTTGACTTTGTTTTGGCTGAAGTTTTCTGTTTGTGCAATAGCTATAATATAAGCAGAACATCTGTCTGCTCCAAGTATGTTTAATTCTGGGCCATAATTCTAACTAGAAATGGTATGAAACTTTATAGCCTTTGGGTAATACGTGTGTGTGTGTGTGTGTGTGTGTGTGTGTGTGTGTGTGTGTGTGTGTGTGTGTGTGTGTGTGTGTGTGTGTGTGTGTGTGTGTGTGTGTGTGGTGTGGTGTGTCTGTGTTTTTGTTTGTATATGTGTACTAGACAATTTCACATATAAATAGGGTCTATATTATATAGTCGAAGTTTTAAAACTTCGAACCTCACATGAGCAAACTCATATGAGCGAAGTTCGAAACATCAACTATATAATAAAATTAAAAAGAAATTACCTTACCGCTCTGAGCAGGGGGGGGGTAAGCCCCCCTGCACCCCCCACACCTCCCCTTTTTAAATATACCAACTCCGAGAATGCCCTTAAGTGCAGAAAGGGAAAATTTCCCATTCTGCAAAGCCATTACCTTTCACCTTTGACCTTTCCGGCGTTTGATCATATGATGTCGACCATCCATGATTCGAACACTGGAACGGTCGCTCATCTAATATAGATCCTAAAAATACAGAAAATGAGTCACTCGAATGTACTGATGATAACTTTTTTAAGTTTCCAGGCTATAGTACCACATAGAGGATAAATGATTCTCTGCAATAAACTGTGATATTTATTTTACACAGCTGAAACATTTTACTTGTCAGTCACAGCATGCACTGCAAAGTTAGCAGTATTCTAAACTCAGTTTAGCAGTATGAAAAATTCATTTGAATACACTTACTATAAAAAACAAAACAGTAGTATATGGTGTGCTAACTTATTCCTCCAAAGAGCTCTTATGAAAGAGACAACAGATCACCCTAAATACTGCTTATGATAATCTGCCCTTTAAATCTACACGATCACAGGACCAACCTGCACTTTACAGCACATAATTTGATATTGGATTTATTGAAGCCCTGCTTCTACAATGTCTTCCAGATGACAAATCCTCATCTTAAGGACTCATACCACAGGGGACAAAGCAGCTTGCTCTTATACTCTGAACCAAATGATCTGCTCATGCGTATCTTGTAGATGTCCATGATTTTTATACAAAACAGTATATAAAGTGGTTATCACTAGAACATGCATGTAGCCCAAGACTGGTAACACATCTTGCAGTCATTTGCATCATGGAAAGTTTGAGCAGAAACCATCAGATGTAATACAACTTTTGCTATGTGCAACATGTAAGGATATCTTAAGTACCATGTCTGAGTTAAAAGTATAGGTTATCAGAAAAGTCATGCTTCTTGGTGCAGAAAACAGACAATATTGTTAACTGTGTATTTTGCCTTGCTTCTCAAGATTTCATACATGTCCTATACTGATAACAGACAAAAAATGCTGAACATCTTCATGTGGAAGTGGTATATACTTGCTGAGTATATTGTGACTTATGCATGTGTTTTTTTTTTAAAGAGACATCTTAAGTATTTATATTAATAATATAAAGCAGCCAGAAGAATAGAAAACTGCAAGTAATGCTTGTGATGCAATGGAAAAATCACAGTAGAGTTATCGGGTGATTACACTGCACAAGCAAATTCTGTATTGTTGACGACAATAATGTTAGTGTGGACAGCCTTAACTGTACTCTTATGAACACCCAAATATGCAAAACAGTTATCCCCACCAGTTGAAGGTTCTTCACCCAAAAGTCAAGTTTGTTTTGTTCGGCTTCTGTATTAAACAAAAATGTACCACAATCTGTACTGACTGCAAGTTCTGTCTCCTCATCTACTCCAGAATAGACACCTCTACTACTGCATACTATGGTCATGTTTAAAGTAACAAAATCTTAATAGAAAAAAAGGAATACCCTGCTCATCTTGGCATGCTTATATAATTCCCCAGACTTACAGTCTTGCATACCAGTGCCAAATCTGACGGCAATTTTTTCACATTGAATTTATGGGCCTTTTTGTCCTGTAATGTCAGGAAGAATTGGTGTCTTCCATTTTAGCATCAGCTTCTAATAATATGATATTTTTACAAAGTGCACCTTCATGATAATCACATCCTTTACAATATGTTGCTCATACGTATTTTGCACATGGGTACCCGCATTCTCTGGATTCCTGTACAAAATCAAAGTTTGCCCTTCATCCACCTCCACCAAAGTTTCTGACATCTTGGTCACTTCCTCTAGCCTCCTGATAGGAAATGCACTCTGGAAATCCTTCCAAAATTAGAAGGGGAATATAGTCTATATGAATACACACCTCATATATCCCCTAAAATAATCCATGGGTTTAGTGGGACTATAAAAACAAACTGGATAAGTTATAGACTACAAGACCATTTAAATAACAAGCAGAACCATCATGTGGTCAAATATTGACTAATCAATGTATATGGAAAATAATAAAATAATATAATGACATAAGCCATGTGTCACATTTCACAAATATAAACAGTGGATAATGAAGCAATGTCTCCAGTATTATACACTATCTTTTTACACTCATTAATTTTAAAAGACATATAATATTACAGTGGTCATTTAAGGCATTAGATCTTATTTGCCATGAAAGTTCACCCTCCTCAAGTAACAAGTTCATTATCACTTTTGTTAGTATTCATGGCATAAATATGTTCATATATTCGAATCTCTAGCCTTAGCTCAGTTTTCCTACATAGGGCAAACATAAATCACCATTTTGAGTTACAGTTTAGGTTGTGCTTCATGTAAAATTTCCTACCATTTATATTAAATGTATAACCTGTGTTAATATATCTACACATACTACAACAACCACAATTAGTCATACCTATCAGTCTATGTGTGTTCTTATGGTTTTGAGCTTCCAATATATTTTTTAGGTTGTTACCTTTCCTAAAAATAATTCTTGGTCTCAAATTTCAATAATTTATTTTGTTTTAACAGTTCCCAGTTCTTAAATAATACATTTCTTACAACTATACTATCTGTACTAAATGTTGTGATGAAACTATATTCAAAATTCTCCTCTTTGTTTGACTTAGTAGTTTGGACACTACTTAAGTTGTCATTGTTAAAGTCCAAGTTTAAAGGACTAAGATATAATGTGTCCAACGAAGATTGGTTTTAAAAGGCCACTTGTCCTTTTCTTATAGGGATACCCTCTTTGTTGGAACATACTGGTTAATAAGTTATATTACCATTCTAGCTGCTCTGATCATTTGACCTTTGACAATGGATCTTTTTTGTGGGTTAGGATGGGAGCTAGAGAAGTGCAGAAATGCATTACAATATGTGTCCTTACGATGTATTCTTGAAAAGTACTGTTCCTTCACTTTGTCTTTAGACAAGTGTACATCCAAATAGTCTATACAGGTCTCCTGAAAGTTATATGTAAATTTAAGGAAACCTGTTGTAGAGTTCGGGTATTCCATCAAGTTAGTTGCAGAATCTGAATTGCCTCTAAACATGATGAAAATATCATCCAGGAACCGGGTATAGTAAAGAATATTACCCATACAATTACAGTTGTTGAACACGTAATTTTTCTCCCAATATGCCATCACAGTATTGACAAAACTTGCCCCACATGGTGACCCCATAGCTACCCCCTGTTTTTGTAAGTATATGTCATTGTGAAATGAAAAATAGTTATTAGTTAAAATGATGTCTAACAAAGTTTCAACTAAATATATTTCTTGACTCAATGCTTTTTTACTGTGAAGGAATAAGCTTGTCCATTCCATGCCATCTAAATGGGGGATTGAGGTATACAAATCTTTAACATCTATAAAAAAATCTCAGGTCTAGTCTTTAAAGACTTAAAACTGTTTGTAAGGAAACTTAACCTTAAGGTTTTATTTGGTAATTCAATGAGAACAACTAATTGTCCACCTTCCGCTTTTCGAGTTCCCAGTACTTTTGACCCTCCTCTACACCCTTTGTTAAACATGTTTGAAATGGTAATGGAACTAGACCTGAGATTTTTTGTTAACAATTACAGCAGTTTGTTTAACAAACGTGAAGCTGCAAACATTACTAGTGAAGAATGACAGCACTTAACTTATTTAAATCTTTAAAGGTTTGAGCTATAAAACCTGACAAAGGAGGGGGTATAGCTCTTTTTGATGAGCTTGATTATGTTACTAGAGTTCAGAACCTTTTAGATAGTGCTGCATATCTTAAGGCATCAATTAACGAAGTTAATATAGCATATAAACATATTTCTGGGTATATCAATGACTTATTTATTGAAGCAAAAATTGATATTGACCAATACAACTATATGAACATGCTTTGGCCGAAAATTCCTGTTTTGTTTGCAATTCCTAAGATCCACAAAGATTTGGCAAATCCACCTTTTAGACCACTAATTGATGGTTGAGGATCCATTACATACCCATGTGCCAAAATAGTGGGTGACATTTTAAAAAAATTTTTGTAAAGATTCTTGGACATTTTTACAGAAGATTAATGAATTGTCCTTCGATACCCTTAACAACTTCTTGACTATAGATGTTAAAGATTTGTATACCTCAATCCCCCATTTAGATGGCATGGAATGGACGAGCTTATTCCTTCACAGTAAAAAAGCATTGAGTCAAGAAATATATTTAGTTGAAACTTTGTTAGACAGCATTTTAACTAATAACTATTTTTCATTTCACAATGACATATACTTACAAAAACAGGGGGTAGCTATAATACTGTGATGGCATATTGGGAGAAAACTTACGCGTTCAACAACTGTAATTGTATGGGTAATATTCTTTACTATACCCGGTTCCTGGATGATATTTTCATCATGTTTAGAGGCAATTCAGATTCTGCAACTAACTTGATGGAATACCTGAACTCTACAACAGGTTTCCTTAAATTTACATATAACTTTCAGGAGACCTGTATAGACTATTTGGATGTACACTTGTCTAAAGACAAAGTGAAGGAACAGTACTTTTCAAGAATACATCGTAAGGACACATATTGTAATACATTTCTGCAAAAGATCCATTGTCAAAGGTCAAATGATCAGAGCAGCTAGAATGGTGTCGTGTAACTTATTAACTAGTATGTTCCAACGAAGTGTATAAGAAAAGGACAAGTGGCCTTTTAAAACCAATCTTAGGGGACAAAGGAAAGTTGGACACATTATATCTTAGTCCTTTAAACTTGGACTTTAACAATGACAACAACTACTAAGTCAAACAAAGAGGAGAATTTTGAATATAGTTTCATCACAACATTTAGTACAGATAGTATAGTTGTAAGAAATGTATTATTTAAGAACTGGGAACTGTTAAAACAAAATAAATTATTAAAATATATTGGAAGCTCAAAACCATAAGAACACACACAGACCGATAGGTATGACTAATTGTGGTTGTTGTAGTATGTGTAGATATATTAACACAGGTTATACGTTTAATATAAATGGTACATGAAGCACAACCTAAACTGTAACTCAAAAATGGTAATTTATGTTGCCCTATGTTCCCTTTGTAAAGCATTCTACATAGGGAAAACTGATCGAATATACGAACATATTTATGCCATGAATACTAACAAAAGTGACAATGAATGACCACTGTAATATTATATGTCTTTTAAAATTAATGAGTCTAAAAAGATAGTGTATAATACTGGAGGCATTGCTTCATTATCCACTGTTTATAGCTGTGAAATGTATTATTTACACTTTTTTATTTAGTGTCAAGAAATTTGTTATAACATGTCATTATATTATTTTATTATTTTCCATATACATACACGTTTCACTTGTTATACATGTAAAAGTAGGTTTTTTGGTGACATTTTTTAAAAAAGTTAATACAAAAGTTTTTTTAGACATATTAAGAATGTTGTAATATATTTTTAATATTTTTAGTACTTTTAGAAATTTTTGACATCTATACATGAAAGTATTTGATTAGTCAAAATTTGACCACATGATGGTTCTGCTTGTTATTTAAATGGTCTTGTGAATGTAATGTGAAATCTGAAGAAGTTGCCTTAATCAAGGCAACTTTAACCTGTTTTATTTGTTTAATTAAACCTAGTTTATTTTGGATTGGTGTGCCGGGAGTCCTTTGCTGTTTTTTAGTGGGACTATCCCAGCCACCAAAACAAAACAAAAACAAATAAATTATTTTTTATGTTATAATGCACTGAATAAGGACTTGTTTAGATAGCCCCTGAAAATAAGCCATGGGTTTAGTGGGACTATCCTAGTCAGCAAAACAAAACAAAAATAAATAAATTATTTTCTATGTTATAATGCACTGAAAAGGTACTTTATCCTAGTCTGAAAAAGCAGGCTTTAGTATCTGTTATTCTTATGTATCCATTTTGGCTTCACATGGAGTTTAATATGCAGTTTCTGAAGAACTGTATTTTCAAGTTTGTGTACTTTATTTCTTTCAAATTTAAATCGCTTTTGTTTTACCAACTTTTAGCAAGAAAACTTTGGGTAGTAAATTTAATTATTATTAAACATATAATGTTTCCATTTTGTCCCTTACCGGCCACTTCTACATCAGCAGCCCACACTATTTATATTTATCCTCTTCTTTAAGTATCCATTATAAGGTCATTTGTTTGTAAAACTGAATAATTTATTTCTATTAATTTCTGCTATACATCTCAAAAGTCATATGCCAGCCAAGCTAAGCACACTATGTAAAGAAAATGTATGCTTTGAATAATGTGTTTTCATCATCTGCAAAATATTTGAGTGATCACATTAGTTTCGTCTATGTTTACACTTCTTCATTCATGCCCAGTTGTGCTGTAAGTTTGCTTATATTTAAAAAGACAAGCTGTGCGTAGTGGTAAGAATAAACGATTTTAGCTTTTCCATATTTCATGATCCTGGGACTGGGCTTTTTTATTCTCTTTCATGTTACTGTCAGCTGTCTAACTTGTGTCCATCTGATAAAGCAGTGTTTAAGGCATTTTCAAAGCTACTTTTTCGTGAGAATAACATAATTAGCATGCATTTGACAATCATTCTATGTACAATTGTGTTTGTTAGTATCTGTCATAAAAAAGGTTTATAATTATTTCCTCAGCAAAACAAAATGTTCAGCTATTCATTCAGTAAGCTCCTGCAGAAGAATACAATCACTATCTAATGCTTCAATCGGTTCAGTATTAAAATGACTGTGCTTATCATATGCATACAAATATGTTCAGTCTTTTGCATGGATTTGGTAATTTTGTCATTAAATCACAGGTTTAAGCTCAACAAATGAAGAGAAGTAAAGCCCTTTTTGTCTTTGTTATTTGCAACAACAAATTGTACTACTGTTTTGTTTTCCAGTACTTCTCCCAGGACTGTATTCCCATTCAATGTGGACTTAGTGCCAACTATTTTTTTTCTTCATTTACTAACTTCATCATCTTCTTATGCTGAAGCAACACTGTTAAGACTTTTAAAATTGTAGGTCTGACAAAATAAAAGTCCTTGACCTTGAGCATAAAAATGGAAGCAGCATAAATGACCTAACAGCTTTAATAAGTAATCCCAGTTTCAAGAGAAAAGCAACAGTAGAATGAAAAGTCTAACCTTCTAGATGCAATATGCACAGAGAGCAGAACAAGCATTGATGAGGGAGGATATAAGAAATACCCTGAACTAGGCTGTTCAAAGACCAGGCGCAAAATTATCAGAATTAATAGTGCAACATGCAAGAAGGTAAACAGAGTTTTAGATAGGTGAGAGGAATTGTTGCCTTACTTGACTCATAGCCTTTACATCATCTGTGCATGTTTCAAGGCTAAATCTTGTGGGGTGTCCTTTGCTCTTCTGCATCTAAAGTATGATAATACTGCATGGTATATTAGGAATGAATATCATTTAGCCTGGTATGCAGTCATTAAATGCATTCTTGTAATGCCCATTTACATGTTCTGTCTTACAAACCAAATGTGATATTATAAAATTATGCAACAGTCATAGCTGGGGTTGAAGTAAGCCTTTATGTTTATATGCACACACACGCATACACACATACACACATACACACATGTATATATATATATATATATATATATATATATATATATATATATGTATCCTGTCATATGCACTTTCTTCCTGACCTGCATTTTAGAAAACATTAGGTGTGGGTAAAAGAAGAATAGTAGGTGAGGAACAGTGAAGTTTATTAATGGAAAGAAAATTTATGCAGCAGCATATAGTGATTAAAGAAACTAAAGTAATACTTATTCACGTATTAAGTTAGTGTGAGTAGGCTGGATACAAAGGACATTTTCAGCTACATCCCTGTTACAAAGACAAATTAGAGCTGATATAAAATATTACTACTTGGTATCCACAAAGCAAAATGAAGCAGAGAAACATAAACCAACCAAGGAAAAATTCTGGATCGAAGTTTTACAATTTATTTCATGGAAGAATTGTGTCTATGGGAACTTATGGTACACAAATTAGGTTAATTAGATATAAGATGTGATTTATCCAAAAATCTAAAGGCCTTAAAAAAACAAGTTATTTATTTATATTGATTTACTAGGAAAATCAGGGGAGGCCAAGGGAGAAAATCGCCAGCAGGTTGACAGACAATTACAGTCAAAATAGTCAATTTCCATAACATTGAACATTACGTTTTTAACAACAGAGAACAATGAACAATAAATAATGAAACCATTGTTTTCTTTAGCAAATCATGAGATGATATGTTGTAGGTGCAACTGTGTACCAGAGGAGAGTAGATGCATTCAACTTCTCAGGTATGGATGAAAGAAAAAAGCAAAAAACGGACTTAACTCTGATCTCTGCTGAAGAAATCAGCTTTGAAGCAACCATTTTCTACCTAGCAATGGAGTAAAGCTGCCAGGCAGCATGGCTTTAAAATAGACAGTTATTTAACTGTGTATTGGAACATTGCAGCACAAAATGGTTGCAGAAAAAGAATATCTATAATGCATTAAGACATCTGACAAAATCCAGTAGATTAATGAATGTATATTCACCAAGAACTGACTCTGAAGGTGTAAGTTTCCTATAAGAATTGGATGTGCAATAGAAGACTGATGGAAATACTGAACTAAAGAGGTTCTGAAGAAAAGAGAAGTAACCAATGAATAGCCTTACATTAAGCAGTAATCCTAGTCCTGAATAGCTCTACAGATGACACCACAGAGACTTTGAAAGAAAAAGAACATTGCTGGAAGATACAAAGATTTGTAATACTTGACATAGACAATGTGTACTGGAAATGATATAATGATAATGCTTGGTAAAATTGGTAAAATAGTTATATATATATATATATATATGTTTGTTCTTCTTTCGGCTTTTCCTGGTTAGGAGTCACCACAGCGGTGAGAACTGCCCTCACTAAGGCAAAAAACACAGCATCCATGGGACCGGATGGTGTCCCCGGCTGTGTGCTTCACAAACTCACAACAATTAAACCCCCAGTAGGTTTAGCTTAGCCTTTAATCTTCACCACCAGGAAGGATGGTGCTCAAGTGCAAGGCGAAGGCTTGGGTCCCACTTCACACAGGCGGTGCCAGACCAGACCCCACCAACATTACCCCCCTTAGCTGCCCCATTAGCTCTATCTGGAAATCATAGGATCATAATAAAGAACTCATAATAAACTGAAAGAGAACTTGCAGACTTTGGAGGGAACTTGCAAGCAACTTTAAACTCAAAAATCTTTTTGTTTTGAGACAGTCCACTTTTGAGAGATGAGGGAAGCCATTGATGAGGAGAAAGGGGCAGTCCATACCAGGCAGCCTACCTCGACCTGGCAACCCTCAATACAACACCGAAAAACTCAATCAAAACTCATCCAAGATAAACATCAAACTCATCAACAACACAATGGCTAACACAAGGCACCACAAGAGGGAACAGAGGCTGGCCACTGAGTCAGACTCACAAGGCCTTCTTCACAAGTGGTGTCCCACTCAGCCTCAGTCTCAGTCCACCTCAGTCCAAGGCTCAGTCTTTCTGACAACTGGTACAGTATGGCTGAACAAGCAAAAACAGTTTGCAGATGCAAAGTTGGGAGACACAGATATCCTCACACATCTGACACAGACATCCAGTCACAGAAGAGAGAGCCATGGCCGCCAGGCCTGCAGCAAAATAATGGCAAAAAAAAAAAAAAAAGTAAAAAGGTTAAACGAAAAACAAACTATACCCCTAAAAACACCAGCCAGGTAGCTACCATAAAAAAGAAAAAAAAGTCATCAGGGATCAGGGGACAGGTTGACCCAGGTTGACATCAACCTTGCTTTGAGTTAGGTTGAAAGTAGTAAAACCTTCCTAGTAGTTATCAAGGATCTAGGAAAAGGTTCACATCTCCATCAAGGAGGTCATCTCCCCCATGTACTCATCACTCATTAGACCCTTGATTGAGCCCCCTGCTCATCAAATGTATGCTGACCAGAGGACCAGCAGGCTCTCCAAAAAAAAAAAAAGGAAAAAAAACAAAAAGAAAAAAGTCTAAAAAGTCTCAAAAATGTCTCACTGCTAGCTCACAGAGAGAACTCCAGCTCTATTCAGTCTCATACCAGAGGCTCGATATATACATATAAGATTTGATCAAACCCCTTCAGAGATCAAATCTAGATCCCTTAAACCCCAAATCTAGATCCCTCAGAACCACAAGGAAAGGAGACTTAAACAGAACGTGCTGGAGGGAGGAACAGATCACCCAGGGACACCCAGATCACCCTGGAGGAACCCTATGCTGTGGATGAAAGCCCCTCCACCTGTCCTTGTTCAAGGGGAGATTATTGATCAATGGGAATCTGCAGGGATAGATATACAGATACTCCAGCAAACTGATGAGGATTGCAGGTTGCAAAAAAAAGACAGAGCGAAAGCCAAATACTACTGGGCTAGGCTTATACATGCCAGGGCTAGGCCCATACATGCCCTTGGGCAGATAGGCTAATGCCTTAAGTGAACCTATGAACTTCGGTCCGCTAATGATTGGCAGTAGATTTTTACGGTGCCGAGTTGCCAGCCCAACGCCCAGCCTTCAACGAAGGCTCGCCCATTCACGCATGTCTTTTGAACTCCACTCGACTGCGGGGAGGACATGCAGACTCCACACAGAAGGTGGTCCAACCGAGAATCGAACGGGAGAACCTCTTGCTGTGAGGCGACAACTCTATCGCTGCACCACCGCAGACTATATATATATATATATATATATATATATATATATATATATATATATATATTTAAAACTATTCAGATTCAGTTGAGCAGTCTGATGGAATAAAATATCCAGCAAATGAATATTGACTTATGCAGATATGTTTGATGTCACTAAGGTTTATTTCACGAAGGGAATGTTAAGTAAAGATGTGAAATAAAAACATAAAGTAAATATTTCCCTTGATTTGATGGGTGTAGCCCTTTACTTGCCATGAAGGGAATTTAATATGATAACCAGTGAGGTTGTACCTGCTGAGGGATAAGTTGTAATTTCACTTAAGAATTCTGCCAATGAAAAGGGGACTTGACTATATAATCAGTAACCATGGCAATACATGAGATAAATACAACAATGAACTGGAAAGAGAATTGTGGTATTTGCATTTGATTTCCTAGATCAGGGCATTTAATGTGCAGAGGCAGTAGAAGGGGCAAGAGCAGTGTCATGGAGAAAGATAAATAAAGTACTCCACGTGGAGGTGAGCTCTTGTATTGACAGCTGGTGGGTCCAACGTGTAATTCTGCTTGTAGTTCTTGAACTCATTTCATGTAAGGAGTTGCAAAGTGGTTCAGAATGAATAATTATCTTGTTTAATTGACATGTGTTGTTCAAACTCAAACCATCAATAGTCAAAACAGCATCACAACCAGACAACACAATGTAGAAAGCATATTTTTCTAGGTGAAGCAAGCCACCACCACCCCTGATATTAGGAAAAGCCCCCACACCTATACATGCACACACATAACAAATCTGAAATCACACAAACTTCTGGAGGAGAAAGAGAGAGAGAGGGCATGCAGCACTACCCTTCCCACTTTCATTCAAATCTAGCCATGATAACAGGATGCCAGTGAGCTTTCAGGCTCAGTGTTCAGAAGGGTGATCAAACTTTATGACTCCCTCTACAAAGAATTATTGAGTAACGTGCGATCACTGACAGTCTTTTATCACTTAAACAGCTTGGCTTTTTTACTTGTCTTTAATGCAGTGATATTCATACTTCATCAGCCCCTTCTTCCGTCCTCCTAAGAGCTATGTTCAAACATAAGACTGTTTATAATTATACTTGTTACCAGTCTACCTTGGGCCAAAGGTCAGTGAGTGACTTAATAATCATGTGATCAGGCATGAGACTGTATGCTGTGGATACTCAGAAGAAGAGGTGCTGAGCTGGGATCTGATTACTCCTGGTAGTAAGCATGATCAGTTAACCAGACTTACATCTGACAGATACAACAAACCCAGAAATGTAGTGAGATTGTCTTGTACATTTCTACCAGGTACTTAACTATGATCTCTAAAACTGCATCTCCCATATCCCAGATGAAATCAGAGACATGGAATTTGAATAGATCCTGTTTAGGACCTCAGTAGCTGAGTCACCATCAAAGAGCTGTGATTAAAAAATGTATGGTGTTTCTCTTGGTGTTAACTAACAGAGCAGTAGGAGAATCTTCAGTAGAAGGAAAGATCTTCAGATTGGATTGATATGCAGTGAAGGTAGCAACTGTGGTAGTCACCCCAGCAAATGTCCAGGTTTGGGAGAAGTTTGATGAGGCCATGATGAATTACATTCTTATGTCTAGATGGCCTTATAGAGAAGCTATTAAACCATTTGGTATCACAGGAAGGGAGGAGATGATCTCTGCCCTAGCTATTCTCCACAAGCATCAAAAAAGGCTGCCCTCAACTGAGGGCACTATATGGAAGTGGAATATATACTTTCCAGAACTCCTGCACACAGTGGCTATATCCTCACTTGTAGTAGTGACACTGTAACTGATAGCAGCAACTAAGCAATTCTGAGTTAGCAAAGCTGAAGATATAAATGAGATCTGACTGCAACTGTTGATGATGCTGGATACTGCTCAGATGTAATGGATAATGCACCTTTTCAATTTTGTGTGATAGATGTGGACAGTGCCTCTGGATTAGTAAACTGGCATGGCAGTCCTCATTTTTATAGTGGATGGCACAGGAAAGTGTGTTTCAGTTGTACAAAGATCTTAATCTTCAACATCTCTGAGAAAGGCTTTGCCAGGGTACACCATAAGACAATCTATCTGATAAGTAAGCCTCAGAGTCAAAGGAAGCAGTTTAGATTCTGTCCTGGTCATGGAATAGTGTATCAACAGTTTTATTCTTACACTGATAATGAAACTGTTGAGGAAGTCTGTCAGTAAGTGTACAGCTATTTCATGGCAACTGAGGCCTTGTGTTTGTGACTGAGATTATGCTCACGTTCTTTGTATTACATCAAATATGTTCAAAGTTGGTGTAGAACTTCACCAAGAGTGTGTCTTGTTTCACCTACTTTTCATGACTGTGATGGAGAAGATATCATGGCATGCCAATTTTTTCTGAAGAGTATGCAGATTAGAGATAAGGGGACTAGTTGGATTTCTGCTATCTGAAGATGACAATCTCTTCTTGAAATGACATGATCATCATCTCTGGAATACACTGGAGAGGTTTTCTGGATGGAGCTTGGATGTATAGATGAATGGAACATAGACGTATGAATGAATGGATAGGAGATGGTTAGATGAAAGTATACTGTCTTAACCCATTCCATTGTCTTGAGTATCCATTTACCTTCCAGCTTCACAGAGTTTTTCTAGCACTGTTGAATTTTACAGTGAGGACCTCTTCAGTGCTTATGTCGACTATGGAGAACACTGATTACACAGGTACACCAGAGGCGTGTATCTATAATGTCTCTCTCCCTTTCTCCTCACCAGTTCAGCCAGCATCTGTCTTGTATGGGAAGGGAGAGTCTATGGAAACTCCTATACCCGTCTTCTTATCCCTTCCAGTCAGCCTACTCTAATTACCAGGGCATGGGTACACTGTCCATCCACCCTTCTGTGCATTTTCACATTAAACAGCACTGATAATTTACTCTCCTGTGCCTTTTTATATTAAGCAGCACTAATAGTTTACCCTTCTGTACCATTTTGTATCAAACAGCCCTGTTAATTTACCCTTCTGTACCACTGTACATTAAACAGCACTAATAATCTACCATTCTATGCCTTTCTATATTGCACAGCACCATTAACTTGCTCTTCAATGCTTTTCTACATTACACAGCACTGTTAAATTAGCCTTCTATGCATTTCTACATTAAACAGCATTGCTAATATAACCTTCTATGCTTTTTTACAGTAAATAGCACTGTTAATCTATCCTTGTATACCTTTCAACATTAGGTAGCACAATTAATCTACTTTTCAATGCCTTTCTACATTACACAAAACACTTCTGTGAATCATGCTGCATAATCCTGTCTTAAGCTGATTTGAGCTAGTGTATACAGAACAAGTATCTGTAACCACAAACGTGTTTGTCAAGAAGTGCATTTGCAGACTGCCTGCACCTTCGCCATGAGTCTGCAGGTTTCCTTCAACTACTGTCATGCAGTTGTTTGATTTCCTATTGATAACTTCACGTCACAGAAGATGTAGACTTATTTGTCAATGCTTGCACAGAAAAATCTGATTGTGGTTTTCCTAATAGTTTGACAAGTAATGATTTCTGCTCTGATGGTTCCAAGCCATTGGCCACTGGTCCTGGAGGTTCCTTGTGGGTTTCATGCTGTACTCATTATTGACCATTTCTCTGGAGACTGTTATACAGAGCAATTATTTCAGTCTCATTACACTGGACAGATAATTTTATTTTTAAAAAACTGCTTGACAGCATTGACCATCTTGACTCTTCAGTTTATGTGAAATTTGTAATTTACAGCTGAATTATTTTTAAAGTAATAACGCTAATAATAGGGTCTAATTATTTGAGGATATTGGTCATAGACAGCCAAGGTAAAATATATATTGGCTTTTTTTATATCTGGAACAGATATATGTCTTCTGTCTAATGTATTACAGAAACAGCAGTTGTTGCTTATTTATACTTTACTTGCTTATCAGATCAGAATCTTGAATTCTGTTTAGCTGTTATCCCTGTCACACAGCTTAAGATAGGTTTATTTGTTCTTGTAGTATAAAAGAGTTGTACATCAGACTCCAGTAACATTTTAATTGTCATTTCTAATGAAAGAACTGCACTGAGCACTTAATTTTATATGAAGATGAGATTTTTTGCTTCTTATATTTCATTTGTTTTTGTCTTTCCTCAGGCTACATAGAAGAAGCATGTATTATTCCATGCCCTTCTGACTGCAAGCTGAGTGAATGGTCCAACTGGTCACGCTGTAGTAAATCTTGTGGAAGTGGAGTGAAAGTGAGGTCAAAGTGGCTTCGAGAAAAGCCATATAATGGTGGAAGACCATGTCCCAAATTGGACCATGTCAGTCAGGTAAATAACCAAGTCTTGATATTATGCAGAATAATCCATAGTATGTTTCTTGGGTAAACCCTTATTATATTAAGAATAGATTATCTGTTGTCTCCAGAGGGTAAAACAGAGAAAATCTAGTTTTCATTTAATCTTTTAATATTTTCTTCCATTTACTTTCAATGACTAAGAACTAGTTAAAATTAACTCCAAGACGTTATCTTCCAGTTTCAAGCAAAGAGCATGACAAACAATTCTGAGGAAACCTCAAAATACTCAGTGTATGAGTATTTTGTGAAAGTGACACTGTGCTAAGAACAAAGCAGTCAGTGATGCATAAATCACACATTAATGTATACAGAAAATACGATAGCCACTAGTTTGTAATAGAGTACAGCTTGACAGCTGTTAGTAATGGGGTACTAGTTAACATTCAGCAGTTATGCACCTGTTAGTAATAGGGTACTGGTTGACACTCAGCAGCTAGGCAGCTGTTAGTAATGGGGCACTAGGTAACACTGAGCAGCTCAGTAGCTATTATTAATAAAGTAATAGTTAACATGCAGCAGATCATTAGTAATAGGGTACTAGTTACCATTCAGCAGCTCAGCAGCCAATACATTATGTCAGGTCTACAAAGCATGGTCAGTAGTAAGTAGATGTAATCAGATGGTTAAGGGCAGTTATATATACAGCAGAACATATGTGTCTAGGGGTCACTGAACAATGCCCCCAGAAGTAAATGGTAACTCAGCAATCTGAAAGGAAGTGAGGCCAGAGACAAAGAGCAGTACTGTAGAAGCCTACTCTGGCCTTTGAAATTATACTTGTTGAAAATACAAGGACCTACAAGGCAATGAAGGGAAATAGCCTGTACAATTTCACTGACAGTAATATGGAATGTCATATTTAACATTAACTGCATCTGCATAACATATATGAAATAAAGGTGCACTACATCATGACTGAAGTTGCAAAATGTTCACTGCTGTTGAAATACCACAAAAAGGTGTGCTGCAGTCATGTTCAAACATATTGCATCACATTTGGTGCATGTACGCAACATACACAGCTCTTTCTACATGCACACATACACAGCTCTTTCTACATGCACACATACACAGTACTTTTTACCTGCACACTATATACACAACACCTCTACATGCTACATGCACACTACATGCACACCACATATACACTTTCTACCACCTTCGTAAAGTCCCCAGGGGGAATAACAATACAAACTTGCAGCAAGACACATCATAGCAAACTAGCTATACAGTAAGCTTGGCACATAGTTCATGCAACAGAGTAAGGTTTCTGAGGCTCAGCCAAGCATGGACTATATCAAGAATAAGATTTACCATGTCTTGAATAAATCTCAGTCCACAGAGGTCCATCTGAGAAGTTAGATATCTGAGTATAATCCCTTACCTAATATGTGGCAGCAAAGCAGGAACAAGAGTTGGGTACTTTATTCATCTGCTTTTACTGTATTTGTGTTTCTTCCTACTTTATTGCATTTATTCTGCTGCATTTATTACTGCTTGTTAGTAGCCTGATTAAATTGTAACTGTTAGTCTGAGCCTTTGGTTGAAGCACTTGGAATTCAGACCAGTTGTTTTACATTAAGATGGTTTGTGGTCTGCACTGTTGTGGCAGGACAGGTAGCTTACATCCTTCTAAGTTGGGAGTTGCTGATTGAAGGCTTAGTGTCTGTTATTCTAAAGTGTATTAGTTCTGGTTTAAGCACTTGGGCTTTGGGCCAGTTATTTTACATTAAAAAGGTGTGGTCTGCACTCTTGTGGGAGGAGAGGGTAATTCTGCCCTTCTGAGCTTTGCTTTCAAAATATGGAATGTTTCAGGACTAATACATTCATTCATTCATCACCATGTCTTCAAATAAAAAAATCGATATACTTAGGACTCGGAAATACAATGAATAGAGGTGGCTTCATAAAAATCTTCATCAGATACAAGTTCAAGCAATCGAGAAACATAATCAGCTTGATACATAACCCCCCCTTATCAGGTTTCATAACCTGATATTTTTATCCTTGCTTAGTTGAAAAAGTAACTTGTACTCAGCATCAGCCATATTGCTGAAAAAAACTTTTGATTTTTCTTACAAACAAGCTTTCTAAAATCAAACTCACATAACTTTTCAAATATAAGCAAGGGCAAGGGAAGGGGTGGATTAAATGTACTGCTACACTTTAACTCCACCAGTTTGAAAATAGTATTGTTATTTCTAAGCATAGCTTTAAAAGGCAACTTCCTTAAAAATATTTAAGATCAATAACTAAATCAGAAATATTAGCACCTAACCCAGGTACAAATGTTTTCCTTTGGCAAGAAGGTTAGCACATTCTTGCCCAAACAATGCTGATGTATAATTAAACAATTTAAAATCACCTGAAGAATTGTGAATAATTTTCACAACACTCTACTGTTATTTGTTGCTGATATCTCTGCCTGGTTCGACTGTTCTCCTGTTGCTTCTGCCATGTCTGACTTCCGCCATGTCCGACTTCCTCTACCCCTTCATCTATTCAATGGAGGTACCTGCTGGTTCCTCCTGTTCTGGAGATGTTTGGACCACCTTAAAGGGACCTCCTGTAAAGGGGGAAACTCTTCCAAATAGGTGTTAGGAGCTTGACTATCAGAGGCCACAAATTCATCCACAGAGGCAAGCATGCCTCCCTTTTTGACCTCTGGATATGCACAGCCATTTTAATATTCAAGTTTGTCATGTAACAGCTTCTTACTTTTCAGTTTTTTTATATCATTGACTACTTTGTCTGCGTCGAGAGAAATGTTCTTATATTGCCCAGAATAATTACCAAATAAGTCTTTAGTGATGTCCAAATCCAGGCTAGTAGCTTCCTGTATCAAGCTTTCTGTAGTATGTTGGCTATGTTTCATAAGTACCTCCATGAGTTCAAAGCCTTGTCAATCAAATGATTCAAGAGGGTCTTTATGGAGGGGAGAATTAGCCACTAAACCTGTAGGAAATTTCCAGTATCAAGGTCCTTTGTGCACAATTTTATTATTTATAAACTCATAAAAATATGAGTTCTGTATCTGTAATTTTCTACATTTCAGGAAAACATTTTCTAACTGGTGAAGAGAACGTCTTACAGTTTCACCAACACCACACTAAAAGCAGCAGCTCTATTAAGTCAAGGATGGATGCTGAAATGTGCTGGAAGCTCGATATTCTCTTCAGTATCTGCATTCTGCCCATTTAATAATTTAATATTTTTTCAAGAGGGTTATTTAAATCAAATGTGATTTACTGTTGTTTAGATTCCGATGAAGTCTGTTTATTATACACCAGACAAAAGCACAAATCCTTTGTGCGAATAATAAAGAATTCAGTTTTCCTTCATCTGGCTGACTGCATCTTCATTTTCATCTGTTTGTTGCTTGGTTCTTGGTGGATTTGTGAAGCACAGAAATGTAATATAATATTTCTTGATAAAGCTTCTGTGGAATATTTACTCTTCACTTTCCAATGATTATTATTATTACAGTTGTAGTTTGTATGCTGTGTTGCAAACTTGAAAGTAGTTGTGACTGGTTCCTGTATAACATTCAGGAGTGTTTGAAATAGAATAGTGCTTTTGTAGTAAATGAAAATTATAACTTTCCCTCAACTTCAAACATTATAAAAGCTCAGACAGATCCTTATATCTAAATAAACAACCTTAGGCCTTGTATCTAATTACTGGAGATCTTTTCTGGTTATTCTGTGTAAATAATACTAGGAACCATTGAGAATCTTATTGATGCATCTTCGCTGTTATAAACTAATTACATGTTCAACCTCCATTTTAACAAGTGCTCAGGAGTGGATATGTCACCATTTTCTTTGCGTGCTTATGTAGGCCCTTAAATCAATCATATGTTTGATTACATCCTTGCTTAGTACTTTCTAGGTATTACTTGCTAAGCATAAACTTTGTTTGAACCAGAACTCTCAGTTATTGAATTTGGTTTTATGTTATGTTTTCTTTAAACTCTTTGAAAAAATATAATTTGCTGATGTGTATCCTTGGATAACTGCAAATGCCTTTTACTGATATATTTTGGTAATCTATTTGTGTTAAAATACAGTTGATGCTGAACCTAAATTTCCAGATTTGATCACTACCAAAAGCTTTGGCTTGGAACACCAATGTAATCTTGACCATGACTTTGAACATTACTGTATCACTGAAATTGGTTATAAAAAGGACATCTGTTTTTCCAGGGTTATATGTAAACTTTGCTTTTCCATAGTTATACAGAAGAATAACTGACACCACTGATCCAGTATCAGATTTCATGTCCAGCAGCCATTTTGGATTTATCCATATCCATTAATGCAAACATTGCCCACTGCCTATCTCCAAATACTTACTGACTTCCATTTCACTCTCTTTATCCATTACACATTCAACCTGGGAATGTTTTCTGGGCTACCCACTTGAGGCACTGCAACACTCCTTGGTGTATCCATTTGCATTTTGTGATTACCATCCTGCCAGTTACTCTGTCAAGATGGTTCCTTTTATGACACTTCATTGAGCAGTGAAAGATCTTGCCACTCTGAAAACATAGTGGTCTTCAACTCAGTTGACATTGTTGCCATAAAGGTGCACTCACACATTCATGTTGTATTTATGTCCTACCTTTTTCAATATTTTATAGGGGAATTGTGACATTTATTAATTTAAAAAGCATTAAATCTAACTTCAGCAGCAATTATTGTACATGTTCCTATCACGTACTACTGGAATAGCTATATATCAATGACTGTTTAAATGCTGGTCTAAACTGGCTAACCAAATAGTAGTTTGACAACACGTGTACTTTTTTAAATTAACTGTTTTGTGTGAGGTTTGGAAAATTGAAATTAGATTTAATGAGTACAGTCTTTGGTACCTAAACCAGCTTGACAGACCGATTTTTTACCAAATGATCTAAGTCACACTACCTATCTTATTCTGATAGACTAAAAGCACGGCCCGTCTACTCACTGTCTTACAGACCCCTAAGAGATGACCTCTGCTTAACTTTCCATGCTGTGAATGATTAAGTGCTCTTTGAACTCCTTCACCCAAATAGAGTATAATAAAGCAAGCAATCGTTCTAGAGCCCTAAACCTACACTATCACACAACAAGACCTGATGGCATGGCAGATACATAACCCAATGTAGCCCCTATTTCTAGAATAGTCTACCCTTAGCTATGAAGCAGAGTAATTTTCAAGCAATCTTTAAACCAGTCTCTATGTCTAACCACAAATTATCTCCATGGATTTGGTGAGAAAGCCTAATTAATGGGGAAATTGCTACTCATCCACAGTATTGAGTTTGGAGCCTCAGAATGGTCTCCTTTACCATAAGCTTTAGTAAGAACTTATAAAACTATGATTGAAGATGTGAGGGAGATTGCCCCATACGACAATGTATTTTTATTTTGTTTTCTTGAAATACTATTTGGTAAGTTAGTCTCTGTCAAATGGTCTTCATCAAAACTGTCATCAGCTAGGCAATTAATATCCATCTGGGCTACTTTCCAGCCTATCTCTTATTATTTTAATGAATCCATCTAGAAACAGTCAATGTTTGGATAACCTTTGGAGCCCTTGTTCTTATTTGGAAATTGTTTCATTCTCCCTTTAACATCATTTATGAAATCTAAAATGTACATTTACGAAAGATGGTTTTAAATGAATCAGTGTGCCTGAACAATTCGCAGAGTCTTGAAATTATTTATAAGATTTTGCTGTCACCAAACTGCATTTCATGCTATAAGTTGCATGCTCTGCTACATTCATTAAGATGACGACCTTTTTATGACTTCAGCACTGTTGTGTTCACAATACAAGTCCAGCACTATACATATGATGATCACTTTTGTGTTCTAGTACCAGAGATGCCTACAGACTCAAGCCAGTCTATCACTTTGTGCCTAGTGAAAATGCTTACCATACTCCTGCTCACATGCATTTCTAGAAAACAGGCAATTCATTTCTGCCCTAAGAAATCATTTATATCCAGAAATACTAAGTATACTCCACATTTACAAAGTCAGATTGAAAAACCAATCCAGTAAATAAAATTGCTTCTGAAATATGTTTTTTACTTGCCTACACAATATATATTTTTACATGAGATGAACATTTGGACAACCTGTATAATGCAATCTCAATAGCAAGAGATAGGTAATAGGGAGTGGGTCAGCATGATGGTCATGTGGAGTTGCCTTGCCATCCTTGGAGGAGTATCTCCTCCCACTTGGTGGCTCCATGTCCCCTGCATCCTGTTGCCAGTACACCACTGAATGGTCAATCCTCCAGCTTTATGCATGTACAGCATAGGGTGCAGCATGCTCTATGAGCTCATACTGTCAGGTGCAATACCCAGTGTTCAGACTCAGTATCTCCACCATGTGGTGAGCCAGAAGTACCCCTCTCCTCTGGGGGGGGTGGAGTGTCCAGTAAAGGCTACTCACTCTTATCATCCCCTAACAGCTCCTCCAGGCTCTTATGCCAGTAATCAAACTAAGATCACCTGTGCCATTGTCAGGGCTTTAACCTACACCATTGACTTTGGCCTGAGATAACATGTTTGTTAATTACACTATTAAAATAAATAGTTCTTATTATGGCCGTAGTAGCTTGGTCCATCATAGTGTGCATTGTTCCTCATAATCTAAACTATATAGTGTTAAAATCATTGGCTTCCATATTTGTCAAAATGAGATATGTCCACCTAGCTCAAGTATGCACTACTCTTCAATGGCACATGACTGAGCAATGTTTGCCAATCACTTGGTTGTTTGGTGCTACTTGCGTTTCTTTTCATGTGAATTACATTAGAGCTTTTCTCCCCGGGCCTCTGCTGAAAAAGGGCTCCTACTCAGTCAGACATTCCCAGTCAACAAATGTCAAATAAATGAATAAAAAATAAATTAGCTTTCATGATTTTCCTACAAATTCTGAAATGAACCTCTGTTTCATGTGTTATACTCGCCACCAGCTGTCTTTCTCTCTTTAGTTATAGCTACTTAATACAGTCGAACAGGCATGATACCAGCAGGAGAGAAGCTATAAGATGAGTGCTATAGCTTAAATGTTACAAAAATGCTTGCACTGTCTGATACACTAACAAAAGTTGTAATTGTCAGCATCTGCATTGACAGTGCAACGTACGATATCATTTATGATGATAGTGTTTTATGGTTTAGCTTGCTAACAAATATGCACCCTGTTAGGAGAAGCCAGTCCAGTCTACAGTGAAGTATGCTATGGTACTATGACATAGATAGTACAATATTACAGCCAGTATTATAGGTCACAGCTCTTTGATATGGAGTTTGAAGATTACTATACATGCTTTTTTGGGGACTAACTGATAGGTAGCTAGCCAGTCTCCTGACATGTGAATTCTATCACCAGATGCATTAAAAAGTCTAGAGACAGTTTGTCAAAACAGTTAATCAGATTAGTATAGTTCAGGCCTGTGTCACACATCAGGGAAGAGCTAATTTACACCAGACCACATCAACCTGGGCAGATAAACTGTCCCATGCCTGTGATTCTATGTATAGTTAATTCCAAGATGAGTGCATCTCAGAAAGAATACTTCAGTTTAGAAGCAACAGTGATTCAGTCTTCCCAGAAGATCCATGCCATTTCTGTAGTTTCCCTGTAAACTATCATCACTCAGATATTTTTAGTTTGGAAAATTGCTGTGATCACCATCAAACACATATTTGCCTATTCTTTTAGCAGTGACAGTGATATCAGGTGCAACTGGCATGTCTCCCCTTTTCATTATTTCTCTATTACAACAAGAAATGTGCATTTCATCTGAAGAATAAGACACTATCACATTATTCTGAAAATAACAAGTACAGCCTATAACCATAACTTTAAGTGCCGTGCATTTTCTGTCAATTGATAGTTTTACTCTATGCATGAATGTGTTTCTGCTGAGGTCCTGTTCAGCATGTCAGATGAAAACAGGATACACCTTTGTGGTACGAATCATAACAGTCATCATAACAGTCATTCACACTAAGATTCCTCAAACAAGAATTCACCAGAGTCTGGTCTGAAAATCTTTTGAAATAAGAAAATACTACAAATAAATACAGACAAATCCAAGAAGGAGTATACCCTAAAATAAGAATTTTGTAGAGTGTATGCCACTCCTCTTTCAGATATTTTCCAATTGCCAAAGAATTCAGTGAATCCTTTTTTCATCAGCTCTTACCTCAGAAATCTATAGTAGGACTATTAAAGTTATTATAGCTGTAAATATTCCTAGAGTTAGATGAAGTGTGTTGAAGGCAAGGTCATGAAAAGGACTACTCATTTAGTATTCAGCATTGGAGGGGGGGTGATGTCTTATTAAGTAATGAAGTGATTAATGAGCCAGTATAAGACATATGAACTACTATACACCGCCAGTACAAGGTCTCACCACAATCAGTGTAGACAACCAACACAAGGGCATCATACAGTGGCTTGAAGACTACTAGAAGTGATAATAAACCTGATAGTCTTCATGAGTACACCATGTTAGAGGAAGTATACACAAGAATGCTTTTCAGGGCTAAGAAAATAAGTTGTATACATATATGTCTCTATATCTATATTTATAGCTATATCTATATCTATCTATATCTGTATCTATATGTATATCTGTATCTATCTATATATATCAGTGGTGCAGTGGTTAATGTTGTAGCCTCACAGCAAGAGGTCCTCCAGTTTGATTCTTGGCTAGGGTTCCTTCTATGCAGAGTCTGCATGTTCTCCCTGTGTTCATGTGGGTTTCCTCTGGATGCTCTGGTTTCCTCTCGCATTCCAAAGATGTGTGTCTGCAGCATTTCTCCCCAGGCCCTGCTGAAAATAAGCTCTGTCCTAGTTGGACTTTCCCAGTCAACAAATGTTAAATAAAATATAGCTACAGGTCAAAACAGTGAACACATGTGATCTGTGTCTGGTATACAAGGCCATCTCAGACCCAGCCTTGATGGAGTTTCTGCATATCCTTTAGACAAACTCTACTCAAGCAACCCACATGCAAGGCCTTAACCTGTGACAGATTTGTGTCCCAAAGACTCCGCCATTTGTGGAATAGACTCCCTCTCCATGTCAAGCAGAGTACCTCTCTAGCCCTCTTTAAGAGGAACCTGTACAACTGTATGGGAAACAGAAAATACACCCCTGGGATCCCACCTGTGTCCCTGCTGGACAGGGGAAACAGGTGCTGACTTTGAGGGAACATGGGCAAAATTCTTGGCTAGGCTTATAAGGGCCTCTGGGCCAATAGCCTAGTATCATCCTATGCACCTATGAACGCTCATATAACTGAATGCTTTTCGAAACTTTAAAAATGGTGAACATTCATATGAGTACATTTCATTTTCAGTGAAGTTTTTGCTGGCAGCCTTTTGTGTGAGATAGCTGTATAATTAGCAGAAGGTGTTTGTTGATGATTGTTCTTCTTGTTTGAAAAGACACACACACACACACACACACACACACACACACACACACACACACACACACACACACATACTATGTTAGCAGAGTAACTTTAAGAAGCAACCTGCACTTCACAATTGTTTCAGTACTAAAATGTAGCACATGCATGATAGTTATGTTATACTGGTGCTGTAGTATTGCAACACAGGAACTTTGCAGCCTTAATAAGAAAGTATTACTCACATTATCTGATACTTAAGGCTTTTCTAATTCAATAGATATTACTTTACTGATAATCACAATGACTATATCACAGTGAAGACAGTTAATAGCTTAATAAACCAATAACCCAGTTTTCTAACTCTACAAATAATACACTGATAGATGCATGCATGGCAAGTGCTGCACTGTGGTAATAAAAGAAAATAAAATAATGGTAGTTGAGTTACAGAGAAACTAAAAATACCCCCCCCCTTTTTTTCCTGGCTGTGTTTTCCTACCTCTTGTCTTTACGTGCACACTTGAGCTTGCATAAAGCCACACACACACACACACACACACACACACACACACACACTCTTCAACATACAGACTACACTCACTAAATACACTAGCAAACACTCCAAATAAGACAAATTCTTGAATTCCTTTTCCGGCAAGAAAAGCATTCCATGTATCTAAAATGTATATAGTTTTTATGTTAGTAAATTTAATCTGCAAGGGGTGTTGGTGTTGATGTCCCTGCATAAAAACTGAAGTGTCAGTTTTACTTTTTACTTTACTGCTTTGCAGTATTGTTTCAAGTTTTCTATGAATATTTGCTGTTTTCTTATTTTATGTATTCCTTTTCTAATTCACTTACAAAATATATTAGTGATTACTTTTTCAAATTAGTGGCAGTGGTTTAACTGCTCATATGGAGAAAATTTCAGAGTATGAATTCACAAATGCCTGTTATCACAATCATGAACCATGTCAGTCATCTATGATACATTATATTATCTGGTTCAAAAATATTAAGTCTAAGTTAAGGCTGTAAGTTCTGTGAGAGTGACAGGTACTCACCTCTGAGGGTGAGAAAATAAGAGACAAGGTAAATAATTTCAGATTAATTAAGCTCTTCTGAATCAATCTCTGTATTAAAATTTTAGAAATGTGATGCTCCAGTTCACTTGTAAACAACACAGATATACAAATATTATTACATGGCACATCTGACTTCACTGGCAGAGAGAGAGAGAGAAAGGAAGATAAAGACAAAGTAAGGTAGTCTTCATGTTACATATTAAATAAGCAATTAGGAACCCTAAAGCAGAACTAGAGAGAGATACTTATCAGAAGTAAAGGTTGTATTTTACTAAAATAGCAACTATTGATTGTCATTAATTGATTTAGGCTCAATACTGATATAGAGCTAGAAACACGAAGAAGGCATTAAAGTAGTTTTCAAGATAAACTACTGCGCTGCTTACAGTAAACCGTAAGTAACAAAATGTAAACCAAACACCAGTGGTCAAGATACAATACAGAAAAATGCATTAAACAAGAAACATGTCATCAATTCAACTGTCAAACCTGAAAAACAATAAACTGAAGCAATCTTCTACAGGAAATAGGATATGTTCAGTACAGATCAGAAAGTAGTATCTCATTTAAAATTAATTTGTATTATTCATATGTAAGAACTAAAGGTACCAGAGCAGAATGACAGTCTCCACCCCAGACAGTGCACATTTAATGTTTCTGTACTAAAAATGTATATACATACATATATATATATATATATATATATATATATATATATATATATATATTCACTTTAGAACACTGAAAGCCCATAACATTGAAATTCAAAACATTAATACCAAAACAGTGAAAATTCAAAACATTGAATCCCATAACACTGAAAATACATAGGAAATCACCATGTACTACATTCCAGCACAACTATATACAGAAACAAATAAAAACAAACCATATTACACTTCTTCAACTATAAGCAGGGGGGGCAAGCTCCCCTGCACCCCCCACACCCCCTGCTACTTAAATATGTAAAATCTGAGAGCCCACTACACTACACTACACTAAGATGTGTTATGTTGCAGTATAACAACTAAGAAGGGAACATGACTGAGGTTACCTATGAAACTCTGGTAAGTATCATAGAGATATATAGTAATGCGTAATGTTTTAACAGTGAAGTAGTGCTTCTAAGAGAAGGTTGAGGATAGTTTTTTTACAATTTAACAGAACTAAATGGCAAGTGAAGGGCTATTGGAAAAAAAACAAAAGAGCACTCCTCTAAAAGTCCAGCAAATTTATTCAATACAATATACATAAAGCGCTTTTCATCTGACTAATGTTCAGACTTCTTCAGATGAATAAATTAGTTACAAATCATTGGTTTTAAAACCAAGGCATTGAATCATGTGTTCAACATTCTCCAATGATAGAAGATGTTAAACTTTCACTCCCCACCCCTTAGCATATGTCACTGTTAAAAAGTAACAAATCCGTTCAGCTAATTCAATATTCACTTTAAAATGTATGTGAAAGTATTGTCAATGTTATGTCTTTCGGCTTTTCCCGGTTAGGGGTCGCCACAGCGGAATTCCGGTCCGCTAATGATTGGCAGTGGATTTTTATGTGCCGAATTGCCAGCCCTGATGCACAACCTTCATTGTCAATATGTAGTATAAATATGAAAGTAAGTAATATCGTCCTAAATAAAATAGAAATAAAAATAAAAATAGGACTTAAAATAAACATGAAAATAAAAATGACAAAGTTATAACACACAAACCAACACGCTTATGCTGTTCTGGTGTCTCATTCTTACTCTAAACTGTGTTAGATGTCTTTATCTTGTTAAGCTGTTCAATTTTAAAATGCATGAAATAGAACATGCCTCATTAGGACCTGGGTAGCTTTAGGTGTGTACCAGAATTTGCCAATATAGCTCACGTTCATCCAGTTTCAATGAACTGGGTCCCCCTCTAATGTTTTGTGGAATCTGGTCTATTACTTGAAAGCTAAAGGAATGTGTGCTTTCTTTTTGGACATGTTTGGTCAATGCATTCTCTAATTTGCCTCTTACTATGGCATACTGATGTTCATAAATCCGTTCCCGGAATTTTCACTCAGTTTTACCTATGTAGAATACTGACCAGAGTTTGCATTGTGCCAGATAAACAACCATTTTAGAGTTACAGTCAAACTTTCTGTTTATCCTGTACTTAGTGCCACTAATTTCAAATGTATTGCCTACTTCTACCACTCTACACTGCAAACACATCCCGCATTTATGCATCCTTTTTAAACTTATTTCTCTGTGGAGTGGACGTTCTAATAAACTCTTCAGGTTCTGATGTTTGCAGAATATAACCTTAGGGTTGTTACCTAGTTTTTAGCGTACTGTAAGTTCACCCATCAAAATGTTCCAATTCTTCTGTATTAATGTAGATATTACTTGCATCGAGATTGAAGGTCGTAATGAAACCCATAGAAAACTTGTTGGTTTCATTACTAGTTTGTGCTACATTAGTTGTTACAATTCCTGACGACTTCTAGATGTGTAAAAATTTACCCTCCTGTCTTTTTGTATTCACCTCCATTATGAGATGTTCGACTAATGTTTCAGGATAACCTCGCCTAATAAACATATTTCACATTCTAATATAAAATCTATGTCCTCAGTCACCATCCTGCCCGCTCTCACCATCTGCCCTTTTACAACTGCGCGTTTTTGATGGAAAGGATGGTTACTTGTATAATGTAGGAAGGAGTTAGAATATGTCTCCTTCCTGTATATGGTTGCTACATATTCCCCTTTTACTCTGTTTTTTTCTGATATGAACATCTAAGTATGCCATTGTGTCTGTGTCAAATTGGGATGTGAAACTTAAAACAATCTGTATTACTATTGAAATGTGACACCACCTCATTGGCCATAGTGAGGTCACCTTTGACAATCATAAATATGTCGTCCAGGTACCTGGTGTAAAAGTAGATTTTCTCTCATACTCCCTGATTCTGATAAATGGTATCTGACTCCCATTTTGCTATTACTAAGTTCGCAAAACTTCTGCCACATGGAGATCCCATTGCCACTCCCACCTTTTGAAGGTAATATTCCTTATCGAACAAAATATAGTTGTTGCTACGTATGATATCTAACAATTCCCCCACCAATGAGATGTCAGAGTCACTGGCTCCTTTGTTTTTCAAAAACAATGTAACCCACTTGATCCCTACTTGTTGGGGGATCAAAGTGTAGAGGTTTATTACATCCACTGTCAAAAAATGTAGTCTGCATTGAATGTTAGTTTAGTGATTTTATCTAGAAAGGACCAGGAGTCCTTACATATTTTAGGTAGTTTTTTAATATATAATCTACCACCTTGGTGCATGCATATATAACTGAATTCCGTGTATCTACCAGTGGCCTCATTGGTGGGTTCATTGGGTTTTTATGTATCTTCGGAACCCAGAAAAGTAATGGGATCTTTGGGCTAGGTATCGTCATGTAGTTATACAACTTGATGTCGACTGTTTTCTATAAACAGGTCCTCTATGTTCCCTTTTACTCAATTCTGTGCTGTATTTGCCTCATTAAGGGAAACTTGTTGGTATGTTTCACTGTCTAACATCTTTTTCATTCTTTGAATATAGTCCCAGTTATCCATTATGACCAGTCTGCCTCCTTTGTCAGGCTTCATAGATCTCACTGGGCATGACCTGATCTTTTTCAACACCAACTTTTCATCTTTGCTAATGTTGTGCTGGACGTTTTTTGTTCTTTGAATTTTCAGTGGTTCCCTAACGTCTAGTTCACAAATGTTTTCAAACATATACAGCACAGGATTAAATGGGGGATTATAAACACTAGAAGCTTTGAACTTGTCATTGGGTACAGGCTTAACATTTTCGAATAATAACTTTAGCTTCAACTTACGAATGAAACATTTCATGTCCATAATAGTTCTAGCCACATTTATGTTTGTTGTAGGCACAAATGTAAGTCCCTTTGCTAGTAACTCGGCAAGGTAGACTCAGTGTACAGTGAGGAGAAATTATAAATTCTAAAGTCCCCACTGGCATTTGTAACAATTTCACAGTTTATATTCTCTGCATTGTCAACTGTATCTGATGTTATCTTCTGTGCTTGTTGATCTTCCGTTGGTTCCTCCTCGTTTGTGCCATTCTCGTCTGACATGGGGTTCTCCTCAGTGCTGATTCCTCTTGAAAATTTTCCTCATGTGTAGACTCATATATTTTCAATATTATGGGTTTCAATGTTTTGAGTTTTCCGTGTTTTGAATTTTCAAGATTTTGGTCTCAGTGCTTTGAATTTCAATATTTCAGTCTTATGGGCTTTCAATATTCTAAAGTGAATCCATATGTGTGTGTGTGTGTGTGTGTGTGTGTGTGTATATATATATATATATATATATATATATATATATATATATATATATATATAAATATTAGTCAGCCAAACATTTAAAACAGGAGAGTTAATAAAATATGTAGCTATATGTAGTTATAAGCAATGTTAAACATGCCAGTTTTTAATTTAAATTCTAACACATCTCATTGCAAAAAAAATTGTACATCATGGATGTTTCTGTATATGCCTGGCTATGCCCATGTTTTCTTCTATCTGGAAAAGTGAGTCTCAGCTGTCACATTAGAAATACACTTTACGAGAACCAAGAGAAAGATAGCTCTTTAATGTAATACCTCTCAACCTGTTAGAGCAAGATGTCTTGCCCAAGCCATAAGTAATACAGGGACAAAGGACAATAAATAGGGACACTTTTTAAATATTCCTCTTACAAACTTTGAAAGTTGACAGAATTACAGTTTTTTGCATTAACATGAGTTTTCTGAGGGGTATAAAGTCTGACTGAAAGTCAAATATCTGTTATTATTTTCTGGCTTCAATCCTGAATGATTTTCCAATGATTTGACAAAAAAACACGATTTTATGAGAAACAGACCAAAAATATGAGGCAAAAAACTGGACATTCTGCAAAAATGAGCATTAGCCTATATTATATATCAGAAGACATGTTACTGAAACATTGGAAACTGTGTTTTTCACATGCATGAATTGCTCAGAGATCTGTTAGTTGAGCAGGATAAATGATTTTGGAAACAGCATGGTACTGATACAATGTACTCAACTGAGTATGTATTTTTTTCTGAGCATCTTTCAGAAACATTATCGATTGTAGACCCCAGCATGCCTAAAAGTATGTAATAAAATGTATGCAGCACCGAGATCTGAATAGTATGCTTAAAAATTAAGATATTGTTTTTGATGCAACAGTTAAATTAATATATGCATCACTTTGGTACACAGAAGGAAATGTCTATAGAGATGTATACATCTGTTGAATGGTAGATGAGATGGGAGTAATAATATGAGATTTCAGTATGAAACGGAAAGTTCTGGCTGCACCTCTGTAAAGGTGAAATGCCTGTGAATTTTGTTTGGGACACACATGAAGTAAAAATGCATGGATTGGAGAGTAATATTCCCTAAAGTTATAAAACTGACTTAAATACTGAAAAATGCCATGTCCACTGAGTGGATCTCTTTTCCTAAGAAGAACCATGTATTTTTCCTTCTATCTGTCACTGGGGATGCATATGGTATTTTTATTGACACCTGACTTGCATTAGTGTTATAGGGAGGAATGAGGCAGACATGGATCCATGTTTGTTCCATTTGCAAATTTTTTTGTGAGGAGGCAACTGTAGCCTATTAAAAGACATGAGATAACAGGGTAGCTATCTTTTAACACTAGATTATTTGGAGTATCTCTTGTTCCAAGCTCTCAAAGTCCATTAGTCTGAGCCCGATGCCTATTGTGAGCAAATATATTTCCAAGACTTTTAAGAGTTTAAATCTGCTTAGAGTTCAACTTTTTCTTGGTTTATGATAATAAAAAATTACTTAGGATGGCCAGTAGAAGTAAGTATAGGAGCATACCCTATGTAAACATGGATGTCTAGTTCGAGAGCTATTCAAAACATCATTACTGTAGATGAGTGTATTAAAATATGTTAATCATATATAAAGATAATTACATTCATCATAAATGTAACATGGTTCTCTTAAATGGAGGGGGAAACTAAGAGATGAGTTCCTCACAAGGTGCTGGAGTCAGAAGAGTGAGTATCATAGCATTCCTGTGCAATGTATTTAAATTAACACATTTTCTAACACAAGCAATTCCTGAAGGTCAGAGCTTTAATGGCAGTATTGTGGCTTTAGAGCAAGTCATGGTCTACACATGGCGCTGGTGAGCAGGTGATCAATATGGTCAATAACTCGAAGAAAACTATTTGTGTAGGTAGTTTTCATTAAAGCTTTTCATGTAGTGAATCATTTTCCTCTCCTAAACAATGCACTGCAGTCAACCTGTGTTATAATGGCCCAGACATTACCTGACAGATAGGACTTAAGTTGCTTACTGGAAAAAATTCCTTATGTGTATACTTTAAATCAAACTTTGGTATCCTTCAAGGTTTGCTCATGAGCCAACTGCTGTATGTTATTTCACTTTTCAGCAATCATGAACATGGATAGAAATGACATTCAAGCATTACAATGCTTTGACAATTCCCAACAGCTCAAATAATATCATTGCTATGTTCACTAAACTTTAGACCAGGTTAAACAACCTGGAATACACAGCTAAAACAAAGTAAATTTATTTTAAAGAAACATAAATGAAAAAATCTTACTGTCTGCAAAACAGACTAACAAAAATCAAAAATATTCTCTCTTAACAAAAATGTGTTAGGTGTACCAGTTCCTATAGAAATGGTAAATCCTTACAAATAAATCTGTGTACCATCACCGACAGCAAACTAAGCTTTCAGGAATATGCAAACATCAAAGATAAAGAAACAAAAAAGAAATTGGAACCCTCTACTACCTGCACAACCTCTATTGACTGCAAACAAAAAATAGGAGACCTCTACTGACTCATACCATTCTGTACTGATGCAGAAGTAGTTTAATACAAAATGTAATGTGTGGATCTGTTGCCATGGGCAATCTAAAAAAAACTGTGAGCAAACTCCCAAGTATTTGTTAGAGAATAACATTGTAGTATATCACTCAGTCTCCCCCCTGTGACAGCATTATCCCACAAAAGCCTGTGTGGATGGCTGTTTATGGTAATTTTGGTATTCCCAGCTAAGCCTTATTGAACAGTGTTAATATGGTCAACAAAGTAGCAATTAATTAATTAATTAATTAATTAATTAATTAATTAATTAAACAAACACAATAAATAATATGCAGACAATTCTTCCGGCATTTCTGCATATATTTTAGTATATTTTTATTATTTATTAATCAGGTTAGTGAACTAATCAGTGTCAATTCTTAGTTATAACCCACGTTAGAAGAACAAGGGCCAATACAGTATTTATTGTCAGTTTGGTGTGACCTTTCAGCCAGCATGTATTTGGGCAATGGCTGAAAACTGCAGTACCCATAAAAATACTCATAAATATTGGGAGAACCTACAGATTTCATAAGCATTATTTGGCAGTCAAAGCTGACAAAATTGACTCACTGGTTTCTTGCAGACCTGTGACCAAAGCAGACAGACAGCATAGCTGAACAAGTCCATATTCTTGCCACTGGCAAATAGGACAGGTTATAATGGCTGAATCTTACCAACCAGTCACTAGGAATGGTATATTCATCCCTAATTCTTGTACAGATGCTTATATTAATTAGAAGCATCCAGACAGGAGATGAAATCTCACTTCCTTTCTTGTGTGTCCATATCCAGCAGGATCTGAGATTTCATAGCCAGACTTTCAAAATACTAGTGATAACAGTGAGCCTTCAAACACTTCATCACAATCTCCTGCTAGGATGAGCCCTGACACATTCACTCTTACAAAAACAATGAGACACACATTTCAGAGTTCTGTGCTTAGAATTCCCAACTGTTTGGTTTCAAAATCAAAACCTTAATCTATTATTTCAAGACTAATCTACCGCAGATGAGAAGAAAATCCTATAGCACCCATTCCTTAGTACAGATTCCTCAGATTCAGCCTATGAACTGAGCCAGGATGTTCTCTGAATTTTCATACATTGGAAGACTCCTAAACTTGACATTTTCACAACTCAGAAAAATACAAAGTATCCCTTCTGTCCTTGGATTTTAAGCACCAGAGTGCTGGACTTATATGCATGGCCATTATCATACAATCAGACAGCTGGACAGCTGACTGCTATTAGTCTGCTCTTCTCCCAAAATACTTTGTACTCACCTAGACAACATTTCAAGTACTCTGTTGTGGTAGATGGCTCTGTGCTGCCCTTCCAATCCATCCCAGCCCTGCCAGTATTTCCAAAAAAACAGCAGCTAAGTGAGAGAAGGAATACTTCTCCATTTCCCAATTCACTCCAAACATGATCAAGGGAGAGCATGTACATCACTGTGTTAATTACAACACATTGCTGTTTTGTTTTTATCATTTTGCTTCTCTCACACCATCCTGTGGTTTTTAGTTTGCTGTTCCATAGCTTTTCTTCTTATTTTGTTTCTTATAATGGCAAGAAGCTTGGGCGTGCCTTCTGTGTGGACTCTGCATGTCCTCCCAGTGGTTGGGTAGCGTTCGAAAGACATGCGTGCGTAAATGGGCATGCCTTTGTTGAAGGTTGGGCATCGAGCTGGCACCTCAGCATTTCATAAAAATCTACTGCCAATCATTAGCAGACCGAAGTTCCGCTGTGGCAACCCCTTACTGGGAAAAAGCCGATAGACAAACAACAACATAATGGCAAGAGATAAATGAGTTCTGACTTCCTTTATATATCTGTATCACACTGTATTTTATTCCTCATGTCTACACAATTGCCTCAATAATGGTCCTTTAAGATACTATGCAATGGCCTCAAAGGTTTGTTTGTTTGTTTTTCTTTCGGCTTTTCCCGCCACAGCAGAACTCCGGTCTGGTCTCAAAGGTAGTCAACAAAATTCAAATTAAAACTGACTTGCGTATCTCACCATTCTATCCTTTTCATTCCTTTCTATCACACAGATTATCTAATGCATATAAGAGGTTGCATTTTAATAGCAGTTTTTTTGTAAATGATAACTAGTCTGCGGTTTAATTTACAAGAAGCTTTATGAGTAACACAGGCAGTTTGCCCCATGATAATTTAGCACAGCTGAGGATGAATAATTCATATGTGTGTATGATATATAAAGAAGCAATAAGTCATTAATAGCAGATAATATTTGGTTTGATTTTTACATAAAAGTGAAGTGTTTCTTTAGGTACAGGACTATAACATTTTAGTTAAATTCCATTAACTCTTTTTGCAATGGCAAGGCCAGAGTTTCTGTATCATAGGTATAACAATACAGACTATAAGTTGCACTGACAGCTTTTATCAATATTGATTTTAATCATAATCATGCTGTAAGGGTAACAAGTGAAGCAATATGGGTGGGTTTGGCATAATGGTTAAGGTCTTCACCTTACAGATACAAGGTGGACGGTTTGGTTCTAGTCTTAGGTTATTATTCAAAGTAATTCTGGGCCTATGTCTTTGTCAGAAAAGATTTGAAGCCTGCTTAAACTAAAAATACTGCTGGTGATTCCCTGCTGGGTGAGGAAACCTATATTTTTTATCTGGGACTGATAGAACTGCTTTCTGATGCGTGCTCCTTTTTGTTTTCTGTTTTAAGAAATCTACTTAATCTAGTGTTTTTGTTCTGTGTTAGAACACAGTTTGTTAGTGAAGCTTGCACAGAAAAGCATTGCAAGATATTTTCTAAGATGTATATTTCATCTATCTATCTATCTATCTATCTATCTCTCTCTCTCTCTATATATATATATATATATATATATATATACACACACACACACACACACACACACACACATATACCCATGTATGTATACATGGTTGCAGTTCATAAGAGTGAGCACTCTTACAAACTTGTTTTTTAGCCTTTCGGCTGCATTCTATTTGAGATCATGGAATAGCGGGTTTTTGGAATTTGCCCTTATCCCATTGTCATGAGATCTTTGAGTTAGTATGTATATAATTAGGTATAAAATATATATTTTTTATCCTTATTGGTCTTTCAATCTTCTTACATTCAATGTAAAAAAGATCACTTTTTTGTATCCTCTTAAGTGGCAGCTCAGTGATGAGACAATCATAAATATATAATGTTTGTGTCTTTCGGCTTTTCCTGGTTAGGGGTCGCTACAGTGGAACTCCGGTCAGCTAATGACTGGCAGTAGATTTTTACGTGCTGGCTTGCCAGGCCTAACGCACAACCTTCAACGAAGGAACGCCCATTCACACATGTCGCCACACAGAAGACGCTCTAACTGAGAATCAAACGGGCAACGTCTAACTGTGAGGCGACAACGCTACCTACATAATATATATTTTTTATTATTTTTATTTTACATTTGTTGACCGGGCTAGTCTAACTGGATACATGTCCATTTTCAGTAGAGGCCCGGGGAGAAAAGCTCCAAGATGCATACAAAATACAATATAGAAAGTTGCAACAGTCCAAGCTTAAAAAACAGCTATTGTTAATAAACAACATTGTTAATAAAAAATAAAAATACAATACCCATCATGAGCATAACACAAACAGTAAAAGGTAACGTACAAGAGATGATACTATATACATATATTTAAATTGCAATAACGTGGTCTATTGGTTCTTTAAGGATAAGTCTATAAAGGTGAAGAGTATTCATTAGTGTAAAGGAAGAAACTTAGTCAGGGTTAGTACAGGAACATAACCAGTGTGTACTGAGAAATAGTTTTAGATTCTGTTTAAAAAGTGTAAGTGAAGACAGTTATGAGTTCAGTGGGTAGTAGATTCCATTGCTTTCCAACAGTATTAGAGAACAGAGAGTCTCCTGCTGAGTTTTTGGATCTGTAAGTATTAATCAGCAGTTTGTTTGAGGAACGTAAATTCTTAAGATTGTTGTAAGGGGTAATGAGGCTAGAGAGTATTGGAGTGTTGGTGGGTTGATACAGGGTCTTATGGGCTATAGCAAGCTGGTGAAACTGAAGCTGGTTTAGAAACTCTAACCATCCTAGTTGCTTTAGATTAAGACAGTGATGAGTTCTAAAAGGAGAGCCAGTGGCAAATCTAGCACTATTATTATAGGAGATTGCCAGTTTGTTAAGGTTGTTTTTAGAAAGATTAGTGTATATAGGTGAAGCATAGAGTAGAGTGGAGATTAAGTGAGTTCTTGCTATAGCGGTCCTAGAAACTGGAGTAAGAAATGGTTTGATTCTATAGAGGGACCCCAATGTTTTGTTGACTGATTTTATTGCGCTGTTTATATGAGTATCGAAGTTGAGGTTGTTATCTATTGTTATTCCTAAGAGTTTAGTGGTTGGGTCGGGAGAAATGAGAGCACCATTATTAGATATGAGTGTGAAATTTATAGGAGTATATATATATATATATATACATATATATATATATATAGAGAGAGAGAGAGAGAGATTGCTGTAGTATATGACAACATCTAAGAATTGTTTAGTTCAAACTTAAAATGCCAAAATATTTGACCTAAGACACATTTAATCTAAAATAGATTTGACAGAAGAGTTTAGTAGGCTATAGAAAATTAATGCTGGTTTGGTTTATGGTGTTAAGTTGGTGTAATTACTAGGTAAAGCAGTCTAGTGCACCAATTTGTATGTGTTAAGGTCCACACCTTCAGGTTTGTACATCAGCAGCGTTACTGTGAAATTAGTATATATAATTAAGGAGGGTGAGGGTTCTAGAAGGTTTGACCCCCCCCCCCCATAAAAGATGTTTTGGGGAGTGTTTGTATATATATATATATATATATATATATATATATATATATATATATATATATATATATATGGGTCTACTTTTATTAGTTGAAGTTATGTTTCTTCGACTAACAAACGTACAACCTTACTTTTGTGAAAGTGCACTTCAACGAAAGTGCACCTTCACGAATTCCGGTTCACCAAACCGGTAATAAAAATAAAAAAAACAACACTTTACAGTCAGTTTTGCAATGGGGCAAGCCCTCCTGCACCCTCCATGTGGGGGGATGTGCCCCCACACTCCTGCTACATTATATATACTAACTCTGAGATCGCACTACAGTGGGGAAACAGGTATATTCCCTTATTCCCACTGTAGCATGCTTTAGTGCTGCAGTGTGTCAGTTTTATTTTATTTTTATTTTATTGTAGTGCGATCTCGGAGTTAGTATATATAATGTAGCAGGGGTGTGGGGGGTGCAAGAGGGCTTGCCCCCCCCTGCAAAACTGACTATAAACTGTTATCTTTTATTTTTATTGCTGGTTCAGTGGTCAGGAATTCACGAAAGTGCACTTTCGTTGAAGTGCACTTTCGCGAAAGTAAGGTCATACTTTTGTTACTCGAAAAAACATAACTTCAACTAATAAAAGTAGACCTATACATACACAGGTGTATGTCATTTCATCTAAAAGTCAACATATTGAAACACAACTGATCAAACACAACTTATCTAAACTCATTTTAATTCAGCAAAACTCAAAAAAAAATTTTTTTTTGGATTGGGCAATCCCCACTGCACCCCCCCCCCCCATGACCCCTAGCTTATATATAAGAACTCCACGGTCACACTACTGCGCAAGAAAGGGGAAAAATGGAAATGCACCACCAGCTTATGCAATCCAGCACATTGTAATAATGCAAAACGCAATATTAATTATACATCCATGAGAAAACTCATACGAGTGATCACAAAATCATGAACTTCCTTATTAATAAAGTTATAACAGGTAAAATATTTTGGAGATTATCATTAGATAAAATGTGATTAGATACATGTTTCCAGTGACTTGTGATTCGATAACATAATAGATAAGTTTAGTGACACCCATATTATCTGTTTATCTATATATAAAGAGTAAGTGTGAAAGAAGGCCCTAGTTATATATATGGATGTATGTCATTTCATCAAAAACTGAACTCATAGACAGTCAGCTCATTCAAAGTTATATCATCAAAATTAGCAAATTTAAAAAAAATAAAACAAAACAAATGTTTTTGCAGTGGGGCAATCCCAATGGGGATGAAGGTTGTGCCTCAGCCCTCTCTAAGTTATGTATAACAACTCCACTACTTACCTTTGTCAAATGGCACTAATGCCAAGTCAGCACCAAGTGATCAATATAATGCATGTCAACACAATATTATGCATGAGCCAAGAATGAATCTCAGTGCATGTAAAAACATTTAAACAAAGCATAATGTTTTTGTCAGGAAAAGTAAGGCCCCCCCTCACACTCCATCCCTAGTAATTAAATAGGGTAACTTCAAGATCACATAATCCTTGCAAGAAAGGGCATATCTGCCAATCCTGAAAATTGGCCTATCTGCAGTAACTGCGTTGGTGGTGCTGCGGTAGCGTTGTCATCTCACAGTAAGATGTTGTCCTGTTCGATTCCCAGCTAAAGCATCTTCTGTGTGGAGACATGCGTGAATGGGCGTACCTTCGTTTGAAGGTTGTGCATCAGGGCTGGCAACTCGGCGAGCAAAAGTCTACTGCCAATCATTAGCGGACCGGAGTTCCGCTCTGGCGACCCCTATCCGGGAAAAGCTGAAAGACACCACAACAACATCTGCTACTTTAGTTTACAGATATCATCCCTCTGTTTGGTCAATCAAATTGTGTTGACTAAACAGATGTCAACCAAAGCACCATTCGACAAAAGTAGCAAAATGCACATATATGTATATAAATCCTCATGGGCTCATGTATAATACATGAAAAACCTTGCACTTTGGTTAGATGACTAGTTTTGTAGGAGCATAAGTGGATCTATGAGTCACAAACCAAGTTCGCTCTTCAAACAGTGCAATGTATTTTCATGCATTGCACAAACTGGACCTCCACATATTCCAGCTATACATTTTTTTCTGCATTTTCTTAGGTTAGCATTCCTTATTAACTTCTGTGAGCTGCATTACTTGTCTATGCTTCTACAGAGAGGACTTTAAATGGTTTGCACAGATTTACATGAACTGCTTGTCTTATGAGGCTTTTGATATGAAAGTGTAGATCATCTCAGATCAATTGTACAGCATTAAAACTT